>NC_089751.1:13367134-13492134 GCF_040412425.1 Macrobrachium rosenbergii
GCATTCTCAAATATTCACTAACTTCTTCCACCCTTTCATTTTTCAGATCTTCCTTTGCTTTCACATTCAACTCCTCAGTTTTCCAACTCAATCGACACAAGACTGCAGCTTATCAAACGTCATCTGTTTGTTTTCATCTGTTTATCTAAGATACATTTGCTCATTAACCTTTCTGTCTTCTGTTACTGACCCCATAACCACTTTTTTTTATACCTCATACACACACATATATAGACCTATATATATATATATATATATATATATATATATATATATATATATATATATATATATATATATATATATATATATATATATATATATATATATATATATATATATATATATATATATATATTTATATATATATAATGCATGTTTATATATATATATATAATGTGTGTGTACGTGCATGAGCACGTGTTTATAAGTTTTTATTTACACATATGTATATAACTGCAATACAAGTTAACGAATGTATACAGACGAACAACAGAGCACCAGAATACCGTACTTAATCCTCCATCTTAGTAGTCCAAGCAAATGTTTCAATCACAGTATCAACGAGCATATCTGAATTCAAGTGTTTCTGTCAGAAGACTTCTGTGTAAAGAATATTTATATGTATACATGACATACAATATGGGCACCAGCGTCTGCGGGGCCAACGTAAAGGGCATGACGTCAGCAAACAGAGAAACCTGGGAGCCCTGCCCCAGCTGCCAATGGCTACTTCAACAAGCAGACCACGTAGCCCAAGGTCTAAAGGACAATCTTCTGACCTGGATGTAGCCTATGAAAGCTTGTTACAGATCATCAGGGAAACCCGGACTTCCAAGAGATAAGAGTGAACATGTAAAATGTGATTGGATGAGCATCTTGTCAAGTGTGAAAGCGCATTCATTCCTTAGAAGGTGGGTTTAATTCTATATTGCCTGAGCTTACACGCAGCAAGAACATTATCAGAATGTAAGTTGGGTTTGAAGTCCTAAACTTAATATTCTCACTTTCCTAATGGCAATGTTTATGGGTTTGACTAGAGTCCGTAGTCGGTGTCTTACAGAGAGAGAGAGTCAAATGTCATAACTGACTTTGAGTATTAATATCAAATCCTTGAGTTCTCACTAAACGCCAGCATCTGAATCAAGTATAACCGCATCCTCTGTCTCACATACGTATACACACATGCACAGACTCAGTCCGAGTATAAATGCAACAACTAAATAGGTGAGGTCACCATTTGCCCTTTTGAGAAGCTCGTTCGCGGAATGGTTCTGCGATTACTGCGGCGACGGTGAGCTCCTCATCCTGTGTGATGTCACCACACTTTTATAGACGTGAACATCGCCTATGGGGAAAGTAACTGGAGCGTTTTCTGAATTGTAAGAGAGTGGGGACATTTTTCAGTGTTATTGTTGCGGATTGTTTGTTTTTATTAGGGAAATTCAGTTCATTAAGTCATAATTTTCATTTTCATGTAAAACGTAGAACTTTTTCTCATTTGGAAAACTTACATGTGCACACACACACACACACATATATATATATATATATATATATATATATATATATATATATATATATATATATATATATATATATATGTTTGTGTGTGTTTGTGGTACCTATAACTTAGCGATAATGATGGTACCTTTGTTTTGTGTTTATATATATATATATATATATATATATATATATATATATATATATATATATATATATATATATATATATATATATATATATATATATATATATATATGCATATATATATATAATATTATACACTATATATATATATATATATATATATATATATATATATATATATATATATATATATATATATATATATATATATATATATATATATATATATATATAAAATTTAAAGCAGTGGTTCGCATTCCAGTTAACCCAGTAAGGGTTGGGTATCAACCTTAACCAGGATCAATGAGCACGGTCATAGTCCTAGCAACCCCATCCCAAGAGCACCACCACCTCTAAAAGGGGAAACAATGCTATGAAGCTTTTCTCCCAACCATTACTTAACAAAGACTTGATCACCCCATTTCATATTGACTAAAACAGATTGCTATTCTAATTTTCTGTCTTATGTCTTGCTTTCTTTATCAAAATACCGTCGTACATCTTTCCAGGTATACATATCAATAAAAGACAATTAATTATAATTCTTGCACTTGTCTCCCGCCTTTTCTGTTATAGAAATGAATAATCATTCCTTCGTCCATTCCCATTATTTAGACGTACTTTGCACATCCTAGTATTTCTCTCTGTCACACTACCTGTGTAATTACGCAGTTTCTCAGTACAATCCATTTTTGGCATTTTTTCCTACCTCGGTTTTTAGCAACTCTGTGAGGTCTCTGCGGCTGTTTTTACAACCATTCTGAGATCTTCAGTGAAGCTTCTCACTAACTGTTTTGAATTCTTCGTATTTATCTTTTATCTGCTTTCACCAAGACTATCATCTAAAACCAGCATCTCTTGATCTATTAGGCTAAGATTAATTTACTTCAAAGTTTTTTTCTAGACGTATACTGACCTATGGAAAAACATCTACTCCTGTCCGGTATTGTGCCTTGTATTTTCCCCGACCAATTTCACGTGTTTTCTCCTTTTTTCCACCCCCTTTCATCTTAGCTTCCTTATTTTTTTTTCTGTATTCTACTGTACTACGTCATTCTAACACTTCAAGTGAATTCCAAACACTCTCCTGTTTCTCTTCATCATGCTTTTCATTTTGCAAGTCTCCCATCCACTGATTTGATTCCTCCACACTTCGACCACATTCCTACAATTGCCCCAGTGACCCCATCCGGGCCCTTCCAGACACCCCATTGGTTCCTTTCATCAGCTAATCTTTTATGTACAGTGTATGGTCACAATTTGATCAACCCTTTTCCTCCATCTACTCTTCCCTGTATTCTTATGAAGTATCAGTTCTTTTAAAGTTACATACCTCTAACAATCAAGCCTTTTTCAGAACATTTCCACAAGAATTTCTTCGCTTCCAATCTCTTCGTGAACTCCAAGTTTATTTTGGTCATAATTACTGCCGTTTTGATTTTATTTTTTTAATTGGAAGAGTTTCGTCACCACTCAACGTATTGGTATTGGTTTGCTGAAACGAGGTTCTTTATATATATATATATATATATATATATATATATATATATATATATATATATATATATATATATATACATGTATATATATATATATATATATATATATATATATATATATATATATATATATATATATATATATATATATATATATGTATGTGTGTGTGTGTGTGTGTGTGTGTGTGTGTGTGTGTGTGGGCATGTGAGGGCTTACTGGCGAGATTTTGTTTGTATGACCTGTCTATAGGCTCAGTGTACATTGTTGTAGATTTCTATATCTGTTTGTACGAACGTCTATACCTATAAATTCATATAAATGTATACAATTCTAAAAACTGAGTAATAACAAATATTTGCTGCACGAATTCTTTATTTACTCTCCGACGCTTTTACTCCACGATATTTTCATTCATGCTTTTACAGGCGCCATGCAAACTTCTGCTTACTATTCATATATGCATACCTGAACGAGGACCGACAGAACATTACGAAATTCCTATTTCTCTACAGTTTTGTCACCTTTAAAATGTCTTTCGAGCTTTTTTAATTCATTTTTTATAGACTGACTAATCGCTGCTTCTACTTTTATTTATGGTGCTTGTCATCCTCAATGAGATTTTGTCAGTCTAAATGAAGTGTTTTTTTTAAATTGTTTCTTTTATTCTTTCATTGCATTAATGGAATTTCTTTAATTTCATTAATGGCATTGTGATCATCATCAGTTATATCACGCAAGAAAAATAATCTGGTTTGGCTTATAGTTTGTTCTACCTTAAACTTCTTGAATACATGACAGCTATAAAAGAAAAAAAGCGTTCGGACTGCTCGGTCACTTTTTTAAACAATAATCTCTAAGGCAAATTTTAACCACGTTTCAGTAATAGTGTCACTACTAAGTAGCTCTAGTAGTAGTAGTAGAAGTAGTAGTAGTATAATAGTAGTAGTAGTAGTAGTAGTAGCAGCAGCAGCAGTTTTTGATGAGTATATAGGTAAAAATAATGATGATGATATCATAGCACTACCATAATAATAATGGTAAAAATAAGGATGCAGTTGATAATAGTAACTAGAAATAATTATGATGTGAACAGTATGACAAAAGTGATAAGGTAAATATTTCCTTTGTAAAAAAAAAAAAAGTAGTCATAAGTCCAGTTTACAGTAATCCCTGTCGGATATGAGAACGTGGCCTTGCTGCCCGCAATCTTTGATTATGGATAAAGATCTAATTTTGAAAAATAGGGATGATTTTCTCCCATGCCTCAAGGATGCCGAGCATTTGCATAACTTGCAACAACAAAGCCGAAAAGTTGAAGGTGGTTCGTATTTTAATTATTGTACAGCGAAATGGTAGCTGTGGAACTCTCTTTACAGAGTAGATTAGACTGTAATGAAACTTCATTTAATCTGGGGCTTTGGATATAGGGAAACTTTTACTACTTTGGAAATTTCGTCTAAAAAAAAAATTTAAATAAACTGAAACGCTGAAAATAGGATATATCATTGCAAGAAATAATTTCTTCTTATGTTTTCCAAGCAATATTAGACCAACGATTTCTTCGCACTATAATTTAGATAGGAATATCAGAATACCCCTTTTCAATCGGGATCCATAAATCTGGTTAATATTTTTTAATTTTTTTTTTTACTCTCCGCAGCACGGCCTCTGGAAAAAAATAGATATTTCCACATAGATTTCCGGAACAGTTCTCGTCTTTTGATAGCCTTTTCAGCCGTCGACAAAAGCTGACGATGTTTGTTTTCCGTCCTTTCAGTCTCCGAAAGTATTTTGGGCTGATTTATCGTTTTTTAGATAACTAACATCTTAGCAACCGGGTGTTGTTATCGCCACCATCTCATCGGCAACAGAAACAAGCGACCACGCACTCACGATCTGGTCCTGGCTATGATTCAGGGTCAAGGACAAGGGTGTCTTGGCATAGAAGGAGATCATGTTGTTCTAGGGGGCATTTCTTCCAGAAGGCAGGACGAGCGAAATTCATCAGCAAACACTGTAGCTGCGCCATGGCAATGATCTCCGCCATATCCCTGTTTAAATAATTAGGAGACAGAAAAGCAGACACGATTCTACAGCCCTTGCCCCTACCGTAGCCCTCTTTTTTTCTGCTACGCTAATTTGCCTTGGTGGTACTGTGCTCCGGTGTAAAAAGGCTCGATGAGTCACAGAGACTTCACAACACGCAGTACCCAGTTAGTGGGTCCTGACAGCAAGTTGAGGTTCCGCAGGTTTCATTTTAGAAGAGGGAAACAAATTAAGTAATTTTTTGCCCTTGGTCAGGGAAGAGTTCTTGTATGATATAAATCTCAGTATTTTCTGTGTTGCACCCGGAAATATTAACATAAAGAAACTTACGTTAATACTGATTTGTCTTCAGGGTAATTGCTTGTCAAACCAACTGCATGTTCAGCAAGATTCTGCCCCTTTTATAAAATCTCATTTTTGCAGTGTTACTTATATACAGTTTTTTCATTCATGTGTGTATGCGTTATGATTCAAGCCTTTTGGAGAGAATTTTTACCTGTCAGGAAAGCCTTGTTTTTACATTCCAGGGACTGTTACAGTACCACTTAAGGCATTAACCAGCTCCAAGTGAATATTTAACACTTCTGGTGTATTTTAACTACTTGCACATTGCCAGTATTATTGTAAGAATTTTTATTTTTTGAGGTGATTAAGTAAAATGAGATTGAGTGCCATTCACGCGTAGTTAACCGGTGAGTGTGACGAATCCAAATAATCTGAGAGCGCTTTATGGACAGGTGATTAGACCAATGTGTTTTAAGATTTATTACAAGTACGTCAGAAATGAGAACGGAGCTTCATAGCAACTGGGAAATCTGATCTGTGCTAAGTTTCTTACTGGCCAAGTCTGGAAAAGTGTTGAAATATCTGTGAGACAAAAAATTTGTAAGAGTGAAACTCATCAACTATTGAAATTATTAAAAGCAGTTTTAATAATTTTAATAACTGAATATGTGTCAATCAGTTATTAAAAGGTCATTTCGGAGATTCATATTTTCAAGTTCGTATAAGCGACCGCTATAATATATCACCAGTGAATTATGTTAATGTATAACAGTTGTCTTAGTTTCATGTTCGTGTTCATTTTAGGACATTGCTTTTTACCATCTATTTTGGCTATGCTGCCCGCATGACCCTTGATTTTCTGATGTCGCTGCTTGTGTTGAACATATTTCCTTTTTTTTTTTTTTCTTTTTTTTTGCTACATTTACAGAGTATTCAAGTTACAGTTTACAGATTTTTGCTAATGAGATGATCCGTATTTTTTTTTTTTTTATCATTCCTCCTCCCCGATTTTTTATTTTTGCTCTAATGAGATGATTTTTGCCCTAATGAGATATTTTTTTTTTTATCATTCCTCCTCCCCTGTTTAATTAAACTTTTATTTTTGCCTCTCTGTGTAAGTCCTTGCAGTTTCGATTTTTGCTCCTAATGAGATGATCCGTATTTTTTTTTTTTTATCATTCCCCTCCCCTGTTTAATTAAACTTTTGTTTTTGCTTCTCTGTGTTAAGTCCTTGTAAGTTAATTTTTCATCTTCTTGTAATTGGTATCTATTTTGGGTAACAATTCTTTGTCTTCTTCCCTTTTGCATATCAGTATTTTGTCGTTGGCTTGAAAGTAAAAAGATAAATAAATTCTGAACTGTGGTATAGAAGGAATTAAGCAAAATAAGGTAAATACTTTTAAATAAATCAAGTTAATAAAAAAAAGGATTCTTTCTTAAAAAGAGATCTAACCAACCTTATAAGAATTGTTGTTGTAAGTGGGGACTCAACAAGGTAATGAGTCTAATTTACTACTGAGAAATTACAATAATGTCTTGGCTGAGTGCTGATGAAAAAGAAAGGAAGAAGTTTCCAGATTTCCTTGTTCTAAAGAAAAGATTGAGTTGCTTGTGTGGTTCATGGCTGTTGTCTACTGTTATTGCACAGGTTGCATCAGTTGAGTGCACACAGCCTGATTCACAGTTCTTGGACCTGGTAGTACATCAAGGGTAGATAGCCATCCCTACAAAACAACAGCCTCCGCCTTCTTTCTGCATTTACTCTGGTCTGTTCTGATTACACGCACACGAATATAGCCTATCTATACGAGTATTATACTGCACAGTAGATATATATATATATATATATATATATATATATATATATATATATATATATATATATATATATATATATATATATATATATATATATATATATATATATATATATATATATATATATATATATATATATATATATATATATATATATATATATATATATATATATATATATATATATATATATATATATTATATATATATATATATATATATATATATATATATATATATATATATATATATATATATATATATATATATATAACATATGTGTATAAGAGCTCCACACCAGTTATCTTGAAAGCATCTGAATTATCCATTTTGAATGCATGTGATTACAGAAAAATAAATAAAAATTAAGCATTAAAACAAACACATCATTGATCTAACTTGTTAGTTCATCTGCATTAAACCGGGTAGATTACGTCACAAACATGCAGCAGTGATTATTAGCATTAAAAGTAAACGTAACATCAACTAAAGGCTTGTACAGATCTAATTATATAATCTAAATAATTGTAGATAATGTCGTGTTTAATTAAAAATGAATTATATCAAATCTTTGATATGTATAAACACTAGAAAATTAGAAACCAACTACTTTTGACTTGATGCAGAAAATTACACATACACACGCATGCACACGCGTGTTTGTTATGAATTGTAATTTTTAATTGACCATCTGCAGTTATATGCATTCAAAACAGATAATTTTTTATTTAGGAAGTAGCATGACACTTTTGATTGGCATCGATATGGGTGTGTTCTCATCGATTGCGCCAAAATCGATATGTCGGAGTTGCCAACTCTAAAAAAACACTTTTGTCTTCATTTATTCGAATGAAATCCCATTCTGATTTTATGGATTATTGAAATATACCATTTAGAAAGGCAAATATAAATCAATATTTATAATTTCTAGAGTCGACAGTAATTTTATTAATTTTGTAGCCAACCGAGATCGGAAATGTTGGTAGCAGTGCGGAGAGCGCCTGCGCGTTGCCGGGGCCAAGCTCCGTTATAACCCGCGAAGCAGCCGCTGTTGAGGCATTCAAAGCTCTTTAACTTCACAGGGATATACAAGTATTACCACACAATGAGAGAAATCGTGCACATTCAGGCGGGCCAGTGCGGCAACCAGATTGGGGCCAAAGTAAGTGTGCTGTTTTTGATAACAAAAGTTCTCTGCTGTTATTTGTTCGTGTAGAAAAGTGATTATTTGATATCTAGCAGCAACTACCGGCTTGGTCTGGGTGTGGGTGAAGGGGATCATGAGGCAGACTACAGCTGTGTGTATACGTGTAAAATATTTATGAAGACATCGCAACCACTACACATTACCCACTCACTAAGATACCTTAATCGCAATTGAAAATCATCTCTCCAGATCCTCCTGTACCCTGTAACAAACGAACATTTCCAAGTGGTCGACTAGTCTGATAGCCTGACTGAAGGGTTAATTGATTTCATTAAAGTTGCGCTACTGACAGATCTAAACAACATAGTACTGTACAGTACATGCGAGCGAGGTTCCTAGCGAGAGGGTTATTTAAGATATGATTGAGAGAGTTTTTTAAGTGTTTGGGGGAGTGAGTTGGCAACGATGATATTCGCGGTGTCGGATGGAGATGCAAGTCGCCAGCCGCTACAAAGCGTAGGCTAAGAAACGTAATTCGAGATCCTCGGGAAGATGCGTTTGTTGATAGATAGACTTAATTATTCGCTTTTGACCTACCAGAAGTAACAAAAAATTCCAAAGGTTAAAGATTAAAGGAAAAACATGGTTTATAGTTTCGTAACAGTTGCTTAGTTATTTGTTAGGGTAGTACTATCCTCGGTGAACTTTTGAGGACACATTATTTGTAACATGGGAAAAGTTAACGCTTAGGGTGACGGATAAGCCTCCAATGGTCATCATTCACATTTCTTACGAGATTTTTTCCCCAGATAGCTTGACGAATACGTGTAGCTTTCGAAAACGCTCTGTTTTTCTTCTTGGAGTCGGCAAACAAATACAGGCGTTTCGTGTACTTTTGGAATTTTTTAAAAATCATCGTTAAGATTTAAGACTTCCTCGCAAGACATTCTTTTTCCATTAGTATTTATGACCCCTACTCTCTCTCTCTCTCTCTCTCTCTCTCTCTCTCTCTCTCTCTCTCTCTCTCTCGTGAACGCCAACCCACACGTTTTTGTTGTCTCAAGTTGCAACGTTAGAGCATCTAATATCAGGGGATCCTGTATCGTGGAGCATATTCAAAGACTTTTAGTTTATAAGGAGCGATCTGCCATCCCAGTGTCATTTTTCATCAGGGGCCATATACTGTATATATTTAGTAGTTATTGGGATAAATGTAGATGTCGCAATGTGTTCGTATCTTAAGTCTGTTCTTGCTTGCTTGATGTCACAATGTTTTGATTCTTACAGTCCGCTTCTAAGATTGTGATTAATTTAGTGCAATTGCTTTTGTAATTCATTTATAGTGGAAAGATTCTTTGGATTGTTTGCTTTCAGTTATGTTTGTGAAGTAACTTTTGCACGTACAGACACGCCCATTGTAAGGTTAATAATAATAATAATAATAATAATAATAATAAAAACAAGAGAAATATGAAAATGGCTGATTCATAATGGCTCTGGACCCGAAGTTCATTGCCAAGGCAGGCCACGCCCCCTCTGGCTCTTCCCCTATCTGCGCCGCCTCCATACCAACCTTCACCATGGAATCATCTGGGGAAAAGGTGCTCGGCCACGCCCCTTCCTCCCCTCACATATATCCTTGGTTGGAGAGTGCAGGCTCTCGGCAGTTGGGATAATTAAAGATAAACAGTAATCTTCGGAAGAACTCATCTCTTTTTCAGTAATACTTAAGATGAATTTTAGACATGAAACATTTTTTTTTGTATGACTAATTGAAAGCATTTTCCCTGATCGTCTTTATGGAGGCGAAACGAATGATATTGTATTCTGGTCTCATTGTCGAATCTTCCCCTTGAAGGTTATTACCAGCAGAACTATTGGGTTGCTTTTGGGTGGTTAAATATCAGAAAAGTTTCAAGGATTATTGAGCCAGTGCCAGACATGTGACGCTCTGGTCTGGTTTTCATGTTAGATGATGATAACAATAATGGTAAGGGCCACAAGAGTTCGCCTTTTGGAGTTCTTATCGATGGCCGTTGTAGATCTGAAATTTACAGATGCTTTAGAATAGCAGCTTTAGGTCAACATTAAAAGTTTAACCGTGGAATGAAGAGCAGACTCACCATACATAGAATAGTTTAGAACTTTCACACTTCATAGGAATATATAGAGCCTGGTGAGAGGCTACGTTATTTGACACCCCCTCCCATCCTGTAAGAGGCGTAGCATCTTTAAACGATACATATACAGTGCACCCAAGTGTTGAATCACAAAGTGGAACAACCCCTGTCATTAGTACTGAGTTTGAATAATAATAACTGAAATAATAAAATACTTGATCATAATAATGATGAAAATGTGTTTAAGGAAGGTGACAGTATAATAATAATAATAATAATAATAATAATAATAATAATAATAATAATAATAATAATAATAGAGGAAATCAACACAAGTATCTAAACTTCATTGATAATAGTAATGGTCATACTCATACGGATTAGTGCTCTTAATGTAGGCAGGAGTCCGCTTCCCAGATGGATAGTCGTAAAAGTTTGTAAAAAGACTAGAATAACTTTTAGTTATACTCTCTCAAAAAAGAAAAAACCATGATGGTTCTTAAAGTTAAAACAAACGATATCTTAAGTATGTTCAGTCTGCCTGTCTGTGGCATGCACTGGTGCCATTGACCTTTTATGCTGTGACGCCAAAGGCTAAAGAGCAATCAAGTTGAGCTTTAAATACATGGAAAACTTCGAGAAGAGACGAGTGTGCACCTCCGTTTTTGATGCACATGGGCTAGTGTCGTAGCGTGGCAAACACACGCACAAACATATAAATATATATATATATATATATATATATATATATATATATATATATATATATATATATATATATATATATATATATATATATATATATATATAACACATATATATAGAGAGTGTAGGAAAGAGAACAGCACGTCCTAACTAACTTCTAAATTATATTACGCTAATAATACGACTGGCAAATGGCTCTGAGTGAAAGACTTGTAGATTCGAAACGGGATTCTCTTCCAATTATGCGTGAATGACGTCTTAAGGCTAGGAACAGAAGTGACACCTAATGCTGCTTGTCAGTTTTGTATTTATTAATGTCTTGTACTTCTTTATTTGGTAGATAACAGCTGATAAAGAAATCATGATCCCTGTGAGTAATTTTCTTTTCTTATAATTTTCAGTTATTAAGTATGGCGTTTTCTACGTTGACAGTGCTTTATTAAAGATCAGACCATCCAAGATAATGACTGCAAATACTGCCATCGCTTGTTTTGGAGGACATTGATGTTATTGTTACCATTATGTATTTTGTTGCCGTGAAAAAAAAAAGTATTACCGATACATTACAAATCAAAAGTAGGGACTTTTCTACCCTTCTCTGGTATTAAATAGCACTCTCAGGGCCTGCATTAGATTACGCCGTTGTTGCCTTAGACCAGTCAGTGAGGTAAGCGCCTTGTGCTCACTAACGGTCGGTCGGGCTACTTGTATGGGTGCACTTCTTCGTCAGATGGAGAGCTTGATTGCGTCCACTCCGACTTGTGTCCACTCCGATTTGTGTCATGGATAATTGAGGAACTGAGATCTTTACTCCATTTTTTTCTTATCTTTATATTTTGTCGATTGAAATTACAGTGCTCGTTTTTGCCGATTAACTTTGGTAAAAAAAAAATTAATAAAATGAAGAGTTCTGCCCTGAATTGCGATGTCTAACTCCTGGAATTTCTTTTAAGCAACCTAGGTGTCATCACTTCTCGTTAGTGACGTCACCGGAAAATGCCTGCTATATCATCAGATTGGTGACGCCATTGCCTTGGGTCGTATTGATGAGAGTAGAACAGGAAGAATGTAGGAAGTGAAACCCTTTCCAGCTGAGACTAAGTTGGGGCCTAAATCTAGGGTTGGACAGTCTGCGGCAGCCTGTGCAAGTACGGGTTTTGACCTGCACGTTCTCTTTACTGTGACAAATGGAGGGCCTGTCCTGATCTCTGACTTCAAGCCAGCAACAAGCCGCCAACACTAAAGTACTAATGAAAACTGTCGCTCTAAATACTTCCCTTTCACTTGCTAGTTCTGTAGACCTAGACTTCTTAAAGACTTTACCTTAATGCCACAAGTGTTGGCAGATCAAGATACTTTCATTCTTCATTCTTTTCGGCGTTAGTGACCCTAGAGGTTGATTTCTAATCAGTCAGTCTACACACCTCTATGGGATCATTGTTGTGAGAATCTGGCGTCTCTGACAGACTTTATATCCTGGTAAACTATAGGTATTACACGCGGAAAATTGTATGCGTTGAAAATTGTATGCTCTAATGTAAGATTATCACAATACTCTGCGTTAGTATATTACACAATAGGTGATATGTCAGCGGTAGTCCACCAGCAGCGTTCCTTCTAACCTCGATGTCATAATTTTTTTTTTTTTCATTAACGTCTAATTTATTGTCAAAAGTAGCCTTTGTTCTCCTCGCCTGATGCTGTGAAAAAAAAGTGGCTAAAAAACAACACATGGTTGATATAACACCTTCGAAGTAGACTGAGGCACAAGGTAGTGTTTTTTCCAGTGGTCTGCGATGACTTTTTTCTTAACTTTAATTGTAATGATTTTCCGGGAGTCCTAAATAAAATAATGTAGCAATTATTCTTTCACGTAGTATGGAAAACATGTGAGCTTTATCATTCTAAAGTAAAGGTTTAAATTAGATTCAGTTGGAGTAGGGTTGAATATTACACAATGGCACTGACACAGTTGGATAAACACGCTAAGAGGATCCGAATATTTCGTAATAACATTAAGGACATGTCAAGAAGTCCTGCGTTAAAAATAAAACTTTTCTGTTGCTTAGTCAATAATTATAAAACCATACGTTCGTCTTTATGCGATAAAACAAACATACGTTCGTCTTTATGCGATAAAACAAACATTGACAGCCATTCCCTGGTTTAATGAGGTGTATGTGCGTGGTCACATTTTATTCCGTTTCCTGTATATTGCGGGCGGGGGTGGGCGGTGGTAACCGTTGGAAGATGACAGTGGTGACAAAAAAAAAAAAAAAAAAAGAGGACAGGGACAGAGCCTGGCACGGCGTTGAGTGACACCTCGGTCGTCAAGTGGCTCATGGCTGCCTGATGCTCACTGCATCATACAGACTCCGCTTAGTAGTCCATCTTCATTTCCTGTGGCTCCATTTAGTGAGCCACAGAATTCTATCATTCCTAAAGATTGCGTTGATAGAAAATAAGCTTGAGCGAAGCACATCGATATGACTATTAATGGTGAAGGCATTCCCATGCCTCGACACCTTGTCATTCGCTGAAATTTTGTTGGTTAAAGCTTATTTCGTGGCAATGGAATTAAGGCTATTTCTGTTGCCAGTTCTTGGAATTTTAGCTCGTCTTTCTTATATAGTATAATTACTAGGGCATAGATGCTAAGCTCTACACACACCTGCGCGCGCGCGTGCACACATATTTATATGTCTATATATCACACATTACCACAGGTGAAAAATAAGAGACGGGGTGTAGTTCCTGACCGGTTTCGACTTTATTCCCAAGCCATTGACGAAGGACTGATACAGAGTATTAGAAGCCACAAATATATATACTACAGGAACAGTAATGACTAACACACAACCGTTAGAGACTACATATCTACCCACAGGCCGGCGTCAAGGTAGGAGTGGCCTTCAGTACTCATTTGGCTAAAAATTACAATATACTCTCAGGCGACAATACTGATAAACCTACCGACAACAGGCAACATCAGATCCACACCTGACAGTCTCAGGGATGCAGGGTTGGAAAACTCATTAGCACTGCTGCCCCCGTACTGTGTTTAAAATATGATAATCTTATTTCCATACATCTCTACTGCCTACCTTAAAATTTACAAATTTCTTTTGATATTAGAGGATCAAGTTTATACATCCCTTGACTGATATATTATGGCTGTAACTTTCTTTTATAAAGCTAGATTCAAACACGTAAAATATTTATACATACAAAAAAGTATATAAATATTTCTTTAAATGTCACATGTAAATTAGTGACAAACCGTCATGTTTGTGTGGGCGCGCACGTACACCCACATGTATGTATGGTAAGTGGTGGATCGCCAAATTCCCACAGGTCTTTTCCTCGTGTCGATTCTTGATAAGTGTTGTAAAAGGAGGTTGCTATTCGCAAGCCCATATCCACCCTAATTATACTCACTACTCAACTAAATTGCTCCGGCCTCGTCGGAATTCTAATTCTGGCCTTCTTGCTGCAACTGTCTCCCTTTATATATATATATATATATATATATATATATATATATATATATATATATATATATATATATATATATGTGTGTGTGTGTGTGTGTGTGTGTGTATTGTACTCATATATACATATGTGTGTATATATTTATGTATATGTATATAAATATACATATATATGTGTATATATATTTATATTATATATATACACACATACAGAGAGAGAGAGAGAGAGAGAAACGATACGCTAAGTGCCTTTGTAGTGTCACGAAAATCAATGTTTACACTGATAAAGAAAAGGAATATTCGAGGCTAAAGCCTTGCGTGTTTGAGAGGGGGTTTTTACTCCTAGACCGAGTCCAAACAGGACTGGATTTGTGAGCGGCATAGCTGTCGTGACTCCTCACTGCAGTACCGATTTGTGAGAGTCCGTAATATTGCTGCCAGTCGGCTTGCAATTACCTTTCATCGCTTCTTTTGTCGCTGCCGTTCTTTGTTCAAGCGAAGCTCTGCAGACGGAAGGCATCCTTTGTTCCAGCTGCTTTGGCGTGACACTAACGGCATACTTAAGCTTGTCAATAAAACATATGTTTCACTTTTAATTCACGCTTCGACTGTTCATTAAAACGGGCCGAGGATAAATGGTGATCTACATTTTTTATTAGGTTTGAATTGCCAAAAAGTAAATGAGCATTTGGATTCTGAGCTGTGAATTGTTTGCTTATGATTTTTTAAGTATTCAATTGACTTACAATTTTCCACCATAAATGGTATGAGAGAGAGAGAGAGAGAGGGGTAGCTAATGGGCATCCTGTAATGCTCAGCTGAAATATGCTCCTTGACATGCCATTGCCACATGGATGAGTCAGTACGTAAATATGTTTTGTTCTTCTCTCTCTCTCTCTCTCTCTCTCTCTCTCTCTCTCTCTCTCTCTCTCTCTCTCTCTCTCTCTCTAGTTAGTATAAGTAATTTTGTCAGATCGTAGGATTCAAACATGCCAGGCTGCGATTCGTGTCTCCTGGAATGGCCAGGGGCCATCTCTATTCCTAAAGCGGTGCCACAAACCCCATGATGCAGCATTATCCCTTACCTGACCCCGCCCTCGGTTCCTCCGAGCAAAGGGAGGAAAAGAGCCAGCGGACGGACACTTTCCTCAACAGCCTCTCTCTCTCTCTCTCTCTCTCTCTCTCTCTCTCTCTCTCTCTCTCTCTCTCTCTCTCTCTCTCTCTCTCTCCCAGCCTTACAGCCCCCATTATATGTAACCAGGCTTGGAAGCGGGGAAAGAAAGGAAAAGCGAAGAGAAGAGAAGCGACGCTGAAGGAACCTTGGCACCTCGTAACCAAGTCAGGTCAAAGTCGCTAATCATCTGATAAGAAAAGGACAATCTCTTGATCCAAGCAGGTGGGGGAGAAGGGGAATGCCGTGGGGGGAGGTCACTTAGTGAAATAAGCTGCCTTATGAGAGTCGTACGTGCCATAGGGCGTGGCGGAAAGAGGGTGGAGCCTGTCCAGACGAAAGAGAGTGAGAGCGGACTGAGGGAAAGAGCATGAGAGAAAATGTGTGTGTGTGAGAGAGAGAGAGAGACCCCTAGTCTATTGATCCATCCTCGGCGTGCTAGTCGCGTGGGCCAAAACCTACTGCAGAAGTCTTCCTTTAATGCAGATGACGATGATTACAGCGTCAAGCCCAACTTGGGCGAACCGCAGGGATACTTACTACCTATCCCACGTGTCATGCTGATTGTCAGACTAGGACCGTCGTGATCATGATGATTAAATTAAGGTGAATGCAGTATTCTCCGGTCGAGGGCTTGTCGACATCTACCCAACCCTAAGGCTTCTCTCTCTCTCTCTCTCTCTCTCTCTCTCTCTCTCTCTCTCTCTCTCTCTCTCTACCGAGACAGGTGTGAAGACTTGCAGGCAGTTTCAGCAACGTACTGCAGGTGCCGTGCGTTGAACGAAATGATTGCATATTCGATGGCACTAAGTGACTAAGAACGTCATTAGTGTCCCAGCTCTCTCTCTCTCTCTCTCTCTCTCTCTCTCTCTCTCTCTCTCTCTCTCTCTCTCTCTCAGAGCTATGTGACATGATATTCGGTTTTACCCATGTTTACGAGATTTAATTTAATTGCAGGGTTTATGAACACTATAGTGTTCCCACCTGAAGGTCATACTGCTTTTTTATTTTCTTTTCAGTATTGAAGTCTCGCACGTCATGAAAATCTGTTACTTATCCCGTATAATGTATTTCGTCTTGATTGTCGAACATGTGAGCATTAAGGAGTTAAGAGTTGTTTTATTGACTATCCCATAATTCTGTTCTCTCTCCTCAGAGTCCTCAGAGGTTTTGAAATGTTTACCTCTTAAATGACAGATTATGTTCTTACATATGTAAGGGAATTTTTGTGATTGGTTTTGTTCAAGAAGGTTTTCAAGTTCTCTTTCTTATCAGCAATTCCCTGACTGGTCAGTCTTTCTTGTTAGCAATCCCCTGATGGGTAGATCTTCCCTTCAGCAGTCTCCTGAATGGTCTTACTTATCTGCAATCTCTCTCCCCCTACCCCTTTCGACTGACTGGATTTCCTCGTCAGCAGTCTCCGGGCGTTCAGTCTTCCAGGACACCAATCCCCTGATTGATCAGTGTTTCTCGCCAGCAATTCCTGATTGGTTCTTTTTCGTCAGCAATTGCTGATTGGTTGCTCTTTTTTCGTCAACAGTTCCTGATTGGTCAGTCTTTCTTGCTATCAATTCCTTGATTGGTCAATCTTCTAGTCAGCAATTCATGATAGGTTGCTCTTTTCGTCAGCAATTCCTGATTGGTTACTCTTTTTTTCGTGAGTATTTTTTCGTGAGTATTTTTTTTCGTGAGTATTTTTTTTTTCGTGAGTATTTTTTTCGTGAGTATTTTCACAATTGAGCACTCATACGAGTGATTAGACCCAGGCTAGGTATGTTGCTTTATTTCGGGAAAGCCCACTCTTATGCATCTCATTCTTTTTCAAGGCTTGCCAGGGACATTTGTCTCCAACAACATTGAGTGCAATTTACATAAAAAAAAAATAGTATTTGCTACCACTGTACTATTATCACTGAGACCCAAGAGAACCATTGAAAAGTTGCAGTTAATTCCGGTCGTTCAAGGTATTTGCTTTACTGTTTGTGCATTTAATTTGACATTCATGTTATTCAGATGGTGTCTCTCCATACTTTCCTATATATCCACCTATCGATGAATGGGAGTGTACGTTGCACTTTGTCATTTTCTTCTAAGGAGATATAAATCAATGAATAACTTGTCTTTTAGCTGAGTTTGAAGGCTAGTCATAGAAGTGCAGGAAAACGAAGTCATTTATTTGAAGTTAAAAACTGGTCGTTTAGGTCATTTAGCTGAGGCAGTATGCTAGGCATTCAGATGAAGAAAATTTCTGTTTATTTAGTTGAGATTAAAATTAGCCAACTGGGCGAAGAACAGTTAATCGCACAGGGTAAGAAACAACTAGTCATTTGGCTCATGCAGATGGCTGGCTCTTCTGATAAATCTTACCCATCTCGTTCATTTTCATGTTTTCTTTGTCTTCTCTTTTCATTCTTGTCGCATTTATACTTCAGTAGCTAAATTGTGGACGCATCCCCCAATGCAGCAGCCTGATACTTCCTCAACATTAGTCTCTTCATAAGCCCACACGGCGTGTCAAACACTTCTGTACTCACTGCACCATTCATATCTATCTTACACAGATTCTTGTACAGTGAATATTAAGCCCTTACTTTTCAATACCTCCTTCACAGCACTCGTCCAACCCATGCTAAGTTCTCCTTCCGTCCCACTCTTGCACTTCCGAGATCACTTCCGAGACGTACGCTTTTCACCATCTTACCGTCTCCATTCTTTTAACATAACCAAATAATGCCAGAAGACTGATCCGTTCCTCTAATTAAACCTCTTTACATATACTAATTTTCCCCACATTTCTCATCATTTCAGTTTGTCCGACAATGCATATACCCCAAAAACATTTTCGCTGAACAATTTCATTTGCATTCAACATCTACGCTTCGCTTCCATAAAGGAAAGTTTTCTTGCCCTTCCCTTCATAGATTCCGACTTTGGGCTCCATACACTCCAAATCTCCTGCCAGAACTATACTCTTACAGTTATTCTTGACTTTTTTCATCTTGCAAACGCTTTCAAACTCCTTTACTAGCTATCCACAGTTAGTGTTGTATAATCTGCAAACATCAACCAATCACCACTCCATTCACGACTCATCTTTCTCTACCACAACTCTGCACCTGCAGGACACTATTGTCATTTCCCTGACGTCTGATATCACTCCGTTCATAAAGATATTGAACAGCCACACAGACATAACATCCTAGTCTTAGACCCAGTTTTACTCCATACCAGCCACTTTCCCGTCAACGTATAGCACACGCTTTGCTTCCAGCATAAAACTTTAAATGGCTCTCAACAGCTTATTTTCTGCACCGTATATCCTAAACACCATGCACATTGCCTCTGTTGATTCCATCATAAGCTTTTCCTAGGTCCATGAATAACACATTTCTCCAGTCAAACCTTACACACCTTCTCCCTTGATTTAAACACTGTTCATCCCCTTTCAGTCCTGTAACCTGCCTTACTTTCCTACTCAATCCAAATCATACACCTGTCCATGTGAACTAAATTATTTAATGACCTTATAATTTTGTAGTAGCCTTTTATTGCCATTACCTTTATATGCTGGAACAATTATTCTCCCTTATTTTTGTATACATGTACTAATATATATATATATATATATATATATATATATATATATATATATATATATATATATATATATATATATATATATATATATATATATATATACATACATACATATATATATATATATATATATATATATATATACATACATATATATATATATATATATATATATATATATATATATATATATATATATATATATATATATATTATTTATTCCTTTAGCCTCTCTACACCTTTTCCTCTCCAGTTCTCATTATGGTCTATGGACTTTTAATTATTAAGACTGCCTTCTAGAAATAAGGAAGGTTCTCTTAAAAAAAAAAAAAACAAGACGTTCACTTTACGAGGACGAAAATGCTCTTCTAAAGAGAGAGAAAGTTCTTCCCTAGAGAGAGAATTGTGGGAGGTTCTCCATAAAGAAGTTTCTCCCAAAAGGTCTGAAAGGGAAGATACTTCGAAAAGGACGAGAGAGAGGTGCATATATATGTGCACACGTGTGGGTGTGCGTGTGAGCACGCTTACTTACATGTGATACTTTATATTTCTCGTTCATTAGTGATTTAGAAAAGATCGTCTGTGTAACAGAAGCCTATGCGATGCCTGTTTCCACTTAAATGTATGAATCTTCAGAATGTCGATGTGATTCTGATGTCATTACTTCGGAACTGTTAATATTCACAGAACGACTGAGATCCGACTCAGTGATGCTGGTAATGATTTGGCACGTCGTTCAATTAAAGAATATTGTCTCGGTGCATGCAAGTCTCTTAAACTGATTTTCTCTCTCTCTCTCTCTCTCTCTCTCTCTCTCTCTCTCTCTCTCTCTCTCTCTCTCTCTCTCTCTCTCAAATATTTTCTACCAAATTACAAATTACGTGGCCCACTTTCATATGCTTTTAGATGTTCACGTTTCAATTCTGTTTATTTTGACTTGTTACACAATTTTACTCTTCATTGTCTTTGAACAATAGCAGCCTTGTTACAGGGAGAAAATATACACTCATGGGCTTCTCTAAATTCGAAGAGAGTGCAGATATCGAGATGAAAAAATTCCGTGTCTTGGAAAAAAACCATCTCAGTCTCTTGGAGAGATCATCTTCCTCACGAAGAGAACCTTTTTCTCATATGGAGACCTCTCCTTTGTTTTGGAAAAGAACTCCTTGTTTATTTCAGGGAGAACCTTCCCATTCTCGAGTTTGTTTGCTTAAAAGAACTTGACTCCGTTCTGGCATCGCCTCTAGACAGCTTCCAGACGACTGTACATGATGCCTCTCTCTCTCTCTCTCTCTCTCTCTCTCTCTCTCTCTCTCTCTCTCTCTCTCTCTCTCTCTCTCTCTCTTTGAGAGGAGGTCAATACCGTCGACATGCTAGTATCGATTATCAGGAGCCTGTGCTCCACCCCCTTGAAAAAAAATCCTATCCTCATTCTGCCCTCCTCCCCCAAAATCCTCTTGACCTCTAACTCGACTTTGCTGAAAGCCTAGTGCCAAAAGGGTTTTCTCTCCGAGTCCCACTCCCAGTCTTCTCTCTCTCTCTCTCTCTCTCTCTCTCTCTCTCTCTCTCTCTCTCTCTCTCGCTCTTTTCTACCTCCTCCTCCTCCTCCTCCTCTTCCTGTTCTAAGGACCCTCTTCCAATCCTCACATGGCTCTCTTTCTATAATCCCCTCTACTTCTTCCTTCAGTCTTCCCCTCCCCCATAACTTCTCCCCATTGCTGTCCCTCCCCCTTGCCTCCTCCACACCTATCTGTAGCCTAGACTCTAGACTGCCAGGCATTGGCAACCTTGAAACCTCGCTAACATTTGAAACAGTATTTTATAGTGATTTTCATACACTCTTGATGTCGAGCAGAAAGTTATTGCTGTCCTGTATTATGCGACCATGTAGGCTATATATTATGTTTAGTAGTACTGCGTTTTTGGACTCGAAGGAAAAGAATTGACATTTTAAAGGACAAAGCCACGTTTACAATATGTTTCAGTTATCGAAGGATTCGGAATCTTTCCATGAAATAGTATCAGTATATATTTTACAAGATTTTAAGGGAGTCAGGAAGGTATTCCAATTCTGAATAGTAAATTTAACAGTATAATGAATATATCCTTTACACTGTTATTATTATTCAGAAGGTGAACCCTATTCATATGGAACTAGCCCACAACCCTGTTCATATGGAACTAGCCCACAGGGGCAATTGATTTGGAATTCAAGTTTTCAAAGAATGTGGCGTTTATTCGAAAGAGGTAACAGAAGGTAAAAAAAGCAAAATTTACAGTATCGCGCGTTACATTTTTCGGTTATTACTCTGTAGCCAACTTTGTCAACAGTCAGTTCACTGACCTCTCACTAATCAATTATTGCAAACCTGTTCGTCTTACAGGTTGTCAGAACCCCCCCTCTCTCTCTCTCTCTCTCTCTCTCTCTCTCTCTCTCTCTCTCTCTCTCTCTCTCTCTCTCTCTCTCTCTCTCTCTCTCTCTGGCTTTGTAGTGCTAATGGTAATAATCACAGCCAACGAAATGAGGGACCAGAGCTCGATCCCTGAACGGGACGAAGAGGGACGATATAGACACGTTCCACAAAAATCCAGTAATCCTTCATTGACTAAGGTGGTGACTTTGTTACCCAGCTGGCAGTCAGCTGTTGTGGGCGTGACTGAGGGGTGTGTGTGTGTATATATATATATATATATATATATATATATATATATATATATATATATATATATATATATATATATATATATATATATATATATATATATATATATATATATTGTGAAGAAGAGAGAGAAAGTAAGAAAGGTGAATGTCCTGTACTTAAGGCTTCGACGCGGTAATCCTCGCCCCGTCGGAGTAAAACCATTCATAATATATTCAGCTACATTCCAAGAACCAAGCAATGTCAATAACACTACATTATTGACAGCCACTATTCACATCCATGTGGCATTGCAAGCCAAAGACCCATTAAGATAGTTAGGAATATGGCACCGTTTAACGCAGCGCTCCATTAAATGTTCCGCGACTTCAGTGTTGAATGGATATTGCCTATGTTTGTGCGTGGGTGTTTTTTGGAAAATATACGTTTGCGCCTTTCAGTTCTTGTTACTTACTAACAATTTACTGGAGAACCTTGTGACGTCAGTTTGAAACAAGAGCAAAGATAAATGTTGTTATACATGAAGTTATTGTCAGAATGCAATAATGGTAGAGTTATTGCAAGATTAAGCAGTTCTTAGGCTAGCTGGGACTCTTATTCCTTATTAAATTATATGTCAGCGGTATTTTGACTTAATTTAGTTTAAACCAATTTCTGTGTGAAAGCTTCAGATTAGAACATTTATGGCTTCACGTCTCTTATTGAAAGCCCTTAACAACTCTGGATTTTTCTTTTTATGTGTTTCGTTGATTTATCTCTCGGCAGCACTTCGTTAAAGTGATTCATCTTCTTTGCCATCGAACCCTCTCCTTTGGTAGAGAAGGCTTGCAACTCGTATATCAGAGCCAGTGAAAGGGGAATCTGTTGATCTGAGAGACCAAGCGAATTAAATCAATGAAACTGAAATACGAAAATGATGAGAAAAATTCAGTGACAAGAGTCACCTGAGTTCACTTCTGAATCGGTAACTCCAACGTTGCATCAATAACTTTGGAACTCCTAAAAAAAAAAAAAAAAAAAATAGAAAGAATATAATTATTTGCTTCCCTCTAAAATCCTCCATTTGTGATCCAGAACAGTGGTTCCCAACGTGGCGCCGGGGACAGGGGATTTGATTTTTAAGGGGAACAATTCGAGAATGAGTCTGTGTATGTTTGAGTGTGTGTGCGAGTTGAATACATACGGTGTATATACAGTATGAATACTTAAAAATACTTGTGTGTATGTACATGTGTAATTGCATATGTACTGCATATAATATATTATCACCATCATTATTACAACCATCAAATTGCTTTCACAGTTTCAATGTAGTACCAAGAAGAACTCTCGGAAATACAAAATGATGAGTCAGTTAAAACTTTTATTCAGTATAAAAGGAGCGATGGCATTGCTTTGTGATGAGGCAGAAACTCAGTACCCAAATTCAACCAGCTTTGCAAGGAAACTTTTTTTTTACCGTTCCCATCTTCATATTTAGCTGAATGTGGCTTTAGTGCTGCAAATGATTTGCTACTGAAGAAAAGAAATCAATTGGATACCGCTAAACGGGGTGATTTGAGACTGAAGCTGACGAAGGTAGTGCCTGATATAAAACCTTTCTGCAGCAAGCATGAAGCACAAGGATCTCACTAAGACGAACTTTAGTCATCTTTTCTTGAAATGAGCTCAAGTTGTATTTTGCATTTGGTTGGTACCTTTATTTTATTGTACAGTAATTCAGACGATCGAATTATTACAGAAAAAAAGCTTAAATTCAAATTATTTTATATTGTATACGTTTCAGTTCTCTGTTGTAAGTTTTGAAACTTTATTTGCTGTTTTCGTATGAGATAATCCACAGATATTTTAATATTCTATTTTCTCCCTCTCTTTATTACCAGTGAATATTCCTTTATTATCATCATCATCATCATCATTAATATTATTTTAATATCACTTAGTATTCTTTTTTTACACTTTCTTAGTAATTTTATTCTCAGAACTTTAACTGTCCTTTGGTTCTTTTATTTTCTCCTCCATGGAGGCCAAGTTCTTTGGAATCTTGTTTAAACCAAGTTATTGGCCTTTTAGGCTTCTTCCACCTAAATAGGTGTTCACTTTTTGAATAATAAGACTTATATATCAGCGCAGGGGGCATCAGGATTTTAGAGGTGATTAGGTGGGGCATGGCCAAAATAAGTTGGGAACGACTGATCTAGAAGCAGGTGTCGTGTTGAAGAATAATGAAGTAGTTCCCTTTCAGTGTCTGTCCAGATGTCTGCGTAGGCATCGTGAAGTTTAACGTTCTCTTAGATTAGTCCACCCCCTGTGTTTAAAGATGAATTTTAAATAGGCATTCGTAATTCGGTGAATTTGGAAACACTGGTGACTGAATTTCCCCATTGATAGGAAACCTCCCCCACCTGTAACCTAACTGATATTGGTGGGGTGCGTTCGAGATCTGTCTGAATGTATCATCCTGTCGGTCCTGTCTGTCTGTCTGTCTGTTTCCTTGTGGTCGCCTTGCTTACAAATTGCAAAGTAAACATATTCGTTTTGGCCATCGAATTCGATAATTAACCAGTCCTAAAGTTCGTAAAAGTTCAAGAAACTAGACCAGTATTTGCTGAAAATCGTGAAGTGATATTTTGCAGTTGCTTGTTTGACCTTAATTCTGTGCATGCATACGCCTTTGAATTCTGTACGTACGGTCTTGCGTGAGTGGTGGAATGGTCTCTGTACTGTACATACTCAATTTCAGGGTATTGCCTGCCGTGCCTCGATTCATTCGTGACGCTGAGAGCGTAACGCACGTCCAGGTCGAGGTACAGGTACTGTCTAGACATAATTATGCTAACCTAAATGTGGAAGCATTTCCTGTTGGTAGACTGTCATGGAAGGATTTTTCATAAGTGAGGCGGATGAAACTTTAGTGAAATATTTTACAAAAAGAAAAGAATGATGAAAAAAACGGTGCAATCGTCACGACTACTCTGAGTCAAATACTGTTGTCAGTTTCCTGTTGGATTAACTGGCTGAATTGGGTAATCAAATACATCGCCAGTACTACAGAATAGAAAAAAAATCTAAACAATGACTGTAGGATGAACCCCGCACAGAGGGGTGAATGGAAATCAGTCAAGGAGTCAATGACCGTAAATGAGATGGTTTGATAAGATTTAGTAATGGTATGGCAATATATCAATTCCTTAAATGTTGCACAAGGCATGAAAGTAAGTTGGTCATTCCCATGGTTTCACAAACGCTACCGTGCACTTGACGTTAGACAAGTAACATAGGAAGAGATCGCGATGAGTTTCGAACAAACAACAAACCAAACCAATGTGATCTGTCTGCATAACTGATTTTTATTAAATATTTATCTCTGTCGATTCTGCGTCACAGAAGCTAATAAGATAGCAGGTTCATGGGTAATTTTTTCTTTGTTCACTCTTATTCACTCAAACTTTGTTAACCTCAAATATCTGCTTTGTTGTCGACCTGGCTATTCGCACCCCATGTGTGCAACGCCCCTTAGAATTCTACCACTGGTATCAATAATAGGAGAGACCTTAAATAGAACGCAAAACAAAGGGAAAATAGATATACCACATTCACCTGTTTTCTCATGCTGTTTGTATTCTTTCTGTCTATTCCTGCAATAAATTATTTAATTGTGTATTTAGCAACAGAAAAACACAAGTAATGACTGAAAAAACGATTTAATGTATAAGCTCTTTGTTCCACATACAAATCCACATACAAATAGAAAGCTCCATAAAGCGATGGGTGGGGAAGGAGAGAAAGCTTTGGGCTGGTTCTGGAGAGAGAGAGAGAGAGAGAGAGAGAGAGAGAGAGAGAGAGAGAGAGAGAGAGAAGGATAAGTGACCCTCATTAACACTTCCTGCCCCACACTCCTACCAAGCGACTCTCTCTCTCTCTCTCTCTCTCTCTCTCTCTCTCTCTCTCTCTCTCTCCACATCTTTTGTTGTTGTTCTTATACAGGATCTGTTGCTCTCCTCCCCCTCGATCTTTTTGTTTCTTTTCTCAGGGACAACCGCTCTCTGGCCTCTACTTGCACTTGCAGGAAGAAAGACCTTTGGCATTCTAGCCTCCATGCAAGAGTGTGTATACATATTTAAAAGATGACATTCGACACCTCAAGAGTGAGCCCAATGTACCAAAGGAGCTTTGCATATTTAGGCTTGCTTTTTTTTTTTTTTTTTTACATTCGTGAATGACGTCACTCTTAAAATTGAGATGGTATGCTTTTTTTCCCCCCTATCTTTTTGGCAGACGATACATAACTGCCAGCAGAAATGCAAATAACACTGAAACAAACCTATAAAAAATATATTTATACGAAGGATATTATGTTCTTAAGAGGAAGATGCACGTTTAACTGAAGGTACGCTGGAAATTTAGTGTAAATTCAGCCCTCATTCAACATGGTTAGATTCCAAAACAACAGGTCTTTAGTGAAAGCGAACATTAGCGCTATATATCCAAGATTGCATTTGAGGGTGTAGCGAACTCAATTTCTTTCATCCTCTATGAAGTGGAATCAATTATTTTTATGAAATTAGATAAAATCTGCAATATTGTAAGGATATATTTAACTCTGTCCCAACTTTTGTTGCAGTTCCTACTATTCAAACTAAGGCTAACCCACCATAGTCATGACAAATTTTTATGTCTGTCTAGCTTTCCATACCAGTGATTCGTAATTAATTACATGAGTTCCTTTCTTGTATTCACGATCCTTACTGTGTAAATCTTATGCAGGACTCTTGTCTAACATACAAGTCATGTGTAACAAGTAACAGTCAACAAAGATCCCCACACAAGCACTTATGCACACACACACACACACACACACACATAGAAACAAAGTCCTACATGTTCTGATCGAGTATCTCATTGAACTTTAAATTGTAATTTTTTAAAAATAGTTATGAAAATTGTTGAGAGAGAAAGAGATGCTATTTTGATAAAAAAAAAAAAAGTCTCTCTCTCTCTCTCTCTCTTCGGACTGCCAAGTATGATTACAGTCCAGATGTGTGCCATATAAAAATGGCCTGGCTACATACAATTTATCTTTATTATTATAATTTATACAGCATTTATTTCGGCTGTGTGTATGGTTGGTAGTAAATAAAGGAAAGGGTGCAATATTTAAAGCACTCTACATCGCGATAAGTACTTTTGATGTCACAAAGGAGCACTTTTATCTAGAACGCAGCACCATTAACAGACTCTCGACTGCCGTGAGTGTAGGTTTTTATGTCATCGATCACCAGATTGATGTAGCAGACGAAACTGACTCATTTTTTGCACGTTTAGCCCCAGTTTATTGTTAGATCTATTCAGATCACATTTTTCATCGGAATGCATTTCATCATTTATATTTCCATATATGTTTGAATTAATGTGCTTACTCTTTAATTAAGTTTCGCGTGCAAATTGTTTTCATTCGAGATAATAGTGCATCTAATATGCTTTCATACATAAGAGAGGATGATAGTAACCTCACAAAATAGCGCGGAAGCCACCTGAAATGGATCTTGCACTAGAAAAAAGGCAAAATCGAAAGACATGAAATCATAAACATCTGGGGTTAGACCTTCTGATATAATTTTTCGTATCTTTGCCTTAAAAATAAGAAACAATTATCTTAATCATTGTGTGTGTGTGTGTGTTTTAATGGGCATTGCTAAACGCTGATAAGAAATAAAGACTGCTGCTACTATTACTACACTTACGTGACTGTGCTGTTTTATTTA
The DNA here is from genome assembly GCF_040412425.1 of Macrobrachium rosenbergii. NCBI lineage: Eukaryota > Metazoa > Arthropoda > Malacostraca > Decapoda > Palaemonidae > Macrobrachium > Macrobrachium rosenbergii. The sequence continues at coordinate 13,395,093 of NC_089751.1, forward strand.
TTTATTTGTTTATCTTTCTTCCATAGTTCTGGGAGATCATCAGTGATGAGCATGGCATCGACCCCACGGGAACGTACCGTGGTGACCACGACCTGCAACTCGAACGAATCAACGTGTATTACAATGAAGCCACCGGTGGCAAGTAAGTTCAACCTGCTGTGACGTTACAGATGTTACTTATCGATCCTCTGGCAGTTATGCCCAGAAGGAACCCTTACTTCATTCAAGAGCGCGAGTTTTTTCTTTGTGACACGGACGACGGTCCTGCCCATTCAGACACTTACTGTGCTGAAAGCCAAGGCAAACAAGAGAGTGAAAGGGGGTGTGAAATGAGGAGGATTGTAGGAATCAGTGAGAACAAAACTTTAAAGAAACTTCTACACCTTAGGACTGTTGGGTCCAGCTATTAGTACGAACACTTGCATTAATAATATAGTTATGTATTATTATTCCAACATGTCACCCACCCTCCAGTAGATTTAGTAATAGCTATATGAGTCAGTTATATATTTTTTATGATCTGTTAATTACCTTGGGGCTCCTCTTGTTATCGGCTTGGCCCAAATGCACACCTGTGCTACCAAGACTGAATAAATTATTTGTATTTGAAATCTGGTTTTGTGAAGGATTTTGCAACATAAAATGTTGAGATCTGATAAACATTAATCGGTTAGAATAAACAGCGAGGCAGCCAAAGCATTCTAATTCAGATCTGATGTAAACATGATAAAATTACTATTAAGAAACATGAACCAAGTAGAACGTCAGTTATTAGTTAGAAATTTTGTGCTAGTTTTAGAATTACAATTGTAATAAAACACATGAACAAATAAAGTGCGGTGTACTCAGTTTTGTTGGTCAGCATACAATATATGCTCTTAGATATCGAATCCAATGGGATATAGACATTCAGTAATCGTATTTTTGAACAAGGCTGACAGTTACCTTTCATTTATTTCCTTCAAGATCAAATAAGACGCGAATCATCTAGTCATTTGGGCAAACTTGTGTATATTTTCAGTTGCCTCAGTGGATTCAGTAGATGGTTGGTATTGCATTTTACACATCTGGGTACAGTTTAAAACTGCATTGTGTATTGTAAATCAGCATCACTGCATTATATACTTACTCTTGTTTTGAAAACTTATCTTTTGAAACCAACTTGGTACATGAAGAATTTTCTCTTTGTGAAACTGTTTGTAGCAGAAAAAGATATTGTGAAATATCATCAACTCTCTATTAAGTCAACATCTGATTACAAGTGGTTTTATGTTCAGTGGATGTGATGCTGCTTCTGTGTTTACAGATATGTACCCAGAGCCATTCTTGTCGACTTGGAGCCCGGCACAATGGACTCTGTCCGATCTGGGCCTTTTGGGCAGCTCTTCAGGCCTGACAACTTTGTATTTGGTAAGTTATCTATCTTTGCTTTTCGTCAGTTTCCGAATGTTAATGAATTGTGGTTTCGATCGTCTGATTCTTGGTAGTAGGCAGGAGAATGAAGAGAGGTCAAATAGAGGAAATTTGCTTGTAAACATCAAAAGAAAGAGACAAGGAGTGTCTTTCTCTCCCTCTCTCGCTCTTCTAACTCTGTTTGTTTACATTTGCTCTGCAGTCATTATTAGCGTCTAATGACAAACTTCATTTCGATTTCAGGTCAGAGCGGAGCTGGCAACAACTGGGCCAAAGGCCACTACACAGAGGGCGCTGAATTGGTGGACTCTGTCCTCGATGTAGTACGTAAGGAATCCGAAGGTTGTGATTGCCTTCAGGGCTTCCAGCTCACACACTCCCTCGGCGGTGGCACTGGGTCAGGAATGGGCACACTTCTCATCTCCAAGATCCGTGAAGAATACCCAGACCGTATCATGAACACCTTCTCCGTCGTACCCAGCCCAAAAGTACTTTTATGAGATGTTATTCTAACAGTATTGATCAGTTGTATTCATATTTCATAGTATTGATCAATTGTATTCATATTTCATACATCCTGATGTTTGTGAATATTACAGTAAACATACATTTATTATTGTTATATTTCATTATTATTATTATTATTATTGTTGCTGTAGTTGTATAAAAGAATTATACTGATAAAGAAGGTTACTGTTACTAAAGTACAGCATTAGTAATCTGACTGGTTATTATTAACATTATTATTATTAATGTATAGTTTTGTAGGGTTTTATCAATTAATATAGCATGTGTATGAATATTCATACATTGAATTCTATTTCCTTTTCAGGTATCCGACACCGTTGTTGAACCCTACAATGCCACCCTCTCAGTCCACCAGCTCGTTGAGAACACAGACGAAACCTACTGTATTGACAATGAAGCTTTGTATGACATTTGCTTTAGGACACTGAAACTCTCCACCCCCACTTATGGCGACCTGAATCATCTAGTCTCTCTTACAATGTCTGGTGTTACGACATGCTTGCGATTCCCCGGCCAGCTCAACGCCGATCTCAGAAAGCTAGCTGTGAACATGGTCCCCTTCCCTCGACTCCACTTCTTCATGCCTGGATTTGCACCCTTGACCTCTCGTGGCTCTCAGATGTACCGTGCTTTGACTGTGCCCGAGCTCACCCAACAGATGTTTGACGCCAAGAACATGATGGCTGCTTGTGATCCCCGCCATGGTCGCTACCTAACCGTTGCTGCCGTCTTCCGTGGACGCATGTCCATGAAGGAGGTGGACGAGCAGATGCTTAACATCCAGAACAAGAACTCCTCTTACTTCGTCGAATGGATTCCTAACAACGTCAAGACTGCAGTTTGTGATATTCCACCAAGAGGTATTAAGATGGCTTCCACATTCATCGGCAATTCCACTGCTATCCAAGAGCTATTCCGTCGCATTTCTGAGCAGTTCACTGCCATGTTCCGGAGAAAGGCTTTCCTTCACTGGTACACAGGTGAAGGTATGGATGAGATGGAGTTCACAGAAGCAGAATCCAACATGAATGATTTAGTTTCCGAATACCAGCAGTATCAAGATGCCACAGCAGAAGAAGAATACGAGGATGAGGAGGAGCATGCTGAAGAGGCTTAAATTCCCCAAATACCCCTTACAAAATCCTTACCTTTTGTTCATACCTGCCTACTGGACAACACAGTGTTGATCCTGTCATATGTAGTATTAGAATGCGTAAGGATATCAACATGATGAAAGATCTCATTGGAGTTATAGAGACAAGTTCTGACTTGCCTCTTCAGTTGCCATTCTGTTTCACTTCGAATATCTTTTACTCAAGGTTTATGCCACTGAGTTCCATGCTATATTATGTTTCACAGTGAGGTGTTTGTGCCCACTGTAAAATTGGGAAAGGTTTGCCCCTAAATTGGGGCAGACTTTTGAGAGGAGCAAAGTGGAAGATTATTCCAAGACACAACGTGCTAATACACTGCCAAAAGATTCGCGACAGATGGTGTCTTTCACTTGCTTCACTCACATACCCACTTAGTTCATTATAGACCCACTTCAATAATACTATGTCTCTCTCTCGCTCATTCTGTTTCTTCCATGCCTTCGTCTTTTCCGTGCTTATTTCAGCTCATGGCCCTCAGTTTTTAGGTTTATCCTCTCTAGTCCTCTTTCGTCAGGAGTCACCCTGGAGGAAGGCCAAGCCAAAGAATATTCTTGACTAGTAAAGGGTTCATTACACTCAGAAGAATTGGGGAGAGAAATGCAGACGGTCAACATTTGAGTCAATCAATTCATGTTGCAGTCCAGTTTAGATGTCTTGAAATCTATATTCTTCTATTCCTGTGAAAATTACTGAAATTGTTAATGGTTAGGATGATTCACCAAAACCAAAAATGCATTACCCAAATTCATGTATAAAAAAATCGATGACCATAAGTGGAATACTGATAAAAAAAAAAGTCCTATTGTAAGATATGTATACAGAAGCTGCAAATTCCCTTGCTAGTCACGTAATTGATAATAATTGTGACATGTCACAGTATTATTATTATTACTATTATTATTATTATTATTATTATTAACCTAACTGATTATTTGAATTTGTCTTTTTGTTCGCATTTTGTTCTAGTTATAGTCAAATTACGGCATTTTAATTTTTATTGCAGCTCTGTATCTTTAATAAAGGTATTTGTATGGTTGCTATTGTTTGATTCTGTTGCCTTCCTAACATAATTTTGCTTGCACAGAAAAATCTTAAGATCTCGCTGACATTTGAACATTTTACGTGTACAGACATAAATTGTAGCAAAAAATTACACATCTCATCCTCTGTATCTGTGGTCCTTGCCAATAACCTTGACCTTTGCATAGATACATCAGTATGCTAAATTTGGCCTGAGGAAACTGCATGGCAATTGCAAGAAAGCTAATTTATCATGGTCACATTAACTATGAGAAAAACTTTAACCTTAAACAAACAAATTATTAAAACGAAATAAACAAAATATACGTAAGGGTATGATTATAAGTCATTTAGAAAATAGTCTTGAGCAAAAATTAACACAGACGTTCACTGGCTGAGCAAATGAAACTGTAAAAAAATACGATAAGTCCAGGGTTACAATCACGAAGCGCTTTCACTAGCTGCTTTCTTCCCTCTGTTGTGTTTCTGCAAGGCTGTAACTGCCTGTAAGATTGGGAGAATTTTAGTAGTGATTTGACCCAGCATAACTTGCATGTTACGTAACAGTGAATGAAGAGAGTTGTTTACAATGTACATCAAGGCGTAAATCTGAACCCACAATAATTAAAAGTACAGTAGTATTATTGCCTAGCCCCTTTCCCCCATACACTTTATAGGCAATACTGAATGTTCTTTACAGCGTGCCTTCGGCCCCTAGCAGCAACCCCTTTCACTCCTTTTATGTACCTCCTCATATTCTCTTCCATCTTGCTCTCCACCCTCTCCTAACACTTGTTTCATAGTGCAACTGCGAGGTTACACCTTTCCAGCCTTTCTACTCTCAATTTCCCTTTCAGCGCTGAATGACCTCATAGATCCCAGTGCTTGGCCTTTGGTCTAAATTCTATATTTCATTCCTCACCCCGTCTCCGTAGGAGGGTTAGTGCCGTCAGCGCACCTCACGCGCGGTGCATTGTAGGCATTACTCAAGATTCTTTGCAGCGTCCCTTCGGTCCCTGGCTGAACCCCTTTCATTCCTTTTACTGTACCTCCTTTCATATTCTTTCTTCCATATTAGTTTCCATCCTCTTCTAACAATTGTTTCATAGTGCAACTGCTAGGTTTTCCTCCTGTTACACCGTTGTAACCTATTACTCTGAATTTTCCTTTCAGCGCTGAATGGCTACATAGGTCCCAGCGCTTGGCCTAAATTGTATAAATTCTATTGCCGAACGCCGTAAGAGGTTAACAGTAAGTGCACATTACGTGGTACATTGTAGGCAATACTAAACGGCGTTTGCTACGTCCTGCTGCCCCTAGCTGCACTCTTTTACACAGCAGTAGTAGTGCTCCCCAATTTAGATTTACCACGTCTGATTCACATTCCACAACTGAGTTCGATCTGTCTAACCTATGTTACGGTAAAAATATTGGGCTTCAGAGATAAAATAGTTCAGCCTGAACGTCACACAGTACAACTTGCTTTCACACTTGGAGGAAGAAGTTACCACAGAGGATAAAGAGATACAATATTTAGTATGTCGCGTCGTCGGCAAGGTAAAAATAAGTATACCTTAGTTTAACCAGACAACTGAGGTGATTGACAGCTCTCCTAGGGCTGGCCTGAAGGATTAGACTTATTTTACGTGGCTAAGAACCAATTGGGGACCTACAGCTTATTGTGGAATCTGAACCACATTATACTCAGAAATTAATTTCTATCACCAGAAATTCCTCTAATTCTTCATTGGCCGGCCGGAGACTCGAACTCGGGACTAACAAAGTGCTAGCCGAGAACTCTATCGATTCGTCCCACAAGGAACTGTCGGCAAGGTAAAAATAAGATGTCATTGTTGAGACGACCTCGTCGATTCACTTTGATGAGGTTGAAAGATATATAGTTGGTGCACTACCATCAGAAAAATTCTTTTTCAGTTTTTTATTTTTATTTTACTTTTGCTGGAATATTTTCGGGTCAATGTCCAGAACAACTCCGCGGTGAGATATAAGAAAATAGGTCACACTATAATTTTCACAATATAAAATAATAAAACTTTGTCTCTGAACACTTTTTGAGGAGATTCACCATATCCGAGATATTAATGATTATCTAATCGGTATCCTCGAAAATTTTCTAAGTCGTTTGTTTACATCCAGTAGCACTTCGCGTACTTGATCTTACTGGAGTTAGTTCGAAAATGAGGTTTTTTAATGTAATGTTTCTCAGAAAGAGTGTAATGTTTCTCAGGAAAACTAGTTCCCCATCGAGTGATCTTCGATTTTTGACTTAAAAGGTTAGACAATACCTGTCCCCCAACCCCCTCCATAGCTAATATGGCAAAATTGTGGGTGTTTCCTCATCATAAGAAGTGGTCTGAAACGCTTTAAATATGAAAAACATTACATTTTACTTTTAATTTTTGTACTTTATGCATGCGGAGTTCTGGACATTTACCTATTTTCGCCTAGTCACCAGCATTCTTGTCAAAATGATTGAAGTGGTGTGTTTAGTAATGGTATTCATGATCACATCATCATAAGCTTTCCATTTTCATCAGACATTTATTTGAAAACGAAACTTGCGCCATCATCAACGCATGCGCCTCTTAATCCAGACTAATTACGAAGTATGCGTCAGCCGTTTACTTAATGCTATGCACTGTTTCCGACTTACCTCCTTGTTTGGATTTTTGCTGTTCTGGAAAATTTGGACCAAAAGTTCTAAAGGATGAGGTTGCTAGACCCTCACTCCTTTTCTTGACCCCAGCAAACAAGATAGGCCTACCCAGTTACAGTTGATTGGACTGGTGGGCTTACCATGAACTTAGCAAGTGTGAGCTGAGACATTCACTTTTTAGCCTTGACTTGACTACCTCAACCTTGCCCGTACATACACATACTCATACACAGGTAAATTTTTTGCTTTAAACCATTATTGCATTCCCGAGTTTAAAATATGGTTTGAACATTTCTAGGGCCCATTTCATTAGTATCCTTTGGGTAGGGGAAAACGCCGATTGGGTGAAATACAAGGATGGGTTTAACCTAACATAACCTAGGGAGCCGGATCCTTACTTAGCCGGGGGTGCTTCACCCTCCTGGACCCTCTCCACCTAGTCGTACCTCGGGTGGGCTTTGCCCAGCTGGACCCCCACCTAACCTAAAATAGGGCATTGTAAATTTAGAAATAGGATCGAGACAACGTTGCTGGGGCCCCTAGGTTAGGGTAGATTGAATCCAACCTTTTATTTATTTCTTTTAAGTGTTTAAAAAATCACAGTAGATGCACGTGACTTCAGTGTATAAGCGAATCCCACAGGAAAATGACAGGCAGAAGTTCAGTACCAGGCGCTTTCACGTTTATTAACGCATCGTCGGGCCACGAATGAGACACAGATATAAAGAAGGTTACAAAGTAAACAAAAAGAACAAGAATACCAGATGGTCAGTTGTCAAAGGGTAATAAACAGAAAGATAATCCAGGATAATCCGGGATCGAGCTGTCACAAACTGAACCCATAGACCAAACCACAAGACATACTACAGTTTAGGCTTACAAAATCCAAAAGCATGTATAACCTTGAATACCAGATGGTTAATTGCCAGGGGATAAAAATCCACGGCAAATACGGGATCACGCGGTCACAAACTAAATCCAAATATATACTTAACCATAAGGCAAACGGAATCTTACCCATTCACATTGCAGAAACATGTATAAAAATGAATATTAATTTTGCGTATATTTATCGACAACTTTTTTAATTATGAAGGTCAAGTTTAAACAAACCAAGACTCAAATTTAGAACACTTTCATTATTTGACTTGATAAAACAAGATTCGATGATATTCCTTTTAACTGTGTCATTGCACGGAACTAAAGGTCTTGCTTTACTCCAGTGAATAGGATGATCTAAATCTCTCATATATACAAATAATGCATTCGATATTTGGCCAGTTCTCACAGAATATTGGTGTTGTTTGATTCGTTGTGAAAGTGATTTTCCAGTTCGTCCATAATATATTTTATCACATTTTTTACAAGGAATTTCATAAAATGCAGCCAGAAACATCTTTAGGAGAATTTTTTATCACTAAACTCTTAACATTAAAATTACGGAAAACAACATTTATGTTGAAAAGCTTTAAAATTCTAGGAATTTGTAAAAACCTTTCATCATACGGTAATTTGAAAATATTATGCTTGCTGAATTCAAGTTTGTTATTAGTTAAATAGAATGTTTTCCTGGCTCATTTCCATGCTACATCTACAAAGGTCCTTGGGTATTTAAGTTTCAAAGCAACATCATAAATAGTTTTGATCTCAGCATCAATGAACTGCGGGCTAAAAACACGTAAAGCCCTTAAGAACATTCCAGAAAAGACAGAGAATTTAACATTTTGATGGTGATTGGAATAATAATGAACAAAAGAGGCAATGTTAGTTGATTTTCGAAAGACTGAAAAGGTGAAATTTCTATCATGTCTATGGACAGTTACATCAAGAAAATTCAAATTACAATTTCTCTCCCTCTACAGTAAATTTTATAGAAGGGACTAAATTATTTAGCTTAACGAGAAATTCTTGGAGATTTTCGTGAACTGGCTAGACAAAAAATGTCATCCACATACCTAAACCATATAACCTTTCAGGGCAAAATTCTAAAGTTGTACAAAAAATTCCCCATTGAAACAAAATTTACTGTCTTTGATACATAACCTTATAAGATTTGTGGGGTTTGCTACAGTTAAAGGAATGTCATAACTTTCTAATTCTTCCTCTAAAAATTCCAGTAAATCATCTACAGGAACTTTTGTAAATAAAGAGACAACATCAGAACTAATCAGAGTAAAATCAAATTTCAAATTCAAACTATTCAATTTGTCTATAAAGTCGACATTATTTTTTATGTTCGTATTAGAAATGTTTCCTACCAATGGTGTAAAAATTTTGACATGCCATTTAGATAAATTATACGAAACTGAGCCCACTGAACTAATGATTGGTCTAATGGGGTTATTGATTTTATGTGTCTTGACTAAACCGTAGAGATATGGTAGGGAGGAGCACTGATTGGTAAACTGTTTAATTAAATGGTCAGAGCCCCTAAAAATGGATTTAATTTGTTTGCTAAAATGAGAGGTAACTGTCTGTGTGGGATCTGACCTCAGTTTCGTATAAGTTTCACTATCATTCAACATTGCCACTATTTTATTTACGTAGTCACTTTTATTCATTATTACCACTGCATTAGACTTATCTGCCTTTGTTACTTGCAATGTTCCATCTTTTTAAGGTTTTGTATGCCAGGAGAAATCTTACAAACATTTGGGGAAGATTTCTCCTGGCATATATATATATATATATATATATATATATATATATATATATATATATATATATATATATATATATATATATATATGTATATATATATATATATATATATATATATATATATATATATATATATATATATTATACTGTGTATGTATGTAAATATTACATAAACACTTAAAAGAACTAAATAAAAGGTTGGATTCAATCTACCCTAACCTAGGGGTCCCAGCAACCTACTTTAGGTTAGGTTGTCTCAATCCTATTTCTAAATTTACAATGCCTTATTTTAGGTTAGGTGACCACTGGTCAGACTGTTCACCCACATCAAGACACCCCTAACAAGTAGAGGGGACTCATCTGAAGAAAGAAGCCTACAGACCAGCCCACTCTGGGGATCATGGTCAGAACCCTTGGGCTTATTTGTGCCAAACACAGAAACAAACCTGAAGACAGCAGAAAGGATTGTAAACAATCTGAACTGTTGCCCCCCATCCCAGGCCTTCTTTACCAACAAACAAAGCTGAACTGGCAATAGGCCTCAGCAAATGAACACAAGTGCTATTGTGCATATGCACAACAGAAGAGCCAGAAGAACCAGGCCTGATCTATGTGGATATTTGATCATGCACGCGGTGGTCCTCATGGTACTCAGAAGCACTGCATAATGGAGACTTGTCATGTGTGAACCCTTGGTCCCATGAACAGGTTCTTAAAAACATGAATACACAGGACACACACCTACAGGCAGCCATCAATTCTCTCCATGGGAGTTTGTTTATCTGCGAGCAGATTTTCAAGTTAAGCAGAGGGATAGTAGCCTTCCTGTCCTCCAACATGAAACCCTCCACTGGCATGTCAGGTGCAGGGAAAGAAGTTTACTAGATTGGATGGAGGTCAGAGAACCTTCTGACCCACTGGTCAGACTGTTCACCCACATTAAGACATCCCTAACAAGTAGAGGGGACTCGCCTGAAGCAAGAAGCCTAAAAACCAGCCCCCTCTGGGGATCATGGTCAGAACCCTTGGGCATATTTGTGCCAAAACACAGAAACACACCTAAAGGCAGCAGAACAGATTGTAAACAATCAGAACTGTTGCCCCTCATCCCAGGCCTTCCCTACCAACAAACAAAGCTGAACTGGCAAAAGGGCTCTGCAATTGGACACAAGTGCTATTATGCATATGCACAGCAGAAGGGCCAGAAGAACCAGGCCTGATCTATGTGGACATGTGATCATGCACACAGTGGTCCCCATGGTACTCAGAAGCATCGCATAACGGAGACTTGTCATGTGTGAACCCTTTGTCCCATGAACAGGTTCTTGAAAACATGAACATACAAGACACACCAACAGGCAGCCCAATCACACTTCCAAAGCATGAGCAGCAAAGGGAGAAACCATGGTATTCTTCCTCTCCAAAGAACAAGAAGATGAGGGGTTACAAGCATGCTCATTAACCTCAGAGTCAACCCTGCCTATACTTCTGTGCTTGTGTAAGTGAACTTACACTGTAGTCTCCCTTTGACATAGGATGAAAATCACACAGAGCCCTCTTAAGCTTTTTACATGAGATCTTCTCGGACTACTATTGCTTCCTATGAGAGGAAAATGGGGCAGAAGGCGAGGAGGAGGAACACTATCACTTCTCCTTACTCCTGCTATCCCAAGTCTCAAAGGTCAAGAGTATACCAGGAACAGGAGCAACAGCAAGGGTTTCTCATAAAGGAACCACTACACGTTGGAATGGTCAACATTGTTGACCTCATGAATTGCAAGAACACAAGGAACAGTGGATCCCATAGCCAAGCCTAATAGGTCATGAATGATACAAATGAAGGGTCCCTCTGAAAACCTCCGTTATGCCACATTGCCTTCACGTACTTCAGGCACTCTGTTGACATACCAGGTGCAGCAGTTTATATCACAGGATTAGGAGCAGACAGACCATGAACATGCATAAGAGACTAGCATGTGAAGGCATGTACATATGCACTGGGGTGGCCATGAGAAGCAAGTGAATAATTGACCACAATTCCCACATAGATATTCCCTGTTGAATTTGGACTTACTGGTGCCAAGGAAACCAGGGTAGAACAAGCAAGAGGAGCACTGGTAGCAGAGGGGTATCAGGCATGAAAGATCCAAAACGGTTCTGCAGTATCAAAAGGGGAGTATTTCTTTTCAAACTAACTTGCAAGTGCTTCTTGACCTTCCTGCATTTTTTCCACTAGCACTTACATTATGAACGAGCTGAGACTCCTGCAGGGCAAATCAGGACTGCAGACCCGACCTCTGCAATAAGAGTAAAAGAGGTGAGGATTTACAGTAAAGGGCAACAAAAAGTCCACATACACTATACCATCCAACATACCTATGTTGTCCAGAAACCACACATTCCTTATTTGAGCAGCATCTCCCCCCTCTTGCTAAAGGGGAGAAAAGATGGAGTCACACCTTATGAGCTGAAGCTCTAAAGTGGGATATATACCCAATTGCACAGTCCACCATCATCGTGGCCTCTTCAGCAAATATTTGGCATTGCAAAGAAAGGAAGTAGGAAGGGAGACAGCCAGTTATTCAACCTCCAGCATTATGCTGTCTGAGTACCTTAGGTGTGGTGCTGTTTTGTTTAAGAGATTAGAGAGTACTTAGCTCTTTAGCAGCCACAACAGACCCTAAGGGAAAGTTCTAAGGACTTGTGTTCAATGTCCCCATGGTAAAATTGGGTGCAAGTAGTTTGGTGCTGCCACATATCTACCCTCATTACCTGTGAAACTGGAAAGTTTCTCTGAAAGGCTAGGGATGGGCAAACACCCTTGGCCTCGTGCTGCCTTAAGGCAGGTTAGCGGGGGGAGTCCCCCATCTCACCTGCTTACTACCAATGAACCTTGTTTAAAAGCTTGAACTATTTCCAGCTAATGGTGAGAAATATTCCTACATAAAAGGCAGTAGTTTGTATTCTCATAGAAACAAATATATGTTATAGGAATTGTCATCCATATGGAATAGAAGTCATTACATAGTTTACATAAGATCACTCAGTATAACTGTACCAATCGTAGGTCTCATTCCATCTTCACCATCGCTTTGATTATTTTAAAAAACACAAGCCCTTAATTTGTTTACCAAACTGGGTGTTCTGGTTTAGTATAAGTACAAGGTGTGGTCTTTCCAACTTAAGTGTTGTAATTTTGATATACTGTATATATGAAGTTTCACACCTAATATGAACTCATTTAAAAAATATATATATAAAGATATGAATGTGAATGATTAGATTTACATGAAAAACTGATGCTTTAAAATTCAGAATGTGAATTATTAGATTTACTTTAAAAATTAATGTTATAAAATGATCACTCAAAGCTTATTAGTTAATATGTAGAAACGAAAATGGGGTTGAAATACACAAAAGCATGAGAACAATTTTTTTATTAGAATAATATTAAGAGTCACAATGTATATACAGTATCAACAGTATAAATTACAGTTTATCCCAGTTTACTGATGCAGATTTTTATATCAAATTAAAAAATTTACAAAGTATTACAAATTGTAAATTTTAGAAATGTAATAAACATTAGGAAAGATATATCGCTGAGAATAATTAATTAGCATTTCATTATCTGAGAATCTGAATTCAAGTCAGGTTACTTCTAAAAGTACAAAATGCTTACAGACTCAATTGTTTGCCCTGTATAATTAACAAAGATGATACCAGAAACAATATTAATTAGAAGTATATTAAAGTTTTACCATCTACAAACTTAACTGCTGTACAAAATTACACTTTCAGTTTTGTAAAAAGCTTGGTTCTAGAACCTAATTTAAAACTACTGGACAAATACTTTTCATTTGCTTTGGAAAACACATTTTCTATACATTCCCAATATCTATTTTGTTGCATAACACCTATACTATTTAAGAGTTTATTAGCTAATATTGGTGTAATTGGAAGAAGAGCAATGCCTACTACACGCACTGTTTCTAGAGTAATTCGCAATATGGAATCCAATTTTGTTCTATCTGTTAATGTTTTAAGTTCCCATGGCTTTTCTTCTTGAACAAAATTATTTGCTGAATGTACAACCGTCATAATGACATCAACAGCTCTATAAAAATTGAAATTATCATAGTGGTTTTCTACTTCTTTAGGAAGATTATGTACAAGTTCAATTAATTCCTTTCCTGCTGCTGACATGTTCTGCAAGTACTGTAGGTTCAGGGATGGAAATTCTTGGCTCGGATTAAGTGATGGCGCAGTGCATCGGTTCAGGAGATTACCTAGAGAATTGGCTAACTCTGCATTCAATAAGCGTGCAACACGTACATCACTCCAATTATTATCAGAATGAGGAGTGCCTTCTCTTAAGAGAAAATATCGTAGCCCATCTGAAGAGTAAGCCTCTATACAGTTATATGGACATACTATATTACCAATTGATTTACTCATTTTCTGCCCATCAACTGTCCAATGTGAGTGGCAAAGTAACTTATTAGGAGGTTCCAGATCCGCGGCCATCAAAAGTGCAGGCCAATAAATTCCATGAAAGCGCAATATGTCTTTTCCTAACACCTGCACATCTGGAGGCCATGAGGTTAAGTTTGGGAACCCAGCAACAGTAAGGTAGTTAACTAAAGCATCAACCCACACATAAATATTATGATTTTCATCATTTGGAACAGATATACCCCAAGATACACGATCTTTTGGTCTGGATACTGATAAATCTTTGAGGTCATCTTCTAACCATTTTCGTAACTCTTCTAAGAAGCGTTTCGGTTGTACTCTACAATCATCCTTTAACCAGTATTTTAAGTCTTCCTGAAAACCTGACAGCCTAAACATATAATTTTCTTCACTATTCCATTCCACAGGATGTCCACTTTCAATACTGATAAACTGCTTGATACCACTTTGCAACGTGATTTCCTTTACTTGTACATCTGTAAGATATGCTTCATCAGAAATGCAGTACCACCCACTATAAGCACCTTGATATATGTGGCCTCTATCCACTATAGTTTGGAAAAAGTGATGAACAGCATTGACATGTCTTTCTTCAACTGTTCGGACATAATGAGTATATCCAATATTGGCAGCATCAAACAGATTTCTGAATTTTTGTGATATTTCGTTGCAGAATTCTAAGGGATGAACACCTTTGTTCGCTGCAGACTGCTGAACTTTCAAACCATGTTCATCTGTACCAGTGGAAAATAAGGTTTTCTTAAGCCCATTTTTATACTTAAGGAACTGGAACCTGTGGGAAGCATCCGCTAACAAGGCCGAATGTAAATGTCCAATATGAGGCTGAGCGTTTACATAGAATATTGGCGTTGTGATGAAGTATTTCCGTTCACTGCAAACACTGCTCCACCTCTTAGCCAAACACACTGAGCACGGCAACGGCTTCCACGTCCGATGTATGGTAGGCCTTAAAATACCTCCTAACCCACTGACGGCCACTCTGTTGAACATAATATGATTGTTACTTAAAGATTCGTCTTGAAACTGCAGTAGTTACAGTGAAAAACAAATCACTACGGTTCACATTAGGATTCCGGCTGACTGAGACCTAACGTTGTGGTTGAACGACGGACACAGCAAACAAAACAAATACGTTTTATGTAATGAGTCTCAAGTATGAAGACCAAATACTTCTCTTATTGGCCTACAAATGGATATATCATAAGAAAATAATTCGTTTGAGACTTCTTTTAATATATTAATACCTTATTGCGAAGAAGATGACTTTCCAATTGTTAACACGTAAAATGTATGAGAGCTATTACTCAAATTCAGCTCAAAATAAAAACAAAACCCTCTCTTCTTGATGATGTTGAGAAACGATTTACCGAACACCATCGAAATAAGCGTATGCCTCTTCCCTCACAATGAGATAAACAGGCATGAGACTTCAAGGGTACAATAGCTCTGTTTTAAGCATTACTTACAGGAAAGGTAATCGTCTACGAATAGAAATATACATTTAAATTAGTGAAGTCTTAAAGGGAAAGGAACAATAAAGGTGACACGAAGATGGAAAATCCTGCAAGTAAAAGGAACATTAAATATCAAGTGAAGTGTTATAAGAAAGAAGGGATAATAAAATAGAAGTTAAAAACTAACTCTACGTAGTGTACAGAAGTGTGCCTGAAACTGAGTTTGGACTGAATACCGAGGAACCATGAACCATTAATAGAAGATAAGATCCATAAGCATAGAAATAAGGATAAATTGATTATAGAAAGAACATTGTTTGTAATATTAGTAAAATATTAAAAATAAGAAAAAAAAGTTTTTTTCTAAGGGGGTAAAGCACTCGACTTAAAGCAGACTAAACTTTGTCAGTTGATCAATCACAGGACGTGCAAGTGATCCAAAATGAACAGATGAAGTGCTGAAAATAGACTCTGATGAAGTCAAGGCAATTACTTATATAGATTAGCAAATGAAATGCCCAACGCTCTGGTACATGAAATAAATGGGAGAAATGGGGGTGGGGGGGAAGTATTGAAATATGTGTAGAAAATAAGGAAATTATAAGTGAGCAGAGAAAAACAAATCTTGGTAAAAATAACCGGTTAAAAAGTAAAATAAATTTATTATATCAGATGTAAAAGAATTCATCAGTGAATTAAAGGAAAAACATAAATTAATTAAAATAGTAATGAAGGTTAATAAAAGTATACGAACATAGCAAGCAAGAGATTATTGCAGATACATAGACAATGCTCATAATTAACAATATTATTGAAGAAGAGATGAAGAATGGAGGAGTTGGGATGAAGGAGATGGCTGATATAAAATCTATGGGTGTTCCCTGCAGGGGAGGGGGTAGTGCTGTCAGTGTACCTCTCGCATTTTTTCACGGAAACCGTCTCTTGCATCACTAATTTACTTGGAGAGCCACATACTATCACTTGGGAGCACAGAATACCTCCCTCCCAGTCAACTGAAGTTTCAAACTATCTCCCATATGCCTCTGGATATCTGCTTTTTCATACAATGACTCGATCATTTTTTCGATTAGCAGAGGATAAAAAGTAGAATGACTCTGGATACCGCTAAACACAGTTTTCAGACCCCCTTTATACTAGCCCAGATAAATGCTAGGAGGAATGCTACGGTCCTAAGGAAGCCATTTTGAGACAAACACAGTGATCCATTTTGTTCTTTGTTTGTCTGAATCGCTGGAAAAAAAACTTGGAGTTTTGAGACAGGAGAACCCTTTTAATTGTGTCTTTGTCGAGATACACTCAGATTTCTAGGCCTTGCTCCTGAACATTTAGGTCACTGTAAATGTGTTCAGACTGAAGTGAGTGAATTTGTACAAATATTTATTTTTTTTCCATGCGTAGGATAATGTGTGATATGACATTGCCTGCATCCCTTACGGGCTTCCCTAGAGTAACAGCCTGTGCCAGCACAAGCTGGCTTAATCTTAGCGAACGAACGATTGTATCTTGATCACCAAATGTCAAATGGTACTGCTGTCTAAGAAAAGTAATTTTCATTGAGCTCTACTTTTCCATGACAGTATCATTAATCACACCACATATTCTGTGAAAGTGATTATGAAAATAGTTGCTAGAGATTGATTCCAAGGGAATCTGATCCTCATGAGGAACAGCCAAACAAGCGATATTCAACGCATGAGGGAATAAAATAGCAAATACAGGTGTCACTATCACCACCACGAAAGATGCTTTAAAGAGCATTTGAAAATACCAGTGTGAAGAAAGCCAGTTAGTAAACATGACAGTTAACGTCAAAAGTGAAAGCCATAATGATGGATGATCATAGTGCAATTCTTCTGGAAATGATTTGCAATGCCAGCTTTTATATATAATGCGGAAATAAATCAGTTGACAAGACAAGAAATTATAGTTACAAAAAAGAAAGATAACCAGTTTGCAAAAACAATACTGGTAGGCCTACTGATAACGCCTGGTATACTAATGCGGTGTCCTAATTTTTCATGAAATAGACTCATCCTGTAGGTTTTCAAGAGTAAAAAATTAAATCACTGAATGCTCTTAATAGAGACAGAAAATCTTCTTTATGAGAGTACCAGTGAACAATTTAAAAACAAAGAGTAACTTGCATTTTGTAATTTGAAGAATATGTGAAATGTTTAGAGTTTAACCTAAGTAAGAATGGGCACTTAAAGGCAATTACTGTAAAATGAATCCTAAAAAGTTAGGAAAATGTGGGAAAGCTCGATATGATAACACGAAAAGAGATTGTTAATTAGTGGAGTTGGGCTAAATATGCCAGAGCGTAATGTCATGAAAAGACTGAAATATAAGGAAGAAAAAACGAATTATACTGAGTTCACAAATCCTGTGTAGATAAAAAAACAGAAAATAGCAAAATTTAAATAAGCGTAAATGAAACCAAAGGGAAATTAAACTCATAAGTACAATGCATGCACTCACCCTTAAATGAAATGGGTCTTTGCAAAGGGTTCAATTTATGCTACTACTACTACTACTAAGTCTTATCCACGCACTCTTGTTGCAAACCCTCAAACCTAATCAGAAGTGATTCTGGTCACGGTATATAGGAAAGTTAGCTGTATTTTGATCAACAAACTTATCACAGTACATCTTAACAAGGGTATTTAGGAAGGTAAGTTAGTATACCCTAGCATGCAGTCAATACTAGGCTAGTCTCTTAGGTTGTAGGCTCAGTCTGCCCTGACATAGACAAGGTTAGACCTGGCTTACCTAATTGTTCCTAGTTCTTCGTTGTTCTCTCCGTACCTCTTCGCTTGGGGCACACTACTGCTTAGGTACGCAGTGTTGTAATAGGTAGGCCTATAGTAGAAAGCTCATCATCATCAGTTCAGGGGGTTTAGGGTTGAGGCTTTGCATGTGCAGTGTAAATTTTGATAGGGGTAGAACTATATAGTAGCTCCGCGGCGGCGACTGCCTTCTAGCTTAACTTTTTCTACAGTTTTTTGGGTAGAACTATAGGGTAGCTCCGCGTCGCCGACGGCACTATTACAGTACTTGACTTTTTCTATAGTTTTTTGGTTGCCAATTATGAATTTACCTTTCATTATTGGCACTCGAGTGTAATTAACCTGCAATTAAACCCCGAAGTCCATCCAACAAGGGGTTTCCATACGCAAACTTCACAAGACAGAGCACGGGTACGTCTGTTTCGAACGGTTCATATCCCATCCGGCAATTGCAATAACTTGTTAACGTATGGGTACCCAACCCCCTCGGGCCAGTACTAAACACAGCGAAGGGACATTCCATTTGGCCGACAACAAACAGATGCACCGCCAGTATCAGAACCCCTAAAAGTGTAGAAAAAACCAGTTGAAAAGGTAAAAACAGGCGCGGAGCTAATATATAGAATTACCTTGATAGGTATTGTTGTTCCTATTTTGATACCACAACTAGCTAGTGGATTTTTAATTTTTTGCTCTTAAGTCTCCTTAATAGCCTATAGGCTAATTAATATAAATAACACGTATCACATATTTACTGTTACCAAGATAATTACTGTCTTTTGTTTGTGTTTCAGTGTTTCATTCCTATGGTTTGATACTAAACATCATGCCCATGGGAGTATTTATGGTATTATAGACAAGGGGTAGAGTGACTGGTCACAGCATAATTGGGGGGGTGTGCCTGTCCAGGGTGGCAAAGCTTCCCTGGCCAGGTTAGGGCATGGCATCCAAGGTTAAGTAAGGTAAATGTAAATCTGGTTAGGTCATATTCTTCCTGAAATATCTACAGAAATTCCTGCTACAGTAGCTGTGACCCCTCGCTATACATTGGCTACAAGAAAAGATTCACCTTTTAATATTTCATTACTTTATTTTGTTTGCTCTTTGTATCCACATAGAAAATAAGATTTCCTTATTTCATATGGTAGTAGTAGTTTAGCTATTTCACTTTCTGTAATGTATTTCAGGCTAAATAACAAAAATTGATAAGATGTGCCTCAACATATTTACAGAAGATGCAGTTGACACTTCCTGTTGTAACTAATGAACTCATTATATTAAGTTTTAACATAGTAGTTCTTGCTCTGAATAAAATTACTGATATGAAAATGTTGTCATATATTTGTTCTTCTTTAATTTCTTCTTAACCTCTGGGTGAACTTCATCTATAAGGCCTTGTTCACACAGAGGGGTTGCATCTGCGCGGGTCCATCTGAGCCGTTGCAAAGTCGGTTACAGAGCACGGGTGTACACACTCAACTGCACAGGTTTGTTAACCTGTGTGGTATCCGCACAATCTGATTTTCCCCTTGCAACTGTGTGGCATCTGCACGATTCAAAATATGTGTGTTCACTAGTGTCTTCTTGTAACCGCATGGATTTGCCTGTGTCATACGTCAAAATGGAGTCTAGTCGCTTTGACCGACATTTTCTTTGATGAAGCTGAAAAATGTCCAGCCATGTGGTACATGAGATCAGAAGATTATAAGGACAGAATAGTAAAGAAAAAGTGTTGGAAAGAACTTCTTGAAATTTTCTACAGTTCTGATAAAAACTAGAGAAAAAATTGCAGTTAAGTTATCTACACTTTTTATTGAGTTCCTAAGTTTATACTTTTCACATTATATCAGTTTATGCTGCAGTTCAACTCTACTTTCATGAATGAAATATATACTGCAAATTGATCTTTGTTCCAACTCGATATACAAACCATCGGTCATTAGGAATTACTTACAGCGAAGCTGGACACGGCCATTAAACTCTTGAGCCAAGTGGTTAGGCAGTAACTACTGTCATGTAGGTGGGAATACAAGAAATAAATTCCTCTAATTCTTCATTGGCCGGCCGGAGACTCGAACTCGGGCCTAGCAGAGTGCTAGCCGAGAACACTACCGATTCGTCCAATGAGGAACTGAGTCTTTTGGGAAATCTCCTCCATCGAACAGTTTGTCAAGTTGGGCAGACTGCGTATGAGAATCCTTCAATTCTTCCTAAAAGCAAGTTGGGACAGGAAAACGCAACCAGACTTTTGTGTTTCCCATAACGATGGAGATCAAGTCAGACCTGCGATGGTGGATGTCCGAAGGAAGACTTTTGGGGGGAAAGTCGGTACGCCCTGTGAGCCCCAACCTAGACTTCTCAGATGGCTCAGATCTAGGTTGGGGAGCCCTTCTGGGGAACATGGAAGCTTCCAGGACGTGGTCTCCAGAACACCAGAACCTGCACATCAGTGTCAAAGAATTGACAGCCATTCATTTAGGTCCCATAGCATTTTCGGGCACAATCGCCGACAAAGCAGTACTGGTACACTCAGAAAACACCACTGCTCTTTCCTACATCAGAAAACAAGGCGGGACTCGCTACTTCTCCTTCTGCAAAGCGACAAAGGATCTCCTCATATGGGCAGACCAGATTTGAGTGAAACTAGTCACTCGTTTCATCAAGGAAAGGTGAATGTGTTGGCTGACGAACTGAGTCATTACAAACAGGTCCTCCTCACAGAGTGGACCTTGGACCCATGGTCTGCAACAGCCTTTGGAACTGTGGGCAGACCAACCTTGGACCTATTCGCCACATCAAGGAATCATCGCCTTCCTCTTGTTCGTTCGTTGGCCCCAGACCCACTGGCATGGGTGACAGACGCCATGCTTCAAAATTGGACAGGTTTAGGCCTATGTGCATTCCTGCCATTCAGCATGGTCAGGGAAGTGCTCAACAAATTTCAATCTCATCACGTATCTGTGACCCTGGTAGCTCCGTTTTGGCCTCTCAAAGAGTGGTTCCCGGACCTCCTGAGACTCTTAGTGGAATTCCTTAGACTTCTTCAGCAAGGTCTACATATACTCAAACAACCCCACTTCTGGAGGTTTCACTAGGGACTATGCGCTCTTGCTCTGACAGGCTTCAGACCGTCTGGAGACTCATCAGAGCGAAGGGCTTTTTAAGATCAGCTGAAGAGGCTATTGCAAGATGTAGACGGTCTTCTTGCCAAGTCTACCAGTCCAAGTGGACAGTCTTCCAAAGATGGTGTAGCAGACATAACATCTCGTCTTCTAAAACATCTGTAACTCAGCGGACTTCCTCCTCTATCTGTGGACTACCAAAGGATGCTCATATTCCACCATTAAAGGGTATAGATCCATGCTAAGTTCAGTTTTTAAACATAGAGACCTAGATCTTTCTGTTAACCAGGATCTTAGTGATCTGATTGAGTCTTTCAAAACTTCCAAGCAGATGAAAGTCGACTCCATATCTTGGAATCTGGATGTGGGTCTCAAGTGGTTAATGGGCCTCTCTTTCGAGCCCCTCCATTCCACATCGCTCAAGAACCTGACTCGAAAGATTCTATTCCTTGTTGCTTTGGCTACTGCCAAGCAAATCAGTGAATTTCAGGCCATAGACAAACAGATAGGATTCACTCAGGGATACGCAGTCTGCTCTTTCACTCTTGCTTTCTTGGCCAAGAACGAGACACCATCCAAGCCCTGGCCATGCTCGTTCACTATTAAGAACCTAATGGATATCTTTGGCCCAGAAGAGGAGGAATGGGTCCTTTCCCCTGTTAGGGCCTTTCAGTATTACTTAGAAAGAACCGAGAAAATCAGAGGTCCTTCTAGCAGTCTCTGGTGCTCTGTCAAGAATCCTTCCTGACCTCTTTCTAAGAACTTATTGTTGTGGATCTTATTACCGAGGCGCATTCTCGGATCCAAGAGGACATCTTGCCTACCTTTAAAGTGAAAGCACATGACTTTAGAGCGGTTGCCTCCTTGTTTTCTTTCAGGCATAATGTGTCACTGTTGGCAATTCTAGTGTACTTACTGGAAGTGTAAGTCCATATTTGTGGCACACTATTTAAAAGAAATAGTAAAAGTGTTTGAAAACTGCACTACCCTGGGACCTTTGTCTTTTGCTGGCATGATATTGGGGGAAGAAGCTTAGGAGGCATTCCTTTTTATCCTTGATCTCTTCGCCTTGAGGTAGGGTGTCAAGTCACTGGAGAGCTGGGGGTTACTTTGTACTTGTAGTGCCCCCACCAAATTTTAGTGGATGGGTGGTGGTTTTTGATTTCAGTGTAGGTGACAACATTGCCTGGTTATTGTTTTTTGATACTGCACTCAGGGCAAGGGCACCTGTTCTTTATGCTTTGTGAGCCATCGGAATTGTCCTTCGCTCCAAAGCTCCCACTTAAAAGTAGAAACGCCTCGTGGCTATTACGCCACGTCACTACAGGTCAAGATGAGCACCAACCAGAGGCAGTAATCACCTGCAGTAACTCTCTTACCAGGTAAGGAAACAACAAGCATTGTTGAAACAACAAGCTTTGTTTCAGTGCTAGCAAATTGTCTATTTCAAATTCATTTTCATGACTGAATGTTTTGGAGTAGATGTCCATGTATCCCACCTCCTGTCAATGTGGGATTCAGCTATGTAATTGCTTGGTAAGTTACTTATACGAAAATGTTATTTTCATGGTAAAGTTAATTTTCATATATACTTTCCAAGTAATTACAGATCAGAGGCTGTTCTGCTTAATTATTCCTATTGTTCCCCGATAGTGGGCGGGGTAGTCACCTACACAAAAACAATAGAGTGCTACTGCGATTTTTAAAATTTAAGCTAACTAATAGCTATGTAATTACTTGGTAAGTACATATGAAACTTAATTTTATCATGAAAATAATTTTTTCTTTTACTCCTTGGAAAAATACAAATGACTATATAAAACTGATGTATGTATTTTGGTGGCCCATCTACTGAATCACTTGACTCTTAAGACAGTTTTGCTATCCCAGGTGTTTATAGTGAGGGAAATAACAGATTTATTTATGCAGGCAAAAAATTCTCTTTCATATGGAACCTAACAGTACCATTGTTTCTTCTCGACTTTTTTTTCCACCAAGAACTCTGTGATGTTAGCTTCACATGGTGTAAGCTTTTACTATCCATTTACAGTATGCTCATTTGCTCTTCAGGTAATATTTAGTAGTTGAAAGCCAAAATGGAAGAAGCCTCTGGGAGAGAAAAAATGCCAAGGAAGAAGAAGCATTTCAAAGACAAGAATTCTAATCCTAAATTCCAGTTCCAAAAAGGGAAAGGGAAAAACCAAGTTATGCGTGAAGAAATTGAGAAGCTTAGAGAAATGAGAACAAAGGTATGTCATAATCCTTAACTTACTGGTATAAAAGATAAATGAATGTCTGTTAGCTACAGTAAATAGTCATCAGCATGTGTACAGTACTGACATTCCCTAAATTATATTACATTCAATAGTTTATAAAATTACATACGCTCTACAAGGAATTAACAAAGGTTTTCTGGTTATGCCATTTTCTTTCATGTTTCAGCTTCCTGAGATGATGGCAGAGGAGTTGGACAGCTTTGCAAAATTACCACTTAGTGCAAAAACTCTTAAGGGATTGAAAAATGCGGGATTCACAGTTCCTACAAAAGTTCAGCGTCAGACCCTCTTGTATTCCCTTGGCGGATGTGATGTCGTTGCTGCTGCAAAAACAGGCTCTGGCAAAACACTTGCCTTCATTATTCCAGTAAGGATGTCAAATTATCTTTTAATGAATTTTGTGGTGAAATGCAATGTACTAGTAAGTTTACTGTGCTTGGTAACAGTACATTACTGGTAGTAATGTACTGAATCTCGTTAGATTGTGTAGATTTTTTTAATGTTTGCAATACCTGTACTGTATATGTTCTTTACTG
Source organism: Macrobrachium rosenbergii (assembly GCF_040412425.1). Lineage (NCBI taxonomy): Eukaryota > Metazoa > Arthropoda > Malacostraca > Decapoda > Palaemonidae > Macrobrachium > Macrobrachium rosenbergii. The sequence continues at coordinate 13,419,238 of NC_089751.1, forward strand.
TCATCTTTCCCTTCAAAAATTTAATGTAGGTCATAATTGTATTTTTTTTTAATTTGTTTAACCTTGTATGTCACCTTGCTATAGTTTCAAATACACCACTTGAGTTTTCAGAATATGCTCAAAAGCAGAAAACTTCTTACCCTGTCATCTGCACTTATGGGTTTTGAAGTCCTTTCCAATAGTGGTAAAAATATTTGCAGTGTGACTTAGCTAAAAAAAAAAATTGGTTTGCTTCAAGAACTTCATGTTATTTAGGATGAGTCCTACCTACTGTTAAAGATAGCTATATCTTTGCTCCAGGTGAGCATTCAAAATAAAAAGAAGATTGCTTGGCTGACCCGGAGGACTGTCTAGTTCACCTGTTGTCCACCAAGTGTGTATTGAATACTGTAATTTAGTTCTTGTCAGAATTCTTCTTGCTGTAGGGCAGGATAGTTGTCAGTGAATTGCTAGTTGCTGTTGGCTGCCTTTTCACAGTATTGTGACTTTTTTGTTTTGTTTGCTCAGGATGTCTTTAACTGACAGTAGGAACAAAACACCCGATTTTGCAGGAATGTTTTCTGCGTTAACAGATTGTATTTTATAGAATTAGATATGAACTGTATTCTGTAATGTTAGATAGACACAGTTTGTACTGGTTGTAGGGATGTCAACTAGATGTGAAGATTGTAAGGAGTGATCAAAGGATACATTAATCCCTCAGTTATCCAAATCTTCATTGTCTGACACTTGCCATTATCCAACAGCACCCTACCAGTGGTCTAAGATATGTAATACAGTAAAATATATAAATTTCAGAAAATTTGAAAAAACCAATTTTAGATGGTTGACAATGTTGTATGGCATAAGGAGATGTTGGTAACTCTGCTTACACTCATAAAGAGACTGATAAAAGATTTTGTGGGGTGAGGAAGGCCCAGAGAAGTTTACAATGAGTCGGGGGAGTTTCCCTGGTTGGGATGGTGTAGGAATGCTTTGTGGGATGGGTGGAGAGGGGTAGGCAGGTGTCTGACTTCATTAGAGGTTTTTTTTTTGCTTTATGATTATAAGTTTATGTTTCTTCCACATTTTTTAAAGGATATACACAGTACTGTACTGTACTGTAAGAAACACAGAGCAAAAAGCAGAAGAAATACAGTAGAGAGAGAGGGAGAGAGAGAGAGAGAGAGAGAGAACAACAATTGAGGTATTGCTTACGTTTGTTTAAAACACACACACTCCTTCATTTTTTAATTTTTATTTTGTTCATGAGACTTACCTGGCAGATATATATATTCATATTGCTATATATATATCTGCCAGGTAAGTAGAACAAACTTTATTTTATCATTAAAATATCATTTTGTTCATGAGACTTACCTGCCAGATATATATATAGCAATATGAATATATATATCTGCCAGGTAAGTATGAACAAACTTTATTTTATCATTAAAATATCATTTTATACTATTCTTATTTTTATTTTTACTCTATTTTCTGATCTTTTATTTTTACAACCCAAAATAAACACAATTGTGTGCATAGGGCATGTGCATATGCGCACACTACTTCACTTTGGGTGAAAGCATCGAGACAAATTACAAATAGCACAGTGTGTTGCCAACATCTACAGATTTGCATTTGAAATATTTTTACATAGCTCCTGACTCACTAGTTTATCATTTCTTCTTGTTCCAGGGAGTTCATTTCTGACAGTTATTCACAAGTACCTTTGGTTGGGGTTTTCAAGGAAAGGGTTACTATTGTAGGCCCTGGGTTTTGAACTAAGCACACCACCACGGGTTTTTATGAGAGCATGATCTCCGTTGGAAATTGGTGTCATTCAGATTCTGCTTTGATTGAATGTCTGGCACAACTTTTATGTTCTTTTCCACTGACAATCTTTAGTAATCCCAATGCGCTATTTATTTGGTTTAACTGGGATTAAGATTGATTCTTACAGCTTTCAAAATTTCCCCTAGGAGATGTGATTATATGATTTCTCCTCGCTTCTAAGAGTTTTTCAGCCCTTACAGAAGCTTCTAGTGAAGCAGTGGCTTTTGCTTCTAGGTTATATAACATTTTGGGAATGTTTTTTTGGCCTTTTCAGAATAAGAATAAGACTCCTCCTGTTTACCTGAACATGCATAACATAGGTATTCTCTACCAGATTTGACTTTAGTTACTTTGCAGCTAGTAGATGAGAGATGTTTTTTCTAAAGTACCCCATTGGAGATGAGATGAGAATCAGTCCTCAACCTACAAAATTGCCTGTGGAGCTTGTCCTTAGAAGTTTTGAAGATTGTGGCTTGTGGTTGGAGATTGGAGAAGAAACATAGTTGCTAGAGACTGCAAGGAGGCTATGGGCTACTCTTCCTGGAGATAGGTTCCCCCACCCTCCTGTAACTCAGCTGATCACATTCAATTCCTACAAGGAAAGGTCAGCTTGTTTTCTTGTTCCCAATGAGTAAATACCCTTAATGTTAGGGAGGGAAACTGTAAAAGTAGCTTTCTACAGTCACATTTGTATAGTCCTAAAGGTAACAGGGTTCTTGCACCCCATCATAGACCTGTCCTTTAAAGCATTGTCTCAGGGGTCCACACCCAGGATGGACACTGAAGTTGGTATATTGTTTGATTAGGAAAAGGGATTTTCAGTTACAGTGTCAGCTGATTTGAAGGGTGCCTGTTTTCAGATTCTCATTCATCCATCATCGATGAATTACCTGTGATTTGTTCCAAAAAGGAGTATTCTACACTTTCATGTGCTGTATGTTGTCTTTGTCACAGCATTTCAAGTATTTTTAAGCCATGGTAGCAGCATGGTTGCATTCTCATTGCATTCTCAAAGGACCAAATTTATTATTACTTGGATGGCTGGGTAATTTTGGTGCATTACTAAAGTCAAGGACAGTTTATTTAGGAATTTGATACATGGAAAACCTCATTTTGATTTACAGAAGAGGGGATCCAGAGGTTAGTGTTCCCTGCTCATCACTTCTCTGCCTCTGCATGGGAGGGAACTGGGACAGCTAATTATCATAAGACATTGTCAGTAAGGGTTTTCCCATAATGAGAGGAAGATTATGCCATTTTTAATAATTATTCTTACTAACGCTACACATTCCCAGGTTGTAAATCATGAAAATCAAAAGTAACCTGAAGAGTTTTGTATTTATAGAACAAAAATTGAACATTTTGTATTTTTATATTTCGTAGATAACATCTTACATTTATTTGAAGAGTTGTTATATTGCATTTGATTGTTACCTCTTTAATCCACAGGTTTCATCAATAAAAGATAACATTTAGCAGAAAGTCTCCCAGTGGCAAAGGTCTTGCTGATTATCTAATTACTGTATTGTTTATTTTAACGGTTTTTTATGACTGTCTGACTTGACCACTTCTTTTGGTTTAAGTATGATTTTGGAAGTTGGTTTTTATCTCATGAAACAAAAAATAGGCTAATGCCTCCTACATATGCACATCACGACATGACCAGTCACCGTACCTTCTGTACTGCATTCAACTCATTTGTGAAAAAATTATAAGTAATGCAATGTTGAGTGCTTTAGAGCATGTAAATGATAATTGTGTTTTGCAATAACTAGCCATTTTTTTTTCAGATTTTAGAAAAATTATATGATAGTACATGGACTCATTTAGATGGTGTTGGAGCTGTAGTAATCACGCCAGCAAGAGAACTGGCTTATCAGATCTTTGATGTGTTGAACAAAGTTGGAAAGGAACATGATTTTTCAGCTGGTCTTGTTATTGGTACGTTTTAAGAATATTAATTTTGTTTGTGTGTTTTTACGAGCTGTAACGACCTCCTTTCGCATGAAATTGTTTGTAGTTTGCAAATTGACTCAGACTTGTTAATTCTGTATGATATATTTATTATGTATTGTTTACAGTTAAACTTTGTGTGAGTTTGGTAATTTTTGTCTTTTTTAATTTGTCTTCTCAGTGTTATATTAAATGTCTTACAGTAGTTTTAGTTTAAAAAATGTTATATTAAATGTCTTACAGTAGTTTTGGTTTTAAAAATGTTATATTAAATGTCTCACAGTAGTTTTGGTTTAAAAAATCCACTGTATACACAAAGTATATATGTCTTAAACCTATAAAAATTACAAGAGCTTTCAGCCACGAAGAATTAAAAAAAAACTAGCAATTTTCATAGTTTTCAAACATGTACTTCTGCATATACACACCTTTGAATTGTGTCTTTTTTAGATTTTTTACTAATTAATATATACTGCAGCCATATTTAGCCAAAGTTCAAGCTTAACTACTGTATCTGTAAAGTATGTTCATTAAATGTAAATGGCATTTTTGCAGGTGGAACAGATTTAGAATTTGAATGGAAGCGAATTAGGACATGCAACATTATGATTTGTACACCTGGCCGTCTTGTACAGCATATGACTGAAAATCCAGATTTTGTTATTGAAAATGTCCAGGTGAGTATATAGCCATTTTAGTGTTATGCTTAAAAAAATAATGTTTTCATACCAAAACACATAATGATAACCCAACTAAGTTCTGAATAGCATATGAAATTGCAGAGTGATATTGTTGGATTGGGCTATCCCAATAAGGGAGTGTCATGTCTTTCCCAAAGAAAGATCATATTCTTTTGCTGCAGTAGTGTAATAAGAGGATGAATATGTCAGGTATTCCTGTAAATTCTCCTTTCCATGCTTATTTTCAACAATCTAGTGACAAACATGCAGTGCTTTTTATATGTTTTCTTTTGCTAATATCCTATAGCTGCAGTTCATTTTAGTGTTTTAGCACCCATCACTCTATGATAGCCTTAAATGTGTGCCACCTCATTTTCCAGGCACATTCCAAAAGGGAAGATGAAGGGCATCCACCGTGTTTTGTATACATCTGGTTCCCAAGGTGGCCTCAAATAGCAGTGAAGTCATTCTAACTGTGTCTGTCAGCTCAGGTGTACCAGTTTTGTATGCTCCCAGAATTTTCAAATTTTTCATAATCATTTCTCCATTTAATTCCCTTTTTCATAACCATTTCATTTCTTTCTAGCTTCCTTTTATTCCCTTTTTCATTACCATTCATTTCTTGCCAGCTTTTTTTTTCACTCTGGTGATGAATTTTTTGTATTTTTCCAGCAAAACTATTAAAATAATGATGGCAAGCATTTTATATGGGTAGTTACTTTCCAGTAAGCACATGCCAAAGGAAGTTGTGTCTCTTCCTGTTGAACATTGCTTTGTTCAGCTGTTTATTTTCAGCCACTCTAATGGACTAGGGCAGTTAGGCCATTGTTATTTTCCTGGCCTTGCATATTTTATAAACAGTTTTCTTTGTAAATATTTTTCAGCATTATGTTATGCTTAATAAGTTTCAACACTTTTCATAACATTTTTTTCAAAAGCATTTCATGAATGCTCACTGGGTAATTTTCCTGTATTGTGATTTATGGTTAATAATCATTGCAACATGTTCGGTGGACTTAACCTTTACACACCTTTGTGATTTTCTTATAGCTTGGCATAGTCATTTACACACATTTATAATGACCCAAAGGTATTAGAACTTCTGATAAATAGTGTAGTAGTTTATTAAGTGAGATCCACATTTGAAATATAGTTTTGTAGGGACAGATTTGTATGCAAGAACTACCTTGCAATATATGTAAATTTTGGACTAATGATCAGTTCCTTGAGAATCCTTCGGTAGTGAAATGCTGTAGTGATTTGAAAGAAACGTGACCATACCCATAAATAGCCCCTCACACAGGAGGTCTCATAGTACTGAATTATTTCATTCTTTCCATTTTTTCCGGCAGTTTGTTCTAGTTGTTTTGCTTTATGTGACTGACAGATTGAGGTTTGTGGCCTCTTCCAACATTAGATGTGGTTCTAGCGACACCAGAAACTTCTTAGGGTGCAGCTATGCTATTGACATCAGACTTGAATAGAGGTCAGACCTCCCCCAAAGTCTGATCAGGTGCTCAGCATAGGCCTATGGTGGATGTTCACTGCATCATGTAGCTGCTCGAGCTTTGCTAGTACAGACTAGCATCACACCTAAAGGTTTATGATAAAATGTCATTTGAACAATAGGTAACTGATACTATCTTTTCCTTTCTTTATTTTCCTCTGTTTAGTGGCCTATGGCTATGTACATGCCAGTCTGGCAAGGTGCAGATGAGTTATAGAACAGTACATTGTATGAATTACTGTTCATTGCGATCAGTCGATGTGGCTCCATCTGCTCCCTTTAAACAAGGGTGGGGTCCATGAGGTGGTATAGCAATGTTATTGCTGGATCTGTATGTAAATATTGCTTCATTCCAAACTGGTCTTTAAATACAAGAAACCTGGAATTTTTTAAGCTCCGGTATTGGGCCTTGTTAGTGTCAACATATGCCATACTGGACAGGTGGTTATGGGAACCATCTATCCCCTTGCTTAAGAATGTGACTAAGAAGCTGACATATATGGGTTGGAGTAACAGCGCCAGGTATTTTTCTTTGGAAATTGCTTTGTACCTAAGGAGTGAATCTCCACATAAAAGATTAAGATTTGTATCCTTATGGGAACAAGTCATGAATTCAGGATACTCTTAATTTTTCCTAGTTTACAAACCTGAAGTGTTTTTTCACAATCTCACCTGCATTTGTCTTTGTTGCCGAAGTAAAAAGTTAGGCTGATAGTTGAGTGGGTGGATGCTCATACCCCTTACATTCTTGACTCTAGTTAACTATCCTGTCATCAAGTGTTAATGATCAGACCAGCTTTTGGTAGAGGTGTAATGTTCCTTTATTATTCTTTCTTTCTCTTTATGTCTGCTATTGTTGCCAAGTAAGAAGGTACTTTTCTTTATAGATGCTTATCATTCTGGCTTTTGTTATGTAGTAGCGTAGTTTTCCCAGGAGGCTTTAAGAAGATGCTATTTCGTTTTGTTTACTTCATTAACACAATAATAAAGTTACAGTAGTTTTACAAAAATGAAATGCAGTTCAAGATTACAGGAGTTTCAAAATTGAGCCTTTCTTCTTCTGCTTCCTTGCTGTCTTCTATGCTGCTCTCTGCTACCTTCTCTCTTTCTATCTGCTCTCCTGTTCCTTCTCTGTTGCTCTCCCTCAGAACTCGACTTGATAAGGATTTTTGGAAATTAATTGTCCCACCCATCAAAGGTTGAAACCTTGCTTCATTCCCACCTTGGTAGATGTCTAATTGGTTGAAGTTATCTAAAGACATCCCATTTTTGGGTGGATTATAGAAATTGCACTGCCTTCAAAAATATGGTTTCCACAGCTGTTTATCCAGTTTAGGCCACCATGCATTTTGTTACGAATTCCTGGTGATTTTCAACTCGATTAAGTACAGTCGTAATAGCTTCGTAACCACAACATAATCATAACGCATATCCAAGTTTGGCTTTTGTAATCACAACACAGGTTTCGCTTCCGTAGTGGTTTACAAATCTCTTTGTGATTTCCAGGTCGGCTGAGCGTTCCCAAGTTCTGGCCTTGTCACCACGATATAGCCAAAACACAGAGATGTTTTGAAATTTCTCTCTCTCTCTCTCTCTCTCTCTCTCTCTCTCTCTCTCTCTCTCTCTCTCTCTCTCTCTCTCTCTCTCTCTCTCTCTCTCTCTCTGTTTTTCTTAAATCTTTCTCTCTCCCTCTATATCTATCAATGTCAGGTTTCTCTCTCTTTCTCTTTTGTTATTTTAATTAACACTTTGAATATTCAGAATTCTTAGTTATCGTTACATCAGTATATCGATACATGACTTCAGGTTTTGCATATCTAGGAAAAACTGTTTTTACAAATATGACATGTTTGTTATCCATATCTGAATACACAAGATCCTTCAAGGTATCGTCTTTGAACTAACTGCACCTGATATCTTTGCTGATGGGTGGCATATATGAACAATCTCTTTAAACATTAGAAAATTAGTGGCACATCTACTGATCTTGTCATCAAGTTTTAATGACCAGACCAGCTTTTGGTAAAGGTATATCAATACAAAAGACTTCAGGTTTTGCATATTTAGGAAAAACTGTTTTTACAAATGTGACATGGATATGTGACATGTTTGTTATCCATATCTGGAATAAATAAGATCCTTCAAGGTATCATCTTTGAACTAATTGCACCAGAAAGCTTTGGTCATGGGCGGCATTTATTGACAATCTCTTTAAACATTAGAAAATTAGTGGCACATCTGCTGTTTCTAGAATAGAGGTTGTGATAAAATCAGTCCATTTGCCATATCCTATATAACAGAGCATTTGCTCCTTCACCTGGCATAGATAGAAGTGGAGCATCTGTCTAGATTTGCGATAAAGCTGAAAGCTTTGAACGAGGTTTCTTGGAGCTTACTCTAGGTGTATATGTCACAAAGCCTTGGTATCCAACATCATGGTCAAGGGGGTTTCCAAAGTTTGGGAGCAAATCAGGGGTGCCCAAAAGTAGATGAACAGAATGGATCCCAAGTCTACTTTAGTGATGTTGAATACTAGTTAGCACCAAGTCTACTTTAGAGATGTTGAATACTAGTTAGTAGAATGTTGTTTTACATGCATTCTGGTGGAATGGCTAGTTGGTAGGCATTGTATGGCTGTGTTAGGTGAGAAGAGCTGCCTCCAAATTTTGTCTTCTTTGGAGCTATCTGGGAATTAGCTTCCAAACTTGGTCCTCTAACCATATCTGTAACTCCACAGTTAGGTACTATACCAGTGGGGATATACCCTTTCCACCTTAACAGAGTGCCACCACAGTGGAATTACTCAATCCCCACTGCTTGTAGGATAAAAAAAATTCATATTTCATTGCTGGGCTGTTGGTTTGTAAAGGATGATGGGGTGCATATAGATAATGTCATAAGATTTTAACAGGTAGAAGTGAAACTCATTCTAACCTGGGGCATAAACTTGATGCCCTCATTCCAATCTGTGATTGACTCCACTCAATGGGTCTAGGATGGAGCATGAGAAAGGCTCTGACAGGCAGTTCTACAGAGCTGGTTAGTACTGAGGAACATCATTCAAACCTGGCTGCATTTGCAGGGGCTGCAGACTGAGCCTGTATAGGAAAGTTTTGATCCTACCTTTACAAGAGCATACACTACAAAAAGAGGCTCAGAAACTCAAATTATGACCATGTCAGTTTTGTACTGAGGAGTATTGCTTTGAGGATTAGGGCTTAATACCAAGACTTGCCAAGGATTCTATGTATGACTAAGGTTGAAAAAAGCCCTAAATAATGGCATAAGTTAAGATAAGGGTCTGCAAAGTACATTAGTTGTTTGTGCCCCTCAACCACTTTTCCAGAATCTTCTGTTAACAATTCCCTTGCTTGCAGTCAAACACTCAGATGGAAGATAGTCTTGCAAATATCTGAGGAGTATTTGCTTCTCAAATGTAGCTCCTGCATTGAAAACAAAAGCTGAAGCTTGAGCAGCTTTAGGGAATCATTGGATCCACAAGATGAATGCCTGAGCTTCCATCTATTCAGCCTCAGGTTGTCTACGCAAACAGATTGCCTAACCATTATAAGAGGAGGAGGGAAGATGACGTCTAACTGGCATTACAGTTCTAACGTCAATGATCCAAGTCAAATCTTCGACTGTTGACGTTTGAGGTTTAAAATAAGCAACTTTATAAGTCCCCACAATTGTCTGATGTCCTCAACTCTGGCCCCCATATTTATCCATGAACCCACAACACTGGAGGCTTCAAGGAACTTTCCCAAGCCACAGTCATCACCTTTATATGTAAGATGTGGAGCTTACAATGAGAGAAGGTCAATGGTTACTTTCAGTGAGGACTTTCACGATACAGTTCCACCTTAACATCCATCAAAGGAGTCAGAAAAGCCAGAGAAAAAGCCAATATGTTCTTCCATTTGTCCCTTGGCTGTACAAAAGGAGACCTTGATATCAATTTACCGGCATCAGTATGGTTAGGGAAAGTACTTGAAACTGTAATTTGACATTTGGTGTATTTTTCTAGACCAGACATAAATATCCTAACAAAATGGTTTGTTTGTATCTGTACAACAAATCCGTATGTAAAATATTTGATAAGTGTACAGTAGGTAGGTGTGCTGCCACAAGATTGTTTTCCAGAAGAACTGAATTAATATAAGTGCCATTGTAGTCAAAGAAAACATCATGTTGATTACATATCCCAGTAAGTGATAGAAATTATGTTTTGCAGATGCTTGTTCTTGATGAAGCAGATATGTGCCTGTCAATGGGCTTTGCAGAATCTGTAAATTGTATACTTGAGGAGTTACCTTCAGAGAGACAAACTTTACTTTTCTCAGCTACTCAAACCAGGTAAAAAAATTACAACAGTAAGTTTTAAATATTTTTGTAATTTTCACTGCCTATTTTTTATAAAATTTAGGTGACATTTTTATGCTTTGTTGTAACATTTTGCTGTTCTGAATTCAGTGAATAGTTCCTAGATATGTAGTTGTATGTATCCTTGAAGTTTTATTGCCTGACAGAATGCACACTGACCATAGAGCATCAATAACAGGAGTGGCGATCTCCCTGCCGAGTTTGTGACTTGATTATGTTGAGTTCTGATATGGTCAAGAACTGGAGTTCTACTGTGTACAGGCAGTCCCCGGTTATCAGTGGGGGTTCCGTTCCGAGGGCGTGAAGATAAGCAAAAATTGCTGGTAATAAAAAATCGGCACTTTTGCGATGATTTTTGGTGCTTATCAGCGCAAATAAGCGGCGAAAATCGCCGAATTTCGGTTATCAGCACCTCTGTTAGGCATGTATCAGCGCCAAAACTTGCAGATTTTCGTTGCTAGACAAGCTCGAAAAAACAGATCACTGATAACCGAGCTCGCCGATAACTGGGGATTACCTGTATGTATTATATATACAGTATGTGTTTTTTTTTTACCATGCTCTGCGTCTTGTAAACAAAACCGATGAAAGAAAAAGCTACTAATCATTTCTTTCCATTGTAAGGCTTTGGCTTTGGAATGATACTGAGGAGGAATTGTTAAATATGAAATGCCATAAAGTAATTTTGACTTATTAGGAATAATGAACAATAAAAATACATGTAGACTCTGTAGGCATAGGCACTTACTAGGTTACAATTCTTTTCCTTGCTGCTACCATTCTTAAAGGCTACTTTTTCCTTGCCATGATGGTTCGATAACTTTTACCACAAAGAAATTATTTTTATATATTTGAAAACAAGTTGTACTTAAGAGAAAGGTTTATATGATGTAGCACCTTACCAAATGAACAGTTGGAGAGCATAGGTCTAGCCTAGGCTACCAAATGACATTTTCTTGCTATCGCCATTGTGTGAGACAGGTAAGATGTGTGGTTCGATGAAAACATACATTAAGCCAAGATTTGTTACACAAAAAAATACAAATATTTTTCACTTCAATTAGAGTAATAGAAGTTCTTATCTAGGGTTTGATTAAGTCGTCCTAAAATACTTTCATAGTAACATGTTTGAAAGACAAGACTTGTTGAGACAACCGGTAACCTCCACACCTACTTACTATTAAGCCTTTTCAATAATGGACAAGCTCGTTTTTACTTCATGTGATGTGGCATATGTAAGATGAATGATGTTACGATTTGAAAACTGAAGTCGCCATTGCACTAGTGTGCCACAGTAATATGCTAAAAGTTTGACATGTTGACACGGAAATGATTTGCTACAAATATAAAAAACTGCAATTTTAACTTAGAATTGAATAATAGGAGTTGTTTTATATGTTTTGTTTACTTCATCCTGAAACGCTCTCCTCCCAAGTGTGACGTTTAAGAATTTCATTGAGAAACCAGGTATGGTGGTATGCATTTTGTTAAACAACTCTAACACTACCATTGATGTCTAAAACTGAAAAAATGATGGCATAGACCATATTCTACATCCCTACATACTGCAGATAATTATTAAGGACTGACAAAATACAGCAGGTGTCCTCACGCGTGACAGTAACATGCTTAAAAGACGAGACTTGGTGGCACATCTAGTGTAATACATGTACTTACATAGCCCTACATACTACTAAGCATTTTTAATAATGATCAAGATTGGTCCTACTTTGTCATGTGGCATGTGCAACATTAATGATTTTCTGATATCAAAATTAAATTGCCGCTACATTTATGTGCCACGATAATATGCTGAATATATAAGACATGATACAGAGAAAGCGGATGTACTGCTAAGACGGCATAGTTTATCTGACTAGCACAAAATTAAGGATAAATAAATTCTATTATGCTTTGCTTACCTGTCAAATATTATCCCATTTTCTCTTGAAGAATTGTTTTTCCCATTTTGGCAATTATAAGCTATGCATCGTACCACTGTTATGATTAAGAAAGAAAAAAAACACAATCACACTAAGCCCCTGTTCAATTTGCGTGGTCAAAAGACTTTAAAGATGGCTGCAAGGCTACTGCACCGCCCTGGTGAAAGATTACCAAGCTACACAGTACTGGTATACAGATAACACCTTCAGATATTACTGTATTTACCCTCAGTGACACTAACCAGAATTACTTTTAACCCCTTGTGGATGGGTAACATACATACATGTTTACTTCTAGGTTTGGGGTGGATTCTGGGTAACATACATATATGTTCCAGATTTCACGCCATACAATTTGAACAAATTTTGCAGGAAAAGTGCTCAGATCACTTCCATGGGCCATAAATGACTCATGGCAACTTTTACCCAAACTTTAATAGCTAGTTGTTTCAGAAGAGAGAGATCAGTTTGCCTTGAGATGTCATAGGGGAATGTTGTCCAAAGTTCCCATCCAATGATGTCTCGTAAATATTTTATAATGAATGTACTCAGAATTTGTTGTTTATTTTATTTCTTATCTGTTATGATATTATGTGAGCTGTAATTATAACTTTACAAAATAAAATAAAAAAAATATCAGAAAAAAACACTTAGAACTTGGTAAAATTAGCATATTTTTTTCAACTGTTGTTTGAAAAAGAGGCCCTTAACATTGTTGGAATTATTCACTATCAACTTCCTGTGGAAGGTACAGAAAATTTTTTAGAATTTTGTTTTCTTATGCCATGTACATATGCATACCTTCCTCTTTCCATTGATGAGTTTTTTTTAAAATTGGCCATCCTTAAATTTAGCCGGGACTGTTTGGGTTAAGTAATAAATGTGTACTATGCTGTAAATTCTGCTGGTCTGTGAATTATCATGCTGCAAAAATTTTTTTTCAAATGTATGATAGTGTAAGCCACTATTGAAAGATTATTTTATAATAAGAATGAGCTTTGGTAGGTAAATGCTAGAAAACCCTTCAAATTATGGATGATAAATTATGTTGCTCATAAGAAGGAACTTAAATTTCTAGCTTGTCAGTAATTTCCTTGAGGTTTGTTATAGAGTTTACAGTTTAACCCTTTTATGCCTGATGCATTATGTGATTAATCAAGTGTATAATTTTAGAGAATTATCAATGACAAAAGATATATCTTTTCAATAGTAAGGGAAAAGAAAAGTTCCTGTAATTATAATCAAGGGTAAGAATAACATGGTTTTCCTCTTTTATGATAATACAGTACTGTACTTCCTGGTCTAAAAGTTGATAAGGACAAGTGAATTGAAGATTTTTTAGAATAAAAACAAAATGTTTCATGAAAACCTGTTAGTCATAATTCACATAATTTGTAGTTGTGAATTCCCCAGACATGTAACCTCAGGATGACAGTGTTGCATATGGAAGAATAGCCAGAAAACTAGCCGCTGTGTGCTTGCCAACCTTTGGCTTATCAGTATTATGAAACTGCCTGCCTCTATTTTATAACTTGCAAAAGGCAAAATGAGAGTACTGGGAGGGCTTGTATTATGATTGATGGGTTCATATAAAAAACTGTTTTCATTTTAAAAGCTTCATTTGTATGATGACCAACCCATTGGTCATTATTAGTCTTCATTGCTATTTACCTGGGAGGATAAAAGGTATTGTCCCCAGCTACTGGGAGAGGTCATTCAGTAATCACAAATTGGTGTACTAGAAATACCTAAATAATTTCAAAATAGTCCAGTTTTACCTTTCAAGCACTATGGTATTGTACCTCATTGAAAATAAGTTTGACTCACTAGAAACTTGCTGGCAGATATAGTATCCCAATCTGTAATTTGAATACTGTAAGTATTCCAATTAACAGTAATCCAAGAGTATATAGTCCCTCTTGAACTTACGCATTTTATTCAGGTTGTTCAGAGGTGGGCGGGGACACAAAACAGAACTCCCTTAGTTGTCTGAAGTATTTAAGTGAAGATTGGTTAGGATTTCATAAAAACTTTGTGGGCATCAAAGCTGCTTGCTTTAAATATAAGCTTAAATAATTAGCATCTTGTGTGAAATTGTTGGTTGCAGCATTGAAAATCTGTGAAATCAAGAAAACTTTAGAATGTTAAGAAAAAGCACATGTAAATTATTAAAAATATTCTAAGATTATCTGTAATATCATATTGCATTATTCCAATCTGAGTTCAGATCAGTGGAACTTGTACATTGAAGGTCTTTCTTGTTATCAAAAGTTTCTTGTCCTATTGTTAAGCAAGATAGGGATTTTCATTCAAGTGTCATTGCTAGTTTTATGTTTATTGCATTAATATTAATGGATTTGAACCATTCACATTGCATTCTGTTATATTCATATATTCTTTGTTTTCAGGGATGTTAAAGACTTGATCCGTGCTGGTTGTCGGAATCCTGTATTTTGTTCTGTGCATGAACATTCTAAAACAGCAACTCCAAAAACACTGGTGGAAAGCTATGTTGTTTGTGAAGCACATGAGAAATTCAATTTCCTGTGGTCTTTCATTACATTTCACAAAAAACAGAAAATACTTGTCTTTTTGTCAACATGCAAGCAGGTAATTTTTTTTATTTGGGGATCATGTATAATGCCATATCATGATATTGTAATTGCAGTATGAATATGGTGTGAAATGTGTACATTAAGGTTGTTTTTATTTTCACTACTTCTAACAATCTCTTCATGTTCATACATTATTGAAATTTATTTGTGAACCTATGCTGTGGTAGCAATAATTTACCTCACTTGTTCATTTTCACTTGTATGTCATTAGGGCATATGATATCAAGAAAAACATTTTTTGCAAAGTTGAAGTGAAGGAATAGTAAACTGAGAAAAGTATTTAAATGATTTTGAGGGAGGGGTAAAATTTTTTGTTAGTATGAATTATGATAGCAGTACAAACTATTGTGAGTAGGTCATTTATTTAAATAGCTGCTCAGCATTATTTAAAGTGGCTTTGAATGTGATAGAAATTATAACCACTCTTGAGGATTAGATGTTAATTTTTGTCAGCATGAATAATTGAAGGAAAGTCAAAAGTTGCATGTAATACTGTCCTGAATACTAGAGAATCCTCAAGGTGCATTTCTTTAAATTTATAATACATTATCCACACCTGGTGGTGGTGTATTACATAGGGATGAACACTTAATTGTAAACTTTTGAACTGATTTTTTCTTGAAAATCCAAGTGGTCATCTTTTAGCTCAGTTGCATCTGCTATGTATAGGTCTTCAGAATTTGAGTTGTATTGTTCTTTAGGCAATACATTGTTTTACAATGTCTTTATTAATATATTTTGTGTTACTTTAGGTCAAATACATCTACAATATATTTTGCAAGCTTCAACCGGGCTTGTCTGTGATGGGACTGCATGGCAATATGAAACAGTTAAAACGCATGGCTATGTATGAACAGTTCTGTCGAAAAAAGTGTGCTGTCCTCTTTGCTACTGATGTTGCTGCTCGTGGTTTAGGTAAGTGCAGTTTGCTGCTTGTGGTTTAAGCAAGTGCAGTTTGATTTTGTATCATGGATTCATGGTATTAACTTTTAAAGCTTAGGACGAGGTGTAACTTTTCAGTGAGGTTATTGTTGGATTTCTGTGAATGTGTTACTAAAGGAAGCAAAGTTATGTATGTACAGTAGTCTTGGATGTGAAATGCAGATGCACAAAGTAAGAGTAAGGCATTCTATTATTATCAAAGAAATTTTGGAAGTCACTGCAAAATGTTTTGTTTCTGTATTTTTAGCATATACTGTTCTATAACATAGCTTCTTCCCAGGAAAGAGAGTGCATAGCCCAATCCCTTGATCCTTCCTTCAACACCAAGGATTTTATAGTAGCACAGAGACTGGCTTGCATCTGGTATTAGTCATTACCATTGCAGGTCAGCTCTGCAATTTTGATTATCTTCATTGAGAAAGAAGCCCATTCACATTTGTGTAAAGATATCTGATCCAGCTTTAGCTAATGTTATGGCCATGGTTGAGGCTAAAGTGTGTTTATTGGCACCTGTGACCCCTGTGCCATAGCTTCAGAAATCTTGATCAATGAGTATGTTTCTGATATTACTGTTAACGCTGTATGGTTTGAGCATCCAAAAAGCAACATAACATCAGATACCTGGATTAATGTTAGCCCAACCCCAAGAAGACACTAAACTGAATGAGACAATCAGAAATTATGGGCCTTACTTATATAGAGAGAGATACCGGGATGGTCAAACATACAATCTATGGAGATAAATCCAAACCCAGCTGAATCACACAGCTTTTTGGAAAGCTTCTGCAAATAAAGAAATAAAATATTTCATGAATATATTTTATGCCAATTATTACTTATAATGTTGAGATAGCTATTGAAAAGATGAAAGCAGTTTAGCCCAGAACCATCAGAATAACAAACAGTTGATTAAAAGCTGGAGAACAGTCAGTTGTAAGCTGACCAGACCTCATATGGCAGGGAATATGATGAGAATAGAGGGGGGGAAAAAGAGTGTGGCAGTAATATGTACAGAGGAGTATGGGATACAACAAAGTGTGAAAATTAGAGGACTAAAATTGCTTGAACATGCCATGAAAATACTGGAGAAAGTGTTGGAGGAAATTGAAATAGAGAAAAGAGGAATGGAAATCAACACTAGGGAATCACTTGTAGTAGTGGAAAGGAAGGAAACATGAAAGTAAAGTTGTGAAAGTGGCTTTATGAAACCTGGATGAGTGGTGTAATAGTGAACCTAGTAACAGATGATGTTGCAAGAGGTGCTTTGGATTAAAAAAATATGAACACGGGGAGTAAGACATTTTTTGATGTCCAAAAATTTTATGAGGAGGAAATTGAGGAGAGAGTGAGGATTATCTTGTTATGTTGGAAGATTATTCCTGTGAAGAGGTGAAAAAGTGTTGCTTTGGGAACACACTGGACTTATAGACAGATATTGAGAGGGCAGTAATATAAAAGAATAGCCAAAGTGCAAATGAAATTGGCAGCAATTGCTTGACTACTGGTAAAACATAATATGGCATTGATAAACAAAGCGAAAAAATACTATCCCTGTTAAAGATTAGCAAAACCAATGGAGAGGTTTTAAAGATGTGTAACTTCTTCAAAATACAAAGATTCATAACTGGAGTGCAGTGAGCAGATCATATAAAAAATGATGAAGTTGCAGAAAGATTCAGTATCAAGTGGCTGGAGTAAGACTTTGGTATGTGATGAGAGCTTGAGTAAGAGTAGTGTGTCAGAAAAGTAACAGATACAGTATATGTAATGTATCTGGCAATCCTATAAAATCATGTAACGGTCATAAGTGAAATCCTAGAGCAGAAGGCAATTGAGAAGTAGATAAGAAAGAAGGTAGGGTCAACTCATTTCCAATTTACATCCATAAAGGGAAAATCTGAGATAAAAGCATAAGTTTGTTGATAGTATTTAGATGTAATTCACACTTCTTGTATTGTAGGGAGTGAACAGTGATGGAAGGTGTTAGAATTAAGAAAAATACTATAGATAGGTTCTTGCAAACTTAGAGAACTTCAGAGTAATGTAGTGATTGTTGTAAGCATATTCTTTTGCTTGGCAGACATACCAGCTGTTCATTGGGTCGTACAAGCAGATTGTCCAGAAGATGTAACAACCTATATTCATCGTGCAGGAAGAACTGCTCGTTATTCTATGGCAGGAGAGGCCCTTTTAATATTAACACCATCAGAAGAGAAAGCTATGGTGGCTAATCTTAAAACAAAAAATATTCCAATAGAGAAGATATTGTAAGTATGAAGTGCTTGGCCTTTGGCCTAAATTTTATATTCCATTCCTTGCTAAAAGTGGTCATATTCTAGGTTGGTGTTCTTTTGGTGAATCTTCAGGATGTTTCTTGCAATGATAGAAGAGGTTGCTATCCATCTAGGATTTTCAGGCAGTCTCTGTGCTATCCCAGGCAGAGATCACTCTATTTTTTGGTGTTAAGGTCTAGAGATTAGTTGACCAAAGCCAAGTGTGCCAGGTTGGAGAGCAGTTTGAGGATGTCTGTGTAATGAGCAATGATGGTAGTGACTACATTGTACTTATTCTTCAGCAAGATCAATCCTCCTTTGGTGATATCATAGACTGGATTTTTATATCTTAGTGATAGGGAGGCAACCAAAACATTACAAAATTTTCTCCACAACAGAACCAAAGCAAGATGTTGAGATTGAGGAGGCTTTTCATGGGTCAGTTAGAAGGTAAATGTGTAAGACCAGGTCATGACAATCCTGTAGTGACTCCACTGTTGTTTCCTTCACCTGATATCAAGGCCTGGAGATTCTACAAGAATACAGGCTGTTCTACCTGGTACAGTATTTAAGCTCTAGCCAAGGGTATTTGCTCTCCCTTTTCTTGGCCATATGTAAACTTCTCATGGGAGATATAAATTGAAAAGTTTTAATGAGAAATGCTGTTTATAAAAAAATGGGCAGAGTGGGTACTGTGGGTCACCAATACCCTTCTATCGAAAACTCAGAGTTCTTCTTCCCAGTGCTCAGCTTTATGCCTAAATCACTTATTCCATTCAAAGTTCTTTTGGGAAGTTATCCAAGAAAACCATCTCATTGCTTCTCTAGGTTGTGTCTCTATTTTGAGTATGTGTGTCTTGTTTTATGATATATTCCTTGCTCACTGATAGTGAGGAAGAGATGAAGAGCTGTTCTCTAAAGTTTGTTTTATCTTATGTCTTCAATGGATTTCAAGTATAACTGCAATTTGCTGATTGCATGGATCAGTATCTTTTGCATTGTGGTCTTTTAGAGGATCTCAGTGATGTTAGTTTGCATTGGAACTAGGGCTGCTTTGCAATATGTGAGTTTAATACTATCACATCTCCAGTTTCCCCTCTTGGAGGAAAGGGCAGGGGGTGAGTTTGTGCCATCAGTGCACTTCATGTGGTGCACTGTCTCCATCATTTACGATTCTTTGCAGTATCCCTTCAGCCCCTAGCTGCAACATCTGTTGTTCCTTTTACTCAACCTTTGTTCATATTCTTGTTCTTCCATCTTACTTTCCACCCCCTCCTAACAATTGTTTCAAAGTGCAGCTGCAAAGTTTTCCTCTTGTTACACTTTTAAAACCTTTTTACTTTCAATTTCGCTTTCAGTGCTGAATAACCTCATAGGTCCCAGCACTTGACCTTTGGCCCAGATTTTATATTCCATTTTGTTCCATTCCATCTCCAGTTTCCTGGAAACCAGTACCATATGATTTCTGTCACACCTCATGGTCTTCTTTTTTCAGCAAAGTCTCCTTTTGCCAGTAAATAATGAGTGTGCATTTTTGAAACATAAAATTCACCTGAATTTTTGCTTGTTAAATTTTTTATTTCTTATTGGAGATTTCAGGGGTCAGGGGAAGATTATTTTATCATAGCTTTGTGCATTTTTGGAACATAAAATTCACCTAAATTTTTGTTTTAAATTTTTCATTTCTTATTGGAGATGTTTTGGGGTCAGAGAAAGATTATTTTATCATAGCTTTATATAACTGAAATATTATTTTATATTGTCCTGCATGATAGGTATTATTACTCAGCCTTACTAATTTTATATTATTACTCAGCCTTACTAATTTTATTGATTTTGTTATTTCAGTGTTGATGCAAATAAGCAGCACAGTATTAATGTCAAAGTGGAAATTGTGTTAACAAAGTACAGAGAGTTGAAAGAAGATGCAGTTCGAGCATTTAAGGCATATATAAAGCATATAGCACAAATGAAAGACAAAAAAGTATTTAATGTGCTTTCCATTGATCGTGACGCATATGCATGGTGAGTATTGATTGTGCTGGGCACTTCCTGTTTTTGTTTTTTATAGCAGTATTTTTATGTTTTGTCTTCTAGTTAAAAGAGAATATTTTTTACAAAATTTTCTTACTTTGAAATGGTCACTTTATAGCAGTGGTAAAATGGTATAGTTTAAGTGCCAGAATTTTTTGCTTTTTCTCCAACTCAACAAGCTTTTCCTAAACTTTCCATAACTTCTTCCTAATTCATAATTATGCCCTTTGACAACCTATTCTCTCCTGTACTGTCATTGTGACCACATTATCTCAAAACTTGTGAATCACCTTTTCATCTATTTTAGAATTTTTACAAGATCTTTATCTTAGTCTGTGTTTCTTTCACTTGATATGCTGTACTCCACATATGCCTTATGCCCAAGGGGCCATCCTTGGGCTTTGAACTTGGCAGCTTCTACTAAGGATGCTATCCCCTTGGATAAGCCCTTGACAGCTTCACAGATTTTCCTTTTTACCAGATGCCAGGTCTAGTTGAAATCATAAATGAGCAGATTGCTCTACACATGCTTGTCAGATCCCCTGGGTGCCAAGCCTTAGGAGTATTTTGTCAGCTATGCCTTGACCCATGGTTATTTTGACTCCAGTGGAGGAAGATGTCAGGGAAGGGTTCTGGAGGGAAATGTACGTCATTGCCAATTGGCAGGATTTGCTGTTAAATGGGACAAGTAGACTCCTTGAGGATGCTATAGATAACCCAGAGAATCTAGCAAAGGCTAGGAGGCTGGTGGCGTCCCTGGGATGGGCTTCTATCCATAATATATGACTGATGGCCTTTTCCCTTGCAAACAGCATCCAGAAGAAGCAGGGTACCATATTGAGACGTTTGTCCAGTTTGCTCTTATCCTCTGATTTCAAGATTCAGTGGAGGCTGGCATTATGGAATGCATCCTCTTTCCTATCCAGCTTGTTAGGGAGATTACAGAGAGAATGGATGTGAGAATGGATGTCACCACTAACAGAGCTGTCATGAGGCGTTTTGGCAGCTCAACTCACTCTTACCAGTTGGCTAAAACTGTAATTCTAGGGACTTTTACAGGTCTCCTGCCACCGGAGCCTGGAGGTCTTAAACTATTACCCCTTACCATCCTGTTCAAGTAGGGGAAGTAAAGACCTTGCCAGAAATCTTCATATAGTTGTTGCAGATGACACTTGAGCCCACCTACATTCAGATCTGCTTCAAGTGGGAGCTTGCCTCAGGTTATTCTGCAATCACTGTTGGAGTTAGTAGTGTGCCCATGGATGGTTTGTACAGTACCTTGAAACTAAGTTATCAGCTACCTTTTCTGGGGACACGCCTTCCATTAACATCTAAGCCTACCTGATTTGGGTCACAAACAAGGAGCTCAGAGAAGTTACTTGTCCTCAATAAAGAGGTAAGATCAGGAGCTATCCCAGGGTCTTTTGCAGCTGACTGTTCATTGTTCCCAAAGCTTCAGGAGGATGAAGGCCTATCATTGACCTCACTGCTTGGGATTGCTGTTTGCAACTGTACTATCAGCCTATTGCTCCCTTTGGAAGATGGGTACTTGTAGGTCCAAATCCACTAATTTTTAGTAGGGAATGGTCTTCCAGTTCATGGTCCTTTGTTTTGATCTGGCCTCAGCCATAGTGATCTTTGCTTGTCTCTTAGCCCCAGTTGTTACCTGTGCTGACAAGACACATCAGGCTTTTGAGGTACTTGACCTTTTACTGATCATTAAATCCTCCTCTGTAGAACTTTAAAAACATTTCTGTTACCTCAGCAGCCAGTGGCAATACTTGGGCCAAATCATCAACAGATACCATCAGCTGGTTCAAGTTGGAGCTGTGCCAGCAAAAAGAATTTATCTGATAAAGAAATGTGACAAATCAGTGTTCTGGAACAGCCCACAATTGAGAGAATACAAAGACTCCATGCTTTCTAAAAGGAGTTCTTAAAAACCTCATTCCTCCCTGCAGAGTTGTGACAAAGGTTGCTTTGGGATTTGCTCTCTCTTCCTACCCTAGACTTCTTGCTCTTTGTGAGTACATCAAAAGAAGGTTGTGCCCATCTACTAGATTTGGAAATGTTAGGCTCATGGTTGCAAGATGGAATAGGCCTGCAGATAAATTTTCTGAGACTTGAGGTGGCTCAACTAGTCCTGCGGGCTTTTAAGTCACCAATCTGGCAAAGAGGTGGGTGTGATGTTTGGCAGTTCCACCATGGTAGTTTACTAAGGAACAAGGGCAATATTAAAATCTCCTGCAAAGCAGTAATTTTATTTTATTTGTAGTTATTTAGATTGGCATTTTTTATTGGTTATAACTAAAAGATAATTGTAATTATTGACAATGTTTTTTTTTTTCAGTTCTTTAGGTTTGGTAGTAACTCCCAGAATAAGATTTTTGGAAAAATTACTCAAACAAAAGCTTGATGGTTCTGAAAAGAAGAAAACAGAGGTGAACCATGCAAATGGTGTTGAAAGATACCGTCCTACCACAATGGACTTTGGAGCAAGTATGTATTACAGCATTATGATGATAGGTTTTTATTTTGTCATGTGAGGCATTTGTTGAATCACTACTGTTTCTATTAGTGATTAGCAAATATTTTCAGGTTTGTGTTGGCTTTTCGGCTTTTCCTTATGTCTTTTTTTAATATTCATACAGACCATTCATAAATAAAGAATCACAGTAGTAGTAGTTTTGTAAATTGGTACAAACTCT
The DNA here is from genome assembly GCF_040412425.1 of Macrobrachium rosenbergii. Taxonomy (NCBI): domain Eukaryota; kingdom Metazoa; phylum Arthropoda; class Malacostraca; order Decapoda; family Palaemonidae; genus Macrobrachium; species Macrobrachium rosenbergii. The sequence goes on from NC_089751.1 coordinate 13,442,094, forward strand.
TGCTTTGTGTATTTCTGATTTCCACACAAAAAATCTGTTATAGTACTTATGATCAGCCCACATTGGTGGTAGTTATAAAAAGTTAAGTATACCTTAGTTTAACCAGACCACTGAGCTGATTAACAGCTCTCCTAGGGCTGGCCCGAAGGATTAGATTTATTGTACGTGGCCAAGAACCAATTGGTTACCTAGCAACAGGACCTACAGCTTATTCTGGAATCCGAACCACATTATAGTGAGAAATGAATTTCTATCACCAGAAATAAATTCCTCTTATTCTTCATTGGCTGGTGGTGGTAGTCATAAATCATAGCCACTTTATATGAGATGAATCTTACCTACTGTTAAAGATAGCTTATATCATCACTACAACAGGCAAGTCAGCATTCAAACAAAAGATTGAATAGCTGCCTGGATGACTGTCTTATACACCTGTTCTCATCCAGGTCTGTTTCAAATGTTTTAGCTCTTGTCAGAATTTTCCTTGCTGCCATTGTGTATAGGCACCTGTTGGTATTTCATGGCTGTTTGCTGCTACAAATAAGAAAAATTACTTTTTAGTGCCACTGAAGGGTTTCTCCTAGTTCCACCTTTGGATCCATGTATTTCATTCTTTTTTTTTTTTTCTTGGTCTCCTTATCTTGCTGTCCAACCACTCAACCCACATCTTGTATTGGCAGATTATAGTAATTGATTCAGCAGACTAGAAGAAACTTGAATATTGAATGTCAATAATACTGGTATTTTTACTCTCCTCTAATGACCCTGACTTTAAGGAAGCACTATGAATTGACAAGAGTAAAATTAAAGTATGTTGAAAGGGTTTAGAAGACTATGGTCGTCAAACATGTTTGTGTCGTGTGGTACTTTTACAAAATTTTATGATAAGAATATGCAAACTTTTCCAGGATTTGAAATTAAAACATTTTTCTTATTTGTGATGTGTGGGCTATACTAATCTTTATTCTATAATTATATTTTGTTGTAGTATTGGGGTTGTCATGCTTACGTGGTGTTTTATAAAAGTGTAACTGCAATAAAATGTTATGCTGTATTTCTGATATTTCCTGTGGTACTGTGTATTCAGTGTCTCCTTTGTCTGTGAATAAAAAAAGATTTTGCATCTAATACTACCAGAATCTTAAAATCTGACAAAACATGACTGGACAATTTTGTGTTACTTGGTAATCTGTTCAGGTGCTTTATTTTTCCTGGCATGTCAATTTCAGAAAAGCTCATTAAATAATGTCAATGAACTTGATGAAACTTAAAGTATTTTTGAAATAAATGAACTGAAAACTTTACAGTAAACAATATGTTTATTACAACACATTGAGACAAAGTGTTCACTTCATGAAAGTGGGCAACCTTGTTTTTCAAATTTTTTTTTTTCCAAAAGTTTGCTAGTCTTTGAGGTTGGAGCTTCTTCGATACTTGGCAATACAGTAATATTTGAAGATTTTAAGTTTAATATTAACATTCTGTGTAGTTTTGCAATTATTCCATTTCTTTCTTCTCGATTTTAACAGTTGACAGTGATGAAGAGGAAGATGATGAGTTCCTTGTCAGTTCGAAAAATCAGCCAGTGGTGAATGAAATCCTAAATCCAGACCAGCTTGACTCAATATCCAAGAAAAAGAAAAAGAAAATAGTAACCAAAGAAGATATTGCTCAGAAACTTCTACGGAAAAATATCAAAATTAATAAAATTAGCAAGTTTGATGATGAAGGAAATGCTATTGTTGATCCAACTAAAGTTCAGGTAAGAGAAATATATTTGTCTATCATGGTTCAGATTATAGAAAAAATAAATGTGAGCTCTTTTTTAATGTACTGTATTATATATGTATTTCAATAATACAACCTCATCAGTTTACATAACCTGTGACCAGAAGTTCTTGGTACACATCTCAGAAGAAGAAAACAGAAACCCTTCACCTGAACAGGTATCCTAGGCTAGTGCATTTGGTGCATGCATTATTAGTAGTTGAGTAATTCTGTGTATGGCCATCAAGTAAGCAACACATTGCTGTCTATGCCAACAGAATATGTTATTTTTGCACTCATATCCCTTTATGATTTTCCCTATTGCATCCATTTTTTTTAGTGTGATTTCAGTGGAAGTGATAGAAGTGTTGAAACATTTTGTCTATGCTTTTCCTTGCTGTTGTAAATTAACCTTATCATCCTTGAACTACTGCTTTTCATCTTTACTGACTAGATCATTAATAGGAGGTAGTTTTTTTAGTAATTTGGAGAGTTTCGTGTAATTTATACTATTCTATTACATTTTAGTTTACTTCCCTTTTGGTGTGGGGTATAAAGTTTAGTTTAAATTATATGGCTAATATTCCTTTTCATGTTTTGTTAACCCTCAATTAAGTGCCAAGTTCAATTAACTGTGAAATAATGGTGATAATACAGTTTTTATAGTGTCAGGAACATCATGATAGCTTAGCTCTCATAATAATAATAATAATGGAACTGCAGTAATGGCGTAATGTAATGCAGATATCCTTAATGCCATCTGTATGGCCTCAGCAGAATAAGTTTTCCAATCTGTGACATTTTTTGCCAATCTGTTATATCTTTTTATTTGTCACCCAAGGGTTTAAAAAAATTATTTCTGACACATTCAGCAATGTTATATTCTGCCAAGTGTATGGATGGCCTCTTTTGACAAGAACCTTAAAAACAAATTTCCAGCGCAATGGTTTGCTCAGCCGGATCCAGTGGCATGGGGGATAGACAATAATGTAGAATAGGAATGGTGTGAATGTCTATGCTTATCCCCCCGTAGGCTGGTATGGAAGATTCTAGCAAAATTGTGAGAGTTTGCTCAAGGATTACTCAGTGCTGACTTTGGAGGAGGTTTCGAAAGACCTTCAGCGATGGCAAGATAAGGGCAGCCTGTGAAAGTGTACTCTTTTGGTTTCTTAACATCCGGAGACTTTCGCTTGGAAGAGAAAGGCCATCACACCAATGTTATGAATTTACTGACCATATTCACAACATTCACAGTAGCCTTAGATAGAACAATAATTAGCATAATGTCCAACAATGCCATGGAAATAGCATACCTTTAAGCATCAGGGGGTATTTAAAAACTCTCTGCTGTTTGTTTTAAGAGGTGTTCACATGGGCTGAGAAGCACAATGTGGCATTAGTCCAAAGGTCTGTAAGATTATATCTGACACATTCAGCAGATCTGCTAGGCCATGTGAAAGTTGTGGTATTTCCTTGGTCAACTCGGTGCCATGAGCCTGAAAAACCAATTTCCAGAGTACTGCTTTGCCCAGCTGGATCCAGTAGCATGGAGGATATGCACAGTCATACAGAACTGGTACAGTGAGAATGCCTGGTGTGGTGATAAGTCTGATATGGTGAGAATGTCTGGGGGTGGTATGGAAATCACTAAAGTGGTGAGAGTTGGCAACTTACAAGGATGATTCTTATAGCTTCTCTCAGGGCACAGCAGGAATGATTCATTGACCTCGCTCTGATGGCTGATCCTCCAAGAGAGTTGCTTCTTTGGTGGAATCTTCTTAAGTAGCCTCACTTTCACAAGTTCCAATAATGGCTGTAATCTCTGGTCCTTTATGCTGGGAGGTGTGCCAGCATCAACTGTGAGAAAGAGGCTCTTGAAGGATAATTGCCAGTATTTATAAGTGCAAGTTCATGCTCTTCACAGTTACGTAAAGGAAAATTTAGTTCTTGACCTTAGCAGTTTTAATTAAAAATGTGATGTCATGCTAATATAATTACAGTCATACCCTGAACTTACATGAGGTTAGGTTCCAGAACCCCTTGTGCAAGTTGAATTTTTGCGTAAGTATGGCACGGTCCCTAAAAATGCTAATAAATGCTCATTTCTAAAGTTTAAATGCTAAATATGACCCTAATCACTCTCAAATTATTAAGTTAACTTTTAAATGAAATTAAAGTTACTGTAATTTCATTAAAAAGTTAGCGTAATACATTACCCTTAAAAAAAGAAATAAATTATGACATAAAAATATAGAGTTGGAAGAGAATTTCTGTCTCTCTCCCCTTGCGACCGATCTATTTTTAGAAGTCTTCTCAACCTCTTTTTAATAACTTCTTTATTCTACGTCTCTTTCTCTTTGTTCTGAAATGCTTTTCATGGACAAACAGTGTTTTTTATTTTGACTAATACAACTCTCAGTTATTATGTCTCTTATGTTTTAGAACGTATTCGCCACACTAGCGCATTTACACTTTGTAGATGGTAGAGGTAAAATTAGATCAATTTAAACTATCTGCTGTATAGGTAAAGATGCGCAGAGAGAGAGAGAGAGAGGTAAGGGTTGTCCTTACTGAAGAGAGGGAAATTATTTATCAATTATTATGGAGACTGACAGAATAACACAAGAGAGAGAGAGAGAGAGAGAGTGTTCTTATTTGAAATATCGAGTTAAATTATTTATGAATTATTACAAAGACAGAGGGAATAACATGAGAGAGAGAGAGAGAGTTATTCTTACATTAGATATCAAAAGATGGAAATTCAGTATTTAACTTTTAAGTGAAATTAAAGTTACAGTAATTTCATTTAAAAGTTAGCTTAATACATTACCCTTAAAAAAAGAAATAAATGGTCAACATAAAAATATAGGAGAGTGTGAGGATTAGTATACTATTTCTCTCTCCCCCCCATTCCACCAATCTATTTTTAGAAGTCTTCTCAACCTTGTTTTTAAAAAGTTCTTTATTCTCTCCTTCTGAAATTCTCTGTGTTTTAGAACGGCACATTTACAGTTTATAAGTGGTACAGGTAAAATTAGATCAATTTAAAATTATCTACAATACAATTAAAGATATACAGAGAAATAGTAATACATAGGCTGCTCTAACTGCAAACAAGAGAGAGAGAGAGAGAGAGAGAGAGAGAGAGAGAGAGAGAGAGAGAGAGAGAGAGAGAGAGAGAGAGAGAGAGAGAGATAACAGTTGTCCTTACTTAAGAGAGTGAGTTTTTTTTATGAATTATTATGGGCACAGAGAGAGAGAGAGAGAGAATTACTGTACAAGGAACCTTTGACCATTGATCAGCAACACTACCCCTTCTTGTCATGTTAAAGTGACATGTCTGAATGCGTTTTGCCTTCAAGCTTCTTACAGAAGATGAGGGGGAAAATATTTGTTTGTTTAAAATATGTATTACATACAAATTTTGTAATTACAATTATATTATTATTATTATTAATAATATTATTATTATTATAATTTAATCTTATTCATCTTATTACTATTTGAAAATTGGTACTTCTTATTAGGTAAAAAAATTATTTATCACACAAAATAAATAAACATATACATGTATCATAAAAATTCTCTCATCTCAGTAAAAGAGAGAGAGAGAGAGAAATTATTACTTTTATTATTTAACGTTATTTAATTTACAAATTAAAGCTTGGAAACTTATAAATTACATAAAAAAACTGAACATAAACACATGTTGCGAGAGCCCTCTGTTTAGTGGTCAGCTAATTGAATTTTACTGCAATTATATAGTTTTTTCATTCACTTTTCTCTATATGAGCTCCCTTTGTCTCTGTAACAAGAAGAATGATAGCATACATTTGTCAGGATCTGAAAAGCACACTATGTAAGTTAAATTTTTTGTGATGTATTCCATTTTCCATTGCAGTGTTTTTAATATCAACTGATTTTTTCCAGATATCAGATGCATCAGAAAGTGTTGGTCCCAATAAACGTATTGACATAAATGAGCTCAAAGCAATCATTCAGGAAGAAGATAAGGTTGATAAGAAAATCCATAATGCCAGAGTTAAAGAGAGAAAGCAGTAAGTTGTGTATATATTTTTCCAGTCTTTTCATATTTCTTACAAATTTTTCTTAGTTAAGATTTATGAGGGCTTTTTAATTTATTTGGAAAAATTTCATAATCTTTTCTCGAGTTTTCACAACCTGAATATGAAGGCCATTAAGTGTACTACTTCAGCTTTTGTGTTCTGTTAAACGTAAACTGTTTCGCAACAAACTCGTCTTTTATATTAGCATATTTGTGGTGTCCACAAATCTTAGACTATATATGCCAAATAAAAAATATAATGATACTCTGCTGGCTTGATAGCTGCACATCAAGCTCTGTGTTTAGACCAACTTATGTTTTGTCACCTCTTTCTGTTCCTGTCTGTTTAGCAAAGTAGTGATTTGCAAAAAATCAATGGACTTTTCTGATTGCAGACTTTTTTTTTTTTTTTTGTCTAGTGGTGCTGTCATTGCCTTGATACACTGTATTGAATAGTATTTTTCTGTGGAATATGGAATATAAAATATAAAATTTAGGCCAAAGGCCAAGTGCAGGGACCTATGAGGGCATTCAGTGCTGAAAGGGAAATTGAGCGTAAAAAGGTTTTAAAGGTGTAAGAGGAGGAAAACCTCACAGTTGCACTATGAAACAATTGTTAGGAGAGGGTGGAAAGTAAGATGGAAGAAAGAGAATATGAGCAGAGGTACAGCAAAAGGGATGAAAGGGGTTGCAGCTAGGGGCAGAAAGGGATGCTGCTAAGAACCCTAAGTAATGCCTAGAGTAGATTATATCTCTGAAAAAATATTTCAATTACAGTCTATTGATTTCTTAGGAAAAAGCTACATATGTTTAACCAGAGTAATGTTTTTCCATTTCTTCAGTTTTATGGGTATTTAAGTGTGAAACTTTCAGATTCATCACACGTTTTCATGTTGGCACCATTTAATTCTCTGCTAACCTAAAATTTGTTGCTCATGTGTGTATGAATGATGTTCATTAATTATGTACAGTTTGACCTAAAAAATCCAGCACCCTTGGGACCAGGCCACTGCCAGACCACAGAAAATCCCTGATGATAGAAATCAAACCTAAAAAACCCCCTATGTAAACAGTCTTCCCAGCTCATTTCACATCTATAGTGCTGTTATCAAAAGTAGAACAAAGCTTATGAATTATCATTGTCATTCATTAGGTTTAGTTCCTTAGCAAAATTCTGTCCTGCTCCATAAGAATCTCTCTGGAAATGCTTACACCTTCGCTACATTGGAGCTTAAACCTCTTTATAAGTGCACTGTCAAATTCTGATCTCCTCCACCTCTCATTGTTTTTCGACACTTCAAACTATTCTGGCTTTCATTTTCAACAAAAACCTAAAAATCTGCTGCTTTTGTTTCTTTTTTTTGAGAGAGAGAGAGAGTTGTATTAAGAATAATGGTAATTTTAGTAAAACTGTTGTTTTACGTACATGCAATTATATTTCATGCATTATTGTCATATTATCGTATTATAATTCATGAACATAGCAAAAATGGACCATTTGCATTCTGCTAATGTTTACATTCTTAAAATCATCAGCTGATTGCATTTTACTAATATCATCACAGCCATTAGTTGATAAATGAAACGCATTTTGGAGATTCGTTTTATATGTAAATTATCAAAGAGTCTAAAAATGCAATTTACTTTATTTGTTTTCAAAGAATCAGACAAATGTGGTACAGCTACTGGGTTTTGTCTTGCCTCTTACCTGGACTTAGTTTTGCTTTTTTGGTCATATCAAAAAAGAAATAATTTACTGTAATTATATAGTTTTTGCTTTAGATTTTTTGGTCAAAGTAAAATGAAATAATTTATTGTAATTTTAAACAAAGGTAAGAACAGCACATTTTTTAGAATAAAAAATAGCTTTCTTTTTACAGTAATATATAGAAGAAACATATGGGAATAGGTTGGATGTTTTCTGAATTTCATATATTTTCTTAGATTCAGTGCACTTAAGAGTTATATATAGAATAAAATGGAATTTTAGTCTTTAAAGAGGTTAAGGCAAACTCATACTAACTTTAATCTCTTACTGTTGTATCATTTTAGATAACAATGTAATGTATTTTCCGTATAACTGAAAATGTTTCTTTTGTGTGTATATAGAGAGAAGAAGAGGAAAGAAAAAGAGCTTAGGAAACAAGCTATGGAGGCCAAGAAAGAAGAGAAAGAAACAGAAAGTGCAGATGATGATGAGGACAGTGGAACAGATGAATATACAGATGAGATCATCGATTCCTTACCTGATCCTGACAAAATATATGGTAGTAAACCAGATGAGAGTGACAACTCTGAAAGTGAGGAAAATTCAGATGATGATGATGATGGTGATAGCATTGGTCCCAGCAGTTCTGAAGAAGAAACAGACAGTGAGGAAAAACAAATAAAAAAGGAACCAAAACTAAGGTAGGTTTTGCATTTAATGATTTGTTGTTTGGATATAAGTTTATAGGTGAAGCATGAACTATGCATGGCTCAGAAAATAACTTGAAAATTTTTTCTTGAATTCACACCTTCAGTATACCAAAATATAATTAGTCCTATATGTTTTTTCAATTATATTTTTGTTCACAGTTACTTTCTTTGGTGTAGTTTCAGTATGTACGTGGGTGCACAATAGAAGTAAGTCATCGAAAATGATAAATATTTGATAAATATGGTCTACTCATTATGGACAGTTCCTTTTTTTCAATATTTTAACAAATACTTGTAATATGTAAATAATCTAGGAGTGAAAAACCAGACTTAAACAAAGTTAATGGGCTTTGGTAAATGTGAGTTATTGTTTGTAGAAAGACTTAGGGCTCCCCTCTCACGCTGCTGCAAAGATGCCTTTCCTTTCAGAAGCACTACCTGTCATTGAATTCCCCTTTCTCCATAATATGACAATCGCTGTTTTCTTCACGACTGATAGGGATTCCTTAGGCGTGTTTAATCATTAGGTGTGCAGGAATGCAAAACATAACATGCAAAAATTACAAGGATAGGGCAGGAGCAAAAGAAGAAACATCTGAGTCCTCTGACTGAAGGAAACTCAGCTCACCTCTAGTAGAAATTGCCAAAAAATTTCAAATGCATATTTCATCTTTAATTGGGACTGTGTTTGAAGTTTTGTTTTGGGTGACTGTATATCTGTTGTACTTTTGTACCTTTTGCTTTTTAAAGTACACGATTCCTTTGCAATATTTCTGCCAATCTTATGTGTTGTTTGCTCTGTCATCTGTGTGGTTACTTGATAACACTGGTACTGCCTGCATATCTAGAGTTAAGATGAATGTATATGAATTGTGTGGTTGTAGAGGTTGAGTTTTTCATTTGATCTCACCTTACCTGCTTAGAATAGTCAGCAGAGCTGTGGGGTTTGCATTACAAGAAGTGTTGTAGAGTTCTTATAAGAGCACAGCTGTTGAATGACTGATCATGGTCTCAAACTTCTGTCAGTCTTCATTGGTATTTGAGAGATGCATCAGCCAGTTGCTAGACTCACTTCCCATGCAACCTGGTTTACCAGTCCTGTTCCTTTCACAGCCACATTTCCACCCAGTACCACTCCTGCCACAGATGGGGTGCCATCCATTGCCAATCCAATTTAAGTCTGTTTGCTACCACTATCATTACTCATGCCATAGAGAACAGTTTAAACATTGTTCGTCAATCAGTTTCATTAATGGAAATTTCAAAGCTTGATGGTGAGACTCTTGCTTCCTTCTTCGTCTCTACTTCTGTTGAAACCATTTTAGCTTGCACCAACCCCAGGAATAGGGCATTTGCCATTGCCAGAGGAACTGATTTCCATGTGAAGCCACATCCAGAGCATTTAGAAATAGTGCCTCACTTTTCCCATTTCCCCTTCGAGGGACAAGCTCTACTTCACCCACCATTTCCCCTTCAAGGGACAAGATCTATGTAAAATGCTCTGGCTTTTATGATCAGAGCCACAACTAGTTGCTTTAGCGCTCTTGACTAGAGCTGCAACCAGATGTGCTCTAGCCCACTTAACCAGAGCCACAACCAGAACCACTTCAGCTTCCTAGGTTTGAATTACTTTGAACCTTTGATAAGCAAAGCCACACCAGTGGCCAGGGCAGCAACTAGAACCAGTCCAGCCATCATGACCAAAATTGTGACCAGGGCTGCTCTAGCAGCTTGTGTTGGAGTGGAATGGTACATAAAATATAGGCCAAAGGCTAAGGGCTGGGACCTTTGAGGTCTTTCAGAGCTGTAAAGGAACCAGAGTTAAAAGGTTTCAAGCTGTAACAGGAGGCAAACCTTTAAACTATGAAACAATTGTTAGGAGAGGGTGGAAAGTAAGATGGAAGGAAGAGAATCTAAACAGAGGTATAGTAAAAGAAATGAAAAGGGTTGCAGCTAGGGGCCAAAGAGATGCTGCAAAGAACCTTAAGTAATGTCTATAGTGCACTGTGTGAGGTGCACTGACAGCACTATCTCCCTTTGAGACAGCTTGTGTTGAACCATTCTCATTATCAGAGCTGCTGCAGTGCCCAGAGCCACTCTAGCAACTGGAATCATGATTGAAGCCACTCCAGCCAGCCTTTATGATGAGAAGGGGGTCTGATGACCACAACTGTGATCAAACCACTCCATTATGATGAGCTACTTCAGCTCTCTTAACCAGAGCTACTCTGGCTTTGTTGATCAGAGTTCCTTTAGTAGCCAGCTATAGCACCCGGTCCTCTTTGGTAATTAGGATTCTAGCACTTTCAGTGGAAAAAGCCATTGAAAGAAAATGTTGAAGCACAGGATCCACCCTTTGTACAGTGAAAATGCAGATTCCACTCGCTGTCACAGACTGTAGTGCAGACAGGAGCATAGTTATCAACAATTGTTAATGTCGGGTTAGCCAGAAAATGGATCAGTTAGAGATAAGAGACTCTTGTGTTCTGGAGTTCCTTTTGCTAGCACCACCACCACAGATACAATTGTAGTCACCAGGAAGAGTATGGCATAGAAGGGCACAGGGAAGTACTATGGAAAAGTCCATTATACCCTTATGGCTGTTGTTAATCTAACTAAAGGTTGAGAAATTTCTACAAAATTACTGCGGTTCCACCCAGGTGTGGCAACCATAGGTACTGAGGCCTTAATCCAGCTGGTAGCAGCACAGTAATTTCCCTTCTGTTTTATGTTACTTATAAATCTCAGAAGCAGATACTAGCTTCCTAGAAGTTCCAAGGTGAAAGAGTATAGTTTTATCCTTTGGTCAAGCAGCAGTGAGAAATCTGAGGGATTCCACTTCTATAGTACCAGACGCCAAAATGTAGGCATACAGTAAAATGAATTCACAGTGAGCTGCATCATATCACTATTCTGGTCATATCACTATTCTGTTGTAGGTAGTAGACATGAAAAACCTCCAAAGGAGGTAAGATCTGGTCTCCTGCATGCTCTGTTTTCTGGTAGGGAATTGTCTGTAGAAATTGTGGAGGTCACAGGACCAGCTGGAAGTAAAACCTTCATGAGATGGGTACAGGCTTCCAATTTTAGAGATGAAGCCATCACTTTTTCAACTTTGTGAAGGCAGGACTTGAAATAACATGCATTGGAAAGCGAGATGAAATCAGTTGTGTATTGGTGAATCAGGCAAAAGGTGGTTACAAACAGCTCTCCAGGGTATTGCTATTTCATGTTTGCAGTATTAAGGTGATATTGTAGGTACCTTGATCATCATCCTTTGTCTGATGAACCATTATCTTCAGTAAACTCCTTTCAGAATAGAAACAGTGGTCTCAGTCCACAGGTCTAACTGAGGGGGGGTGGGGGGGGGACTTCATAGCATCCATAGAACCAAAGGATACATACTTTCATGTTCTTATGCACCCAGTATCTAGGAAGTGTTGGTTAGGACGAGACGTGAAACAAGCTCATCTAAAATGTAGGTTCTTTATTAGGTAAGGTTACAATGCAACAAGACACGTGTGAGCACCCGAATTCGGAGAGGGAAAGCAGTGTACTGCTAGGCATTGGATTTAAATATGTTCGGTTGCTACTTCTCAATATACATGTAAGGTTGCCACTTATCAATATACGTTATATACATGGGAGGCGAGAATACGTTATACAGTGACAAAAACATTTTATATTTAGACTATAGTATCTATACCTCCCTCTGCCCTTCATGCTCGTAGTCACATCTCAAGTGGGTTCTTCGTTTGGAAAACCTGGGAGATCTACGTGGGCTGTAGGAGGGCTCTCGGAGGAATCTTTTGTCTCATGTGAAGGTCCACAGGGATGCGAGGTAGAGGGTCAGTGCCAGGGGTTGGTACTGGGTACAGGAAACGCCGGTTCCTCTAGTATACTCGTCCGCTGGGGAGAAGTACTTCATAATTCTTTGACCTGCCATGGCTCATGACGATCCGAACCGTGTCTCAGCGGTGAGAAGTTGGTTCCTGGATCCTAACTAATTGCCCAACTTTAGCCTGGGTAGGGGACGTACATGTTGATTGTACAGCCTCTGTACAAGTTTGACCCTAGCGGCAGCATGGCGATCGCAGTCCTTGGTTTTCTCCAGCCATTCCTGCAAGAATGACCGAGGGTGAGCAGGCACACAGGAGCAAACTTGGTGGCCATATAGTATTTGTGTAGGGGAGCAGCCTGTGAAGTTTGGAGTGGTCCGTAACTCCAAGAGGCCATGGTCGAAATCTTCAGAGTTGATGTTGCCAGAGGGCTCTGTCTTCAGTATAAGATGCTTCACAATCTATACAGCGGTCTTGGCATGGCCATTGGACCTGCGGGAAAGTAACAAGGTGATGTACTCCCCATCGCTCCATGAAATCCCTAAATTTATGGCTGGTGAACCGAGGTCCACCATTAGTCCTGAGGCGAAGTGGGACACCAACTTCCCTGAATCTGCAGAAGATCCTGATCATAGCAGAGACGGTAGTGTCTCTGTAGCATGTGATAACCACAGGCCAGCCAGAAAGCCTGTTGGTCACAACAAGTAATGACTTCCCTGCAATGTTGGAGAAGTCTGCTGACACAGACTCGAAGGACCTAGTAGGGTGGTCGGCTTTTTGAAAAGGTTCCTGTTGGAGGCTGGGTTGTAAGACCTGGCAAGGTTCGCATGCTTGGACAGTACTTATGATGTCAGAGTCGATTCCTGGCCAGTAAACAGTCTGTTGTGCCCACCGCTTTGTGGCTTCTATTCCTCTGTGACTGTCTCGGAGTCATGATAGAGAGTGGTAGTGAAGGACAGCAGGAACTACAATCTTTGCTCCATGAGGTATGAGGTCAGAGTCGACTGAGAGGCTGCCCCATAGGTCCCAGAATGGGAGCAATGAATTATATAAGTTGCAACAGTTGGTAGGAAATCCTGAGAGCACGCAGTCTCGAAGACAAATGTATGATTGGTCCTCCCTCGCTGAAGCACGAAGATCTTGAATAATCCTGTCGGCATCCCGGGGTGAGGCATTGTCCTCTTGGGCTGCTGCATGAGCGGTGGCGATGTTCCTGATGTCTGGCCCAGCCTCAACAGTCGGTTTTGTCCTGTGGTGTGAGCTGGCTGATGGGGGCACACGACAGGGCGCCGGGCATGCCGAGCTGCTTGCCAGCACACCACATGGCTGTGAACAGATACAGTGAGATTTTCTGCTTGAGATGTTGCAAGCAGGGATTCTCATCCGCATCCAGAGTGTAATGGTTGAGAATTGGCACCAGTGGGCAATGGTCTGTCATCAATGTAAAATGTTGGAGGCCTTTCAGGTATAGTATGCATCTGGACATAGCCCAGGTTACGGCTAATATCTCCAACTCAATTGTGGCACAGCGAGTCTCGGCGTCTGCGAGGAAATGAGAGCCACACTGTACTAAGCGGAGTCTTCCATTGCTGTGGTCCTTTAGAAGGGCATATCCTAGTCCATCAAGTCAAGAAGCATCAGTCTGTAAGGTAACTGGGAGGGCTAGATCGAAGGAGGCAAGAATTGGTGGGCTAGCCAGGGCAGTCTTCACTTGGCAAAATGTTGTGCTGATCCGCAGTCCGTACAAGTGCACACTTGGGGCTCATAAGGGGTCTGAGAGGCTGAGCTGTATTAGCTATCTCGGGCATAAATTCAGCCATTTAGTTAAGTAACCCCATGAATGAAAGAAGATCCGTCAAGTTCATTGGTGTAGGGAAGTCCTTAATCGCTGCTACTTTGTCGGGGTCTGCTGAAATGCATCTTTGGAGATCCGAAATCTGCAGAAGGTAATGCTGGAGGCGGCGACCACAAACTTGTCTTTGATAAGTGTGATGCCAAACTTGTGGCGCCTTGTCAGCATCTCATGGATTTGGCGTAGAGGCTAGGGAAATCCTCGTTGAACAGCGGGGTGTAGTCGACTACCTTGACACAATTCTCGACACCTTGCAGACCTTGTCTCCTCGAACGCAGAAAGCATCTCCTGTGGCCGCAAGTCCCATTGGACCTCTGCAATGCTGGAATCGGCCATAGGTTGTGATGAATTTGGTTAATTTTTGATCTTCCTCTGCAAGTTGCATTTGCCAGTACCCATGCAAGGCATCTGCATGGTGGTGAAGAATTTGGTCTTCAGATCAGTGCTGTGGTTGCTAGACAATGGTGAGGGTGACAGATGGGCTGGGCATTTTACTTGGCTGTTGAGGTTCTTGAGGTCCAGTGATTTGAACGCCTTTGTCCTTGGGTACTACAATGAACGGGTGACACAAGTCTGAGGGTTTGCCACTGGCAGGCTTAATGATACCCTGATCTACCATGAACTCGAGCTCTGCCTTGCCTTGTTCCCGGAAGGCATATGGTATCTGGTGAGGTTCAGTGATGGCACAAGGTACGGCATCTTCCTTGAGGTGGATTTGCATTGGGGTCCTTCCATTGGCTTGAGTGGGCTTTCTTATGTTCTTCCTTGGAGATCAGCACGTCCATGAACTCTCATAGAAAAAGTCTCTGGCTTCAGCAGGCAACGTGGTGGCATGAAGAGGCAGCGTTGAAAACCTATTGACATGGGTAACATCCAGGACAGGTCTGGGAAACTCTGGCAGAATAATGGTCAACTACTTTGTGGTGGCCATATGACAGCAGTGGTGTTTGGACACCTTCATGGACTTGGATCCTTGCTGAACAGGATCTCTTAGCTAAGGTGAGAGTGGTTGTGAAGGATCCTAAGGCAGATATCATCGTAGAGCCATCTGCGGTGAACATCAAGGTAACTGGTGGGGGCTGTAGTGTGCTCCTAGGAATGCGCAGAAGGTCAAGATACTGATGGCCAATAACAGAGACATCACCACCTATGTCTGGCAACATCTGAATCCTGGATTTGATGTCACCATATGAGAAGGAAACGGAGATTGGCTGAGGTGTCTTGATAGGAGGTCTTCCCATCCGATGACAGCTGGGGTTCTTGCCCGGAGAGGGTGGTGTAGGCTTGGTATTGTTAGTGGCAACCTGTTTGGCATCCCTTGTCTTCTTCCAGCAGCACTTGTCCTAATGTCCTTGTTGGTTGCAGTGGTGGCTCTGTGCCTTGGCCCAATGCCCCTTGTGGGCACAGTTGCTGTAGGTGCAGTCTGCTGCTGGACATTCCTCTGTGGATCCGTGCGTGTGGTTGCATGATTGGCATGAAACACTTGGTGTGGTAGGGGTGGCACCCTTTCCATGTTTCTTCTGCTCCCTGTAGTTTGAGAGGGCACACAACTGAGATGGTGAAGCACGAATCGCAGAAGCGGCCTTCCTGGTGGCCTCATAGGTGCAACACGTGTTGATAATATCCTGTAGAGAGGCGTTGGTGTCAAGGGCTTTGAGTTTCTCAGTCGGGACAGACATCTACTTCCTCTGCAGTGTTCTTGAGTCTTATGTAAAAGTCTGAAAAAAGACTTTCCCTCTTAACTGTTTGGAGGTGAGCAGCTCCCTACAATGTAGATTATCGTCGTGAAGGCTCTTGATATGTTCTTGAAGGGCCTCCAAGACTTCGTCGACACTTAATCCGGTGTCTGGGGGTATGTCTAGGTTGTGCTTGAGGATCCTTTGTGTCTCCAAGGCAAGACACATCCTCATCTGGATTAATTGTTTCTCTCTTGTTAACTTGGGCAGAACCACCATGACTGAATAATCGTCCCATTATCGTCGCCATTCCCGGAAAATTTGAAAAGTTGCATCTGGGCAAAGGGAGGGTGGGTTCTGGGTGATTGCTTTCTGTGGAGGGGGTACTGACGGGGTTGCTGCACTCTCTGGTGGCGAGGTAGGAGCTGCAGATATTGAAGGAGGCACTCAAGGCTTCCTGTGGTTGCTTGCTGCATGGGGGGCGGCTAGCATTTGCCAAAAGGTGCTGTAACAGCCTGTTGCCTTTTCCCTGTGAATTTCGTCCTCCTCTCCCTATCGTTGGACCCTTAATTCTTCGTGTTTTCTTTGTCTTTCCTGTTCTTTTTGTCACCTCTTTTCATCCTCTTGTCTGATCCAGGCATGAACCTTGATCTGTGATTTCTCCAGGTATTGTATGAGTGAAAGGAAATCAGCTGATTGGGGCATCATCATTTGCAGATGGAGAGTGGGTGGGGACTGTGGACAGTAGGCAGTCTTGTGAATGCTGGGCTAGTGGGATGTTGTCATGTTCATCCTGAAAACGTGGAGAATATGATGTTCTGTTGTTTCTGCACAATATACAAACCATCGGTCCTTTACATTAGGAATTACTTCCAGCAGAGCTGGAAATGGCCGTTGAACTTTCAAACAAGGTAGTTAGGCAGTTAACTACCATCTGGTAGGTGGGAGTCCTGCCCGCCCAGACTAAACATTCCAATTTGTTTCGGCCATCGTGCAGTGCAGATCTGTGTTCTCCCTCTCTACCCTGATTGTCGTTGAGCTGTTTTTTCCTGGTTGGATCTTTCTTTGTTTTTGCTTGAAGCATATGTTTGTTTGTGAATATAATTATGCAAACCCACGAATCTGACAAGCCTGTTCGCAAGGCCGCCTTCCCTCAGCATGTGTATCCTGGGGTTGGTGGCAAAAAATGTGGTAGCTTCTGATCTTATGTTGAGGTTGATCCTCATGCCCTCTGTTCATCATGCAGGGGGTGTGAGTGCTCACATGATTCTACTACTTGTGCTGAGTGTTGTTCCTGGTCAGCTGAGCAGTGGGTGAAGTTTGAAGGGAGGAAATGATATCGGAGGACGGCTGCCAAGGCATTGCCCTAGGGTTATACGCCTCTGACTACACCTTTGGTGGCTAACCCATCTCCCTCATTTCTCTCTCCCAGCAAACTTCCCCTTCTGACTGTCTCTCCTTCGGGAGAGGACTCTCCTTCATCTTCTTTGCTCCTTTGTCGGGCGTGGAACGATGGGGGGAAGCTGGCAATCAGGACGACCTCCTCTCGGGACCTCTCCTCACTCGGGGGGAGGGGGGATTTTTCCCTCAGGGCGAGAGGAGTCTCCCTCCGGTAACTCAACCTTTTCTCCTTCCAGTTTGGCGGTTAAGCAGTTCCTTGGCAAGCAGGTGACTGATTTGGGTGCAGCTTGGCAATCCTTGGGTCTTTTGGTCCCTCCATCCCTATAGGGCCTCTCCTCTCATCTGGTGAGCGCTCCGGTGGTGACCCATGCTGCCTCTACCACCATGACCACCACAGTGATGATGACAGAGTTTGCTAAGATGCCGATGACTGTCTCCTCGCACTTCCTTACCCAAGTGACTTCTGTCCTGGCATCCCAGCACGCAGTGCCCCTGCCTCAGGTTTCGCTGTGGCCCCACCATCCCTCGCTGTACCGTCTATGATAGTTAACTCCTCTGTGCCCCATATGATGGTTCCTGCCCCTGCCACTCTTGTGATCTCTGCTGTCCAGGCCGCTGTTGCTCCTCCAACTGCCCTGGCTGTCCCGTCTGCTCCCATCACCACTCCTGTTACCGATGCTCCTGCTGCTCCTGTTGCCCTGGCTGCCCAGGCTGCTCCTGTGATGTCTGCTGCTCCCTCTTGGATGGGGTCTTGACTGCAGGTTGACCCAGACCTGGTTCATCTAGGCCCAGGTCTCTAGCTGCAGCACCTTGTCTCAGAAGGGGTCTCTCTTTTGCAGCAAGAGGTAGCGAGCCTGGAGGCTACCACCATGTCAGCCCTCCAGGCAGTCTCCTGGTTGGATCTGTGGTCTTTCACAGCATTCAAGTTGGCTGCCTCCTTAGGTGCTGTTGTCCCTGGAGAGACTCTGCCTTTGGGAAACTATGCCAGTCTGGAGGTAGAGCCATCTCCTACCTTGCCCACCAGACAGCAAACCTGGTGTTGAAGAGAAGGGATGCTGTCCTGACTCAGATCACCAGGTCTGTAGGTCCCAAGTCGGCACTGACCCTACAGAACATTGCTGGGTTCTGCCTTTCTCTTCCCTGGAGAATTGGTGGATGCTGTGGTGGACAAGCATTGGGCCAAAGACAGCAACCACCTTGTCCATCAGGCAGTGGCTAAGACCTCTTGAGTCTTCACACGCCACTGCAGCCCAACCTTCGGGTCAGGCTAGCACTTCCTCGGCACCTAAGAAGGCCCAGGCTTCGAAGGGCACCCGCGGGAACACCCAGCCTTCTTCTGCCAGAAAGGGCATGCAATCGCGCCCCTTTCAGCCCGCGGTGGATGAGTGTTGATTTGTTAATAGCCACCCTTCCTCACATAGGTGACTTTGTTTCTGCAGTGACAGAATATGTTGTCTGCTTGAGCTGCAAAAGATCTGTGAACTATACTTACTTTCTTTGATAGAACTAATAAAGAAGTAAGTCCCTTGAGAGGTCCTTAAACCCAAAGATGGCAATTCAGTGGTCATAAGGAGTCTTGATAGGTCTGTGTGAACTTCTAGACTAAGCTTCTCTGAGTGAGCTAAGCTGAAAGCTGACTAACTTCTGGGTCTCACAACCTAAAGGTGAGTCAGTGAGTTAAACACTTTTGAGTTCAGTAATGCACACCATGGATTTGAAGTCAGTATGTATGTCCACTGCTCTTTGGCCTTTGTTTAAAGCAAATTTGTGTGTATCTACAGAGAACCAGTGAATTCATGGCAAAAGTGCGTGTTCTCAAGATTAGAGTTCTGTCAACTCCTATACCTTGAAACATTGTATATATTGGTGCAGTTTTAATGGTTGCCATGTGGAAATAACAAATTAGGTTTGCAAGCTTTTATTAAAGGTGATTAGAATCGTTCTCAGAGGATCACCTTAACCATCCTTTCATATATTCATTAAGGCATTCTGTGTTGGTATTCTGACTAATCATTATTAATGGGTATGACTTGGGTTCCCACTTCCCAACCCTGCTTTTTTCTTACAATTCAGGGTTTAGACAACGCAAATAATGAGACTGGCTATTGTCTGAAACTATGGGATCCACCTGTGTATGCATATAACTACCTTGTGTCAGCCATTTTCTTTTATAAGAGGGTCTGAAGCATCATGGATGACTTTGTGGCACAGGAAATAGCTAATTCAAGTTAATGGGTTTGCATGAGAAAATTTTGTTTCCAGTAACTATGAGTGTTGCTAAAACACTGAATTCATGTATTAACCAACAAGTAATCATAGGGAAAGAGATTAAATATCGTAATTAATTATGTGGATATACAGTGTTTTATTTTAATTTTCAGTGGCAAGAGGAAAGCTCAAGCTAAGTTGCGTGAGGCTAAACGTTCAAAATTGGCTGAAGGCAATACATTAAGCAGCTTACCAATGGATGAACAAGAGCAGCTTGCATTGTTCCTTTTGAAGAGTAGAAAGTAGTTTGATCACAGAATTAAGTTAACTGTATATATGTTAATAACTTTTCATACTGTACATTGCAGTTTACATTGTTTTATTTGAATATAAATCAAGAGGTGTTTACTACAGTACAGCAGACTTGTTGTTAAGGTAGCAATTGGGATCCGCATAAAAGCCTATGAAAAAATCTGTACGTATGTCCCAGTTTTATATTTGTAACACGTTGACTAATAAAAAAATTTTTAAATTGTTTTTTATTGTTTGTAAAACATTCTTTACAACAGAATGCTATACAGTATTATACATGGTTGTTTAAGGTGTCTGAATTGAAAAAGCTGCATGGCAATAAAGAGAATATCTAATAGCAACACTGATACTATTAACAATGCAGTGCAATATTCAGTATTGTCATGTGTTAGCAGGGCAGCCGACCGAGACTACAAAGTCTACCCCAAAGCCAAATCAAAGGCATCGTGCTCACCCCACACAAATGGGAAAAAAGCACGTTAAAAGAAGAAGAAGAAGTACTTATCATTTAGTACTTATCCTTATATCTCCACTTGCATCATCCCCACAGATTTATGACCCTTCTTTATCAATTCTTCATTGAGACTGTTCCTGCTTTTCAGCTGCTTGGTCAAAGGAGCTTGTGCATCAAGCCATTCTTGCTCCTCTTTGCTACAACAAATGCTGCTTTTAAATCTTCCATGAATCACTGTAGTTTTTTCTTAGAAGGACAAGTTGTACTAAGCAAAAACGAAATCAAAATTCATGATTTGACTGGTTTTGTCAAGAAAAATAAATTAACAAGCTAGTAAAAGAAAACAAATGAAATGTGAAAGGAAGAAAGCAATGGACCTGAGGCCATTGCAAAGAATCTTTAGTAATGTATATATTTGCTTGTTGGGCCAAGAACCTTCTACAGTCTTATAAATCTGTACCTGCTTCTCTGCTTATAGGTAGTAGTTCTTTCTCCCTTGAAGAATTTCTAAACAAACTTTGTCTTGCCCTTTTCTGCTATCTGTCACTCGTTATCAAATCTGAAGAGACCAAGAGAGGTACAGCTGGCCAAATCAAGCTTTCTCTGCAAAAAAAATTGTCATTAAGAGAACTTTCTTTGTCAGTGATGATAAAATTTATCTTATGAAAGGAGGCAAGTTAAATGGTTTGGGAAATACAAAAGAAATTGAGATTAAGAGGGACTGATCAAACCTGATGACGATTGTGTTTATGATTTCTACACCAAAAGATGATACTGATAGCAGTTGTGTAACTTGTTGATCTGTGAGACCAACTAAACAGATATTTGCATTGTATACCATAATCATTGCAGATGATGATTTGTTAGAGACTTTCAAGTTTCAGTCAAAATAACGGTAAAGGGGTTAGAGGTGAAATAATATGGTTTTTGGTAAGTTAACAAGCAAAGGATTTTTAGCAAATTGGTGGGGGTGAAATACCCAACCCTCAAAGAGGCAATGCTTAGTCCTCAAACCTTAATATTGACTGTCAAGGCTCTGAAGATCAGAAATTTGTAATTATCACAGTTTCGGAGATTTTGAGAAAATTGCTAAAATCATAACCTTTAAACTGAATTTTGACCTTGAAAAGTAGATTAAGAGCAAAAAATATTGGCAGATGGTCACAAACCTGAAGGTTCATATATACCAACCAGACTTCATGTACAAATCGTAGATTCAATTTTACCTTTTAAGTTAAGTACTGAGAAGTAGAACTTAAGAATTTCCATTTACCTATGGCACTGAAAAATAAGTGAAGGTAAAACATAAGGGAAATAATCAGCAATACATACGACACATAACTGCCAACCGTCATCAAAATCAGAGAGTAAAAGTGAAGGAGATTAATAAAAATAACTAGATGGCAGCTGTCTACTCTGACAAACATACTGCCGTACCATTTGAAATAACACGAGTAAAAATACCCACCCTCTAAAGGTTCCAATTCATTGTTATGTCTTCACAAATATTATGAAGATCAGAATCCTAACTGTCACAGTTTCTAAGTTCCAGAGAGATAATGCCAAAATTACAGGTATGTAATTGACCTGTAATATTGAAAGACAGGTCAAGGTAAAAAATAGTTTGCAAAATAGTAACTAACTTCATCAGTACTTAAGTTTCATCAAAAGCAGAATAATTAGAAATGAAACTTGACTGACCTCTGATATTTAGAAGTAAGCCAAGATTAAAAAAAAAAATTGAAAGGTAATCACCAACACCTTACGTGCTTATGGAATGTTATATTAGTAAAAGAAAAATGACGTCTTCACAAGTAGTCATCAACAACCAAGCCATCTACTACTTACCAAATTTCATGAAAATCTGATAAATGTTTACATTTAAATTTACCTCTGAATAAGGGGTAAAAATAAAGTATATATTCATTAAAAATACTAACATTCTCAGAACACTTACTTAATCACGTTAATCTTTGTACCGACCCATCACTTGAAAAATGAGTCATCAGTATAAAATGCTTACAACACAGTTGAATCTTAAGGCCAGAGAACTTTCTGCCACAGCTTCTGAGTTATCCAGGAAACATTCTAAATTTTTTCCCTTTATCTTGATAGTTGACCTTGCAAAGTGATGCTAAATATCCTTGAACTATGATCAACAACCCTTAGAGTAAACAGCCATTCAGCATAAGTTAAATGTATCCCGATCAGGGAGAAAATGGACTTTATAATGACCTTGAATAATAGGTCATTAAACAAAATGCCTCAACAACATCATCTTCCATAATATAAAATTCTGGAAAGCAAAGATTCACTGCCAAAAAGGGAAGGACTCTATTAATAAAACCACCACAAAAACATGACAGTTATAAGAGGCTTCAGCCCTCTTTCTGACAAGCAGGCTACCATTCGACACATATTACATGATGCAATTACCCTTAAATATATTCATTATAGCATGATAAAACGTGAGTGCTGAAAAAAATAGTGAAGGTTAATAAAGGCGACTATAAGAATGGCAGTGTTTTAGATGTTTAGCTTCACAAAGATCCTGAAGATAGATTAAAATCCACAATTATGTATGAGTAAAAAACTTTTGAAACAATACGAGTAAAAAAAATAAAAAATTGTAGCTTTCGACCGTTGGCACAATATTCTTCAGCCACCTGAATAAAAATACATGAATTTAGATAATAACAAAATTTCCTAACAGCCTGAGAAAAAATCGAAGTCTTTCAAATTTAACCATGAAATGGCGGTCACGTAATTTCTGCTCCCTCGTATACGTGTGTGCTGTATGACCTAGGTTTAATGGTGAGATTCTGAGATAAATGAGGGGAAAAAAGATGTAAAGACGACAAATGGCAAAGGTTCAAGACTGGAGTTTCATGTGAAGGATATAGAACAGTCTGAAACCGCTACAATTATCTAATAAGGAAGAGAAAAAGCAAATATTAAAATATGAAAATCCGAGAAAGAGGAACGGATATGAATAAATTATATAGGCTTCTGGATAGCTATGGATAGCTTCATTGGAAATGTAAAGGAACAAATGCTCCCAGAAGTTTCAGTAATCAAGAACTTGCTAATAATTTTCTTGAATTATTTAAGGAGAAAATTGAGAACACAATTATTACTTTTGCTGGAACGCCAAATCGGACAAACACTCTACTACAAACAAACGATAGACTAACGAGATTTCAGATGCCAATATCTGAACTCGTTGGAGTGAACAATTTTTCATGTTTTATTAATGTAATAGTGAAAGTTATGTTAATATTTCAGAATACAACTTTCCTACATCTGAGAAAGTGGCTATCAAGCTGATACTGCAAGGCACACTTGATCATCAAAGTTTTAGTTCATACAGGCCTGTTTCGATCTTTTGTGTCCAAAATGTTGGAGTATGTAACATGCAAAAACTGTACCGGACAGTCAGTCGGTTTACAGACGACGTTCTTCAGAAACCGCTGTGTGCTCCGTTGTCAGTGATCTATTGGAAATGATGGATGAAAGGAAATGCAGTATTTTGCTGTTGCTCGATCTCAGCACTGCTCTGGATATGGTTGTTCATGAGCTCCAAAATGATTTACAGTCAGTTGGTATTGCTAAAGAAGCTTTTGAGTATTTGAAAGACTACCCCTGTGATAGATTGTGTACAATTTGGGAACTCATATCTTATGAAACGTTAAGAAAAGGAGTACCACAAGGAAACGTGCTAGGTCCAGTTTTATTTTGCATTTACACCACTGGATTGTCAAATATCCTACACAAACATGGAGTAAATTCAAGTTATTTACAGGTGACACTCAATTTTGCTTTAACTTAATACTGAAGATACAAATGAGAAAGTAAATGATGTTCTTACCAGTGTTACGGAATGGATGACATTTCAGCAATTAAAAATAAATGAAAATAAAACTATGTTGGTAGGGAGGGAAAATGACTTAAGAAACCTTGGTGATTTTAGGCTAAAGATAGATACTAACGTAGTTCCGATCGCTAACAAGGTACGTGACTTGGGTATACAACTAGCCTGCAATCTCTTTCTTAGTGCTCAAATAAAGTTGTCAGGGTTACTGGCCATCACCGTAGAAACAATGCCTTTGTTAAAAAATATCTTGAGTGTTCTATGAAAAAAAAAAAAACTTGATTAATTGCTCCATAAACGGAGTGGGCTATTGAAACTTTGGCTATCATAATCTGCCTAAAATATAACTTAGGAACCTGCAAAATATACTAAATAGAGCGGCAAGATTAATAAAGGGTGTGACAGGATTACGCCTGCATTGTTTGAGCTGCATCGGTTCCCTATTGAAGTTATAAAAATGTTTAAAATACATGTAATGACCCACCAAGTTCTGAAGACTGGGTGTCCAAAATATTTGAATGACTTGCTGCGTATGATCAAACAGATGGAGTCAACACACGAATAGCTACAGATGGACTCAATTATTTGAGCCAATATGCAATTCGAATGTAGGCTTCAGAGCCTTTAAGTTTGCCGCTCCAAGATTATGCAATAAGCTCTCGCTCGATATTAGGACTGAACATATCAAGTAAAAAAAAAAAAATTAGACTTCTTTCTCCTGAGAGCTATACAAGTGTAGATTTGACTATTAATATGGACCACGCAGTGTAATAAAAGAAAAAAAATCCCAGTATGTGTCTACAGTATGATGAACTGAGTTTGCGGTTCTCGCAGAGCGGCATTGGTGGAATGGAACCCTAAAAAAAAAATAATAATAAAAATAAACAGTAGCAGACGTTGTCCCCTTAATTGCTGTCTGTCGTTCGGACGCTGCTCTTTATTGATGGTGATAGGGTGATTTGTATGTGGCAATCGACCTTCAGCATTGGTGTCTGTCGTTTCTGTGGAATGGAATTAAATATATGTAAAATTTAGGCCAAAGACAACTGCTGGGACTGGTGTTTGTGACAATTGCCACTTTGACAACCTGTGCGAGGCTGAGACGAGGAGACGCAATATTAGGGGCCAAGAGAAACTGCCTCAAATCTTAATTTATCTATGGAACACTAGCTTGCCTGTATGTCTATCTTCCTGCTTAAACGCTTAATTGCCATTTGTATTAAAGGAAGGAAGTAATATAAGATTCAGGCCAAGGCCCGAGCGCTGGGACCTATGAGGTCATTCAGCGCTGAAAGGAATACTGAGAGTAAAGGAGGTTTTAAAGGTGTAACAGGAGGAAAACCTCGCAGCTGCCCTATGAAACAATTGTTAGGAAAGGGTGGAAAGAAAGATGGAAGAAAGAAAATATGAACGTCAGTACAGTAAAAGGAATGAAAGGGGTTGCAGCTAGGGGCCGAAGGGATGCTGCAAGGAACCTTAAGTAATGCCTACAATGCACTACACGAGATGCATTGATGGCACCGCCCTCCTACGGGGAAATATCAAAGCACCCTCTGTCACTCTACGACCTGTATTATAACTCCTATATATAGTTTTTGCGGCACTAGTTAACAATGGCGATGTTTTGAGCCACGCCCCTCACCATTTTTTAATGTTCTTGTAATCGTACGGGCCTCCGTCCACCTGTCCCATAAAACTAAAATAAGTGGCAAAGCTCGCATTTTACAGCATATACTCCTATATCCTTTATATTACAACCCTCATACCCAATGGTGCGACAGTTATTCTTAGTGAATTTTGAATCGACTTAATTTCCCCATGCAAAGGCTACTTTGTGTTATTAATGAACTGGGCTGCTGTTTTAACCCCTCATGATATGGAAATGCTATGCTAAAAATGGTCTGACAACTCGACTTTAGTCAGCTTTTTATATGGCCATATAGCTCAGCGTTAGTTGGTTTTCTATAAACAGACAATTAAAACTTCATTTGTATTTGGGCTGTGGAAGACTAGGACATCGAAAAATAGTAGTTTCAGTAACTCCAATAGTTCATCGAATGCATCGTCACCATGACCCCCCGTAGAGGTGTAGTGCCCTCAGTGCACCTCACGCGGTGCACTGTAGCTGTTACTCAAGATTCTTTGCAGCGTCCCTGCGGTCCCTAGCTGCAACCCCTTTCATTCCTTTTACTGTACCGCCGTTCATATTCTCTTTCTCCCATCTTACTTTTCAGACCTCTCCTAACAATTGTTTCATTGTGCAACTGCGAGGTTTTTCTTCTGTTGCACCTTTCAAACCTTCTCACTGTCAATTTCCATTTCAGCGCTGAATGACCTCATAGGTCCGAGCACTAAGCCTAAATTCTATATTTTTCTGTCCTGTCACCATGACCAAAAAGAATGAAAACATCGTCAACATAACGGACCCAAAACACTGGTTTCAAATAGTGACGGGCATAAACTTTGAATTGTCTCCACAAACTCCATTAGCCAGAGCAGGTGCGATGGGAGACCCCATTGCTACCCCAGATTTTTTCTCACACGCTTGACTATTGACATAAAAACAGGAGACCACGCACAATTTTGAGGTCAAGAAATACTTTGAGTCTTATGTAACAGGGCCTCCCCACCAGTTAGTGAATGGGCCTACAGCTGCTGTGACATTCAACGGCCTGAGCACTCGCCATTCTACAGATGTTTTCGTGGATAGTTTTCGACGGTTGGAAGTGTCTCACAACTTTTTTGTCTCCGATTAATAATGGCGGATTATGTGAAGATTGAGGACTCCACTCACAGCAGGGTTCGCTACTCTTTACAAGAAAATTATTGGGTTCGTTATTCTTTACATGGGAATAATCGGGTTCGCTGTTCTAGACAAAAACTTCGGTCCCAGACATTTGATCCCCCAGGGGCTAGTACTAAAAAAGGCGAAATACATTTGACCCCCCAGGGGCTAGTACTAAACAGGGCGAAACAGTGTAGACGAATCACTGTTTCGCCATGTTTAGTACTAGCACTCACGTGGAATTGGAGTTCGGACCGGAAAGGGTTGGCCATTCTGTACATGGAGATCATTGGGTTTGCTGTTCTTAACATGGAGATGTTGGGTTCGCTAATCTTGACATGATACGTAATGACTTATAACATGAGGAAGAGACCAACGCCTGCCGGTTATTTCGCGTCGAAGCTCGCCCTCCATCAGCGAAGAGGAGCACCGGAAATAACATACCACCTGCTGAACCTTCACATCCAACTTTCCCTTCCTCTTTCTCCTCAAAACTTTCTCTACCTCGTCCCTTGACGTCCTCACCCCTCTCAGTGTCTATCCCTTCGTCCTCCATTCTCGGATGCGAACGAATTTCCACTACTACCAAAGTTTGGGGCAATTGCTGCCCTTAAGAGGAGCAGTCCTGGTTTAAATTTGACAGCACTCCCGATTTCCGCGGAGAGTTCACAATTACACTGAAGAACAGGGCAACAGTCGACCTCTCAAAGGCCAGCACTGAATTCCTACTATTCATCCCAACTAGAAAGTTAAACAAAGCCATCATTTGCTTGTACTCAGTCGAGCTCCCTCTGGGTCCTCAACCGGACCTTCCTTACATCGTCGACGCCGGGAGATGATTAACCAAACACAGTAACACTAAGCACCGTCCATTAAAGTTCTAGCCACTTTTAGAAGACAGTTTCAAACGAAGTATGGCTTCGAATATGGAGAGACTTTCCTACTGAGGAGTATAAATAAAACCCTCTAGATTGCTCCCGTTGCCAGCATTATGTCCCTCACCACGACCGGTTCAGAGGGCCTATAATGTGCACAATCTACAAAAAAAAAAAAAAAAATACTAGACCAGGAAATGTACGCCCAAGTGTCCCAACTGTTCAGGGCCACATCAAGACTGGCTCAAACGTTGCAGTGCAAAACTGACGCGCACTGAACAATTACAAGCAAAGACACACCTATTCAGATCGGCACCAGCATCTGTACCCGCATCGGTACCTTGGCAATCAACAAACCAGCCAGAAACATGCCCGGAAACAGCCAGACAGCCCGACAGCCCGTGGAATCAGCA
Organism: Macrobrachium rosenbergii; assembly: GCF_040412425.1. Lineage (NCBI taxonomy): Eukaryota > Metazoa > Arthropoda > Malacostraca > Decapoda > Palaemonidae > Macrobrachium > Macrobrachium rosenbergii. The sequence goes on from NC_089751.1 coordinate 13,470,031, forward strand.
CCAGTTTCGTGTCCCAAAGGAAGACAAACCTTGCCCCCACCCTTCATCTCGCACCGTCAAAATCATCCTGCGATTGTCGTAGTCACAGTCCGAGTATGAAGGAGGAAAGGATGAACATTGAGGAAGAGGAGGAGGAGAAAGAGAGAGAGATGAGGACGTCAAGGGACGAGGAAGGGAAGGTTGTCAAGAGGAAGAGGAGTAGGGGGAGAAAGGGGAGGTTGGGTGAAAAGATTCTGAAAGTTTTGGTGGAGGGCGAGCCTCGTCGGTAAATAACAGGTAGAAGGGGGCGTCTTCTAAAACGAGTCATCACTTGTCATTGTCATTCAAGGTATCAACTTTTCCAATCGTTGGAAACTATCCAAAAGTAAACAGCAGTAGAATTCAGTGGCGCCAGGCCGTGAACTGTCAAAACATCTGTATGAGTAATGCCTAACCAGTTTGGAGAGGAGGGGGGTAGTCCTATTACATAAGAACTGACAGTTCCCAAGGTAATATGTGAGGATAATAGAGGAATGGACTGGGTTATGGACGATACGCACGGCAAGGAATTAATTGGCAGCCCAATATGAAACAGCCACGAGGATGTAATTGCGCTTCAGTACTATATTACAAAAGAATAAAAAAAATTTTATAGTTGAAAAGCACGAGAAAAAGCCAGATAATATACGAGGTCTTTGTGCCACGGAACGAAGACATTTTGCCAAGCCACACGGGATTTTATCAACAGATTTTATCCATTATCCAATCATGTTAATGATCACATTTACATAAGTTACTATCCTTAAGTTTTGATCTCCTGTTTACTTAATAGTCCACATGGCATATTCTCACTGTGAAGTTCTTAGAGCTGATTGGAAAAGTTTTCGTTTTATCCAAAGGAATTCTTTTTAATCCTAAATCACAATGAGGATAACACTTTGATAAATAAAATCATTAAGAAAACCAAACACATTTATCTCTCGTCTCTTACTGCTAAGAATGCTACAAAAAATGCTAGCCGTATTATCAGAAGAGGACACGGCGAAACCTTAGATGAAACAATTTCCAAGGATAGCTGGTTGAACATTTTCTCGTCTGAGCCCAATCATTCACAAATACTCCTTTTCTATTCACTGACCAAGCAGTCACAAATACCGAGATGTTCACATACAAATTCATATACTTGGTAAGAATCCGCAAAGAACTAAAATCAAATAGTAACCAAGATAAAATCAGTTCAGGTGACTAGGAACTCTGATCAACCAGACGAACCACTTTGAGGACGCGATGATACAACTCACAAAAACAGCAAAAATGATTAGTGAATAGTGCCCTAAAATCATACCTCCTAAGACTTCGTTGGACTTCAGTAGTTTTCATATAAATCTTCTACCTGGCAAAATCAATACAGTAGACCGAAGTGAAATTTGATTTTCTTGAGACTGGAGCAATACAGTGTTAAGATATTTGTAATACTGATATTAAAAGATTTAGCATTAGACAGTGAAGCTGTTTTTCATATACTTTTATAAATACGGTATAGTAGCTCAACAAAGTCTAGAAAGGAAAAGTAAGGCATATAGCCAGGTACTGTTATTAGGGTACTCGTTATGTATTATCAGTCTCTTAACACGATTCCCAAAGCATCCTCTCCGTAGATTTACTTCACAGTAGGCAGAACGTTTTCGGCATCAATTCTCTTTATATTATGAAATAAAGTCTACCAATAAAATTTTGTAGTTCGCCTTTTAAAGCTAAATAGTCAAGAAAAATAGCAGGTAGAAAATCGTTTTTTATTTTGTTTTATTTTATTATTTTTTTTTTCCTTTACCGTAAGCACGTTTACATCTTGTGACCACGCTTACTCCTGGAATTCGACGTGCATCTGTAGAGTACACTGAAAACGGAATTCGACGTGCATCTGTAGTGTACACTGAAAACGGAATTCGACGTGCATCTGTAGTGAAAACGAAAACGGAATTCGACGTGCATCTGTAGTGTACACTGAAAACGGAATTCGACGTGCATCTGTAGTGTACACTGAAAACGGAATTCGACGTGCATCTGTAGTGTACACTGAAAACGGAATTCGACGTGCATCTGTAGTGTACACTGGTAACGAAAGCAAGGTGAACGCCTATGTTATCTGACCCACATCTTACTTTACGGCATACAAAGTACCCCAATGTTAGCTGTTGTTTGCATTAAAATGGCTACTTACAACTCCCCCACACGATGAAAAGTAACTTCGGGGAAGTTAGTGTATCACATTTGCATTTTTTTCAAATGCGTTTCTATATTTTAAAAGCACTTAATCACTCCAAACTGGAAACTCAACGAGCTACAAGTTAAGAGGGTCGAAACTAAGGATCAGTAACTATGTAACAATTTGGTTCAAAAAGAGAGAGACTGTCATAGGAAATGGTAGGCAACGGCACGTTGCGATGTTCAAGGAAAGCCAAAATTAAAGCGTGAGCGAGAGTCTACAAGATTTTTTGGTTTACGAGTTTTCTCTGATTTTCGAGACGCGATGATAGTAATTCACAATTATAGCAGAAGTTGACATTGCGTAGTACCACGAAAAACAAATGTCTTACGCTTTCGTTGGTTTTCAGTTGTTGTATACTTCTGCTACCTCACAAATAAACTGAAACTTAATTTCCTTGAGTTTGGAACAATATCAAAGATATTACAGGTAATATTAACAGTCGAACTGTTAGACAACGACTTCCTTCTTTATATATATACTTGTCATATAAATGTAGTAGATTTATATACTTGTCATAAAAATGTAGTAGCATAACAAGGCTCAAAATGGGATACTAAGGCATAATTCTATTTAGTGAACGTCGATCTCTTGTGAAAAATAGTCAGCGTTATGTTACTCGTTACGTATTAATACCTCCATTGCTGAGTATTTTCTTTTTAACACGTTAAAATTCATAGCATTGTTCTCAAAGATTCATTTCATAGTAGGCGGAGCGTTTTCGGCTTGAATTCTCCTAGTACGTCCATTCTTCATGAGAAACATACTTTCACTCCACTTCCTAAGGAAAAGCAGGTTTATCATTACGGCAAGCTATGAATTTTCTGGGTCGCGCTACGAGGTGAAACGCTTATTGAAAAGGTAACAATCTGAATCCATTCCTCTGGCATTGATTTTCTCTATAAACAGGACCTGTCAATACGATTGAGAGAGAGAGAGAGAGAGAGAGAGAGAGAGAGAGAGAGAGAGAGAGAGAGAGAGAGAGAGATGATTTGGAGGAGGCTGAACCTCCTCCAGTATGGAAGAGAGCACTTAAAGTGGGAGGTCTTTTGTGCGACCTTTGATTCCTCAGTTCACGATTCCTCGATTTTAAAACTGCGTCAGAATCAGGGAACACCTTTTGGCCAATAAGCCTTATGCATCTGCATCTGCGTGTTACTGTGAAGATGTTTATATCACACTTATTTAGCAAATGGTAGTATGGCACTTTGTATATGAAGACCAGCAAAGTAGTGCTAATCTCGCTTGGTATATATATATATAAAAAAAGACATACCAAGGTATAAGTACAGTTGTCCATTCAGAGGAGAGTGGACACGCTTCAATTGATAACATAAGAAAATGTGAGATTACGGGAAGGAAATGGCATGTAATTCTTGAGCAAGGAATTAGTACTGCTAGGATGCACACAGACTGATTGATTCGTTCTTTCACAATCTCCAAATTACTGCTAGAAAGAAGCTGGTTTAGGGAGATTAAAAAGCGCTATAGCCAAAAAAAAAAAAAAAAAAAAACCCCAGAGTAAGAGAAAATCCCAGTTGCAATCCTATCTCTATAAGAAAAAACTTAGCAAAATGCATGTGAAAAGACTCACTAGGCAGATTTGCGCCATATAAACAACTTACAGCATTTACAGCACTTTGATCGACAGTAATCATTTCTTCCGGAGTATTAATTTTTGTTGCTGTTACTTACTGAGACGAATATCGAGTGGATTTTACCCTGCCAAACTTTTCACTTCGAGCTTATTTTTTTTTATTTTTCTTAATAATCGGCAGAGGTAAAGTGAAGATATTCTCAAAAGTTAAATTCGGTGGAAAAACAAAGAAACAAAAATCCGACTACGTCCACTAAGGTCAATCCATATTTATGTTAGAAAAACTACAATGAACACTTTTACCTAAGAAAACAATCGCTGACTGGTTTGTAAAAGTAACAGTTAATTTTAGAATTAAAACAATAATTATCTATGCATTCCCAATCGCAATATTCGTACATTGCTTAAAAAAATATATTCATGGATAGCTGCCGCCTCTCACCTTTTAGCGTAACAGATGGCTGTTTAATTACTTTACTGACATAATGTGCATAAACAAATATAAGCGGGAGAAATATGGTATACATTTTGTCCAATATAAATTCAAGGACAATATCCGCATTATAAAGGTTATACATATATGCTCAGAACATCATGAACAAAGTGAAGCAACTCAGATGTATTCTCTGTTTCAATGAGGTCGTTCATATTAACAAAAATTAAGGACGACCCGACATTTTTCACGAAAACGAGTCGTTGAAGAACGTCCAAGGAACGCGTATTGACAAACTCGCAGTTCTGTAGGCGTGCGACTCCCCCCACCGGTTTCTCAAGATAATGCGACGTTAACACACGTTGATAATAAGGAAAGCACTTGTCTATATACACATTGTGTACTTGGAAATCCCTCAAATCTGTAGACAATTTAATGGCACCATCGTTACTGGCTTTCTCTGAAATTACATTTGGTATTATCTAATGGACTGTATCTTACCGAGATTCCAAAGTTTTCGTACGAAATTCAAAACCTGGTTTATTTGCTGTTCTAAATAGATCATAAACAAAATGAGAAAGTTCTTCTGTATGCACATTTTAATTTCTTTTTAATAAAAACTGAACCTCCTCTTTGCAATAACGTCCTGAAGTGGTAAAAGTCACTGACCCAACCGTCCATACTCGAATTTTTTCTTAATCAAGTAAACATTTTATACCTTTAAATTTTTGACATCCACGATTCACAAATATACAGCGTTGCCTATGTTACGACTACAACATATACTTTTTTCTTACAAATAAATGGTATTTGGGTATTCGCTGTGCAAAATGTTGAAAGCTTATTTACAACTGCTTCATTTGCAGATTTCTACAAGTGCAGTCACTCCTTTCACCATTCAGTCGTCTGTTACCTTCATCTTTATTAGCAAAAAATTTCTTATTAATTATGACCATTCCATGTTCGTTACAGTATTCGAGCACTATCTTCAGGTTTCTTTCACACATCTCTATTTGCTGCTACTATAACAGCATCGTCCAATAATAACAAAAGCGTGCAGGCTACCCAAGAATCCGTCTGTCCCAGTAATGTTTTACTGTAGCATATGAGTACAAAACAAATAGCAGACAGCATGTTGTATATCCCTGACGAACACCAACAGACGAGCCAATTATTGCAATTCTTAATATATTTTTAGCACAATCATACGTTGATTTTATTGCCTTAACCATTAACTTATGCTCTTAAGGCAGTCTGTTGGTTGTCCTCTAGGGACTCGATCATGTATCTTGATAAAATCTGTAAAAAGGACGTACAATTTATTTTTCTTATACACTGCCTAGTCACAATTAGATCATAAATTTTGGCTAGTGTATCCATTATGCGTATTCCTCTATGATTATTACACCATGCACGATTAACTGACTTGAATGAAATCATTAACTTTAACGCCACACCATACGATAGAACACGCCTGAGGTTACAATACTGATAAAAAAAAAAAAAAAAAGGCCAGCCATGATGCTCGTAATGCACTGATAAATCCTCGCGATAAACCAGTGTAGCTTTAATTTTCACGGAGGTCTTTTTATTGCTTGGTTGAATTCACTAACAGACAATCGGTCATCGAGTACTGGAATATACGGCTAGTTGTCAAAATTGTCTTCATATTTGCTGCGGTTGTTCTGGGTGTTTAACAGTTCTTTGAAATGTTCTTGAAATTGTTCGTGTGAAAGGCGTTCCTCGTTCATATCAACAATTTTCCCCGCCAGTCAAACTGATTATCCAAATCCATTTGCAATCATTTCTGTTCAACAATCGTTTTCATCTTGGCGTTTCCTCATCCTATACTTCTGGATAATCTATCTGTCGTGTTTGGTGTCTAAGAGTAGTTTCTACTGTATAATAGTCTCGTAGCCAGAACGAAGAGCCACATTAGCGTCTACCGTGCCATCGAAGTTAGGTGGTATCTTCTCCAGTAATTCTCTTGAAAAGTTCTCCTAGTCAACGTTTTTATACCACACTTTCCTTACCTAGAATTCCAGTAATACTTTCCTAAACCTAAAATTCTTCTTAAAAGTTCTTTAGCAGCTAAGGAAGACCTGTTATTTGAAACTAAAATAACACAATAAGGCACGATCAGAGCTTCGAACCTCTTGCCTTATCGATAGGTCCTTAATCGAATCCAGGTAAAAATGTAAAAGAAAAAAAAAAAGTCATAATATTTTCTAGATAGTGACCCCCAAGGGTTTAGCACGCTATGGATCCACCTTTGCGGCGTGTTTAGTACAAGCCTGCTTGGGATTTTTTTTTAACCAGGTATGTACCCACCTTTGCGGAGTGTTCTCTGCAAGCCCGGTGGGGATTTCCGTATAAACATAAACAAGTCTGTAAATATCAAAGGTAATGACCAAGAAATAGTGAATTTTTCCCCTGCGACTTTATTACCGGCCACCATAAATTAATGTGACTTTCCTATGACTTTTTCCACAGCCAAAATTGTGACTTTTTTTTCCTGTGACTTTATTACCTGCCACCCCCTAAGCATGCCAACGTACTTTTGCTTCGCAACACACAAATCTATTTCAGATGTCCTCTTATTCTTTTGTTCATAACTTAAGTTTCCTCGTAACTGTTTCATATGACAACTTTGCAATAACTAGCTCATTATTATTGCAAACATTCAGAAGCGTCTTTCCATAACTATTATATATGTGGTACCTCACACCTTCATACAGTGACGTCCGAAGTCATCCTAGTTAGTCGACACTCAAATTCTAGCATTAAAGTCATCCATCGGGATGAGTGGCAGCACGGTGAGTCGTCTGAGGAATGCAAGGGTCTCTATTTCCACTCAAAGTCTCTCGTTTGACAATCTAGACACTTCAGTGCAAATTTGGTCTTCAGTATCTGTGCCCACAAGGGATATTGAATCAACTACAATATTCTTAACAATCATCATAAGCCCACCTCTGTGCATTACATTTTTTGATAAAATACTGTATACAACGAACCCCGGTACCTTCAGGTGCAAATACTGCAAGTTTTTATCAATCTAGCGATGTCAAAGTCAAAGCCGAGAGTAAATGTGAAAATGTTGAGTCCTGAAGTTTATCCAGAAGTCAGAGATGTTCCATGAAACTATTGGCAAATCACAGGTCTCTTGTCTATCACCTAGAAAAGACGATGAGAAAATCTATCGATAAAAACACCATCGCGTAACAAAACGAGTTTTCCAGTCATAGCGATGTTCCCATCATCAATGTTGGGTTTTTCCTCTCCTCATTCACGTTTTCTAATACGACCACTTTCTTTCCTCTCACCTTCTTAAGAGGTTCTTGTGCGTTTTGCAAGTTATTTGCCACTCGAATGATTGAACATCTTTCCCCTTGATCATCCATGACAACAGAAAGCGGCCTTGTTCTTTGCTGGTGTACCTGTCCTAACCTTTTTATTTGCCAGCTCATTACAGTAGTATTCACCTCCTCAGAGTAACCTGCAGTTTCCAATACCTTAATCAATTAACCATCATGCCTCTCCTATTCCATCATCGGCATCATTAGATAACCCCGAAGCATAGACAGACATGTTTGTCAAACACTCAAGTGAACAATGACAACTTCTGCCCGTTGCCTCCATAGGAAGCCTCATGTGTCTGGCAGTGATGTCACATCGGCCACGGCCAATGTCTGGTGCTTTTGCTATACAACCAACACAGGAACTTTGCCCGTGTTTTAGCGGGCACAAGCAGTAAACTTGTTAACGGGCAAACTGGTCGCTTGTGCACACGGGCAGTGCTCAATCGTCTGGACAGGCCTTTAGGAAAGCACCAGACACTGCCAGTGGTAGGTAATATGACGTCACTGCCCGACACACAGGGCTTCCTATGGAGGCAACGGGCAGAAGTTGTCGTTGTCCACTCGTGTGTGTGACAAACATGTCTGTCTCTGCTTCCGCTATGGGTCAGTGATCGAGACCTCATGTTTTTTTTCATTTAACAGAACTTTATCGGGAAGACCCTTGCCTTTGGAATGTAAAATTGAACATATATACAGCAATTATTATGCTATATATAAAGAGCTTTCTTCTTCCAATTCTTCTTAGTGGCCACCATACGGCTAGTACCGTACCACAGTCTGCAGATCATGCCTGAACGACCACAAGCTCTGGCTGTGCCCGTGTTTGACTGGGCCAGCTCGGCACAGTGTGGACAACACTACAGCTGTACCTGTGGGCTTTGCTCGTTTGCGGGCACTACCGGGCAGCGCTCGTCAAGCTGTGCTCGATCGTCTGGACGGGCCTTTAGGCGTACCATGTCCAGTCTGATCACCCGACTAAGGAATAATTGCAGTCAGCTTATCCAAAACGTTTTAAATCAGCGAAGCAAGACCTAAGTTGTGGGCCAAATGGGATAATGAGGCACTTGTTTTATAACACGTTTTTCTTCCTACACCATGGTTGGCCTAAATTGCTCTGTATGATTATTTCATTCAAAATTTTTACTATCTTCACTATAATTTTCTTATATACACTTGTATATGTATTGGTATTATTATTCCTCCGTAATTTTTGTATTAAGCTGCTTGTAAGGCGGTGTTTTTTCACATACACCCCTGCTGTATTCCTACCATGTGCACGATACTGCTATTATTGCTTATTATGGAAACCGGACCTGAAATCTGTATCTGGCTATGGTCTCTAGCTGAAAAATTGTTATTTTTATTCTAAGCAACTGTTTGGGCATAACCGTTTAATATAAACTTAAATTCTAAGCAACTGTTTGGGTGTAACCGTCTAATATAAACGTATTTCACGTAAATAAATTGTTTCTATATCGTCTACCTGTACATGGCCCTGAGCTGAAATAAAAGACATTACTATTTATTATTACACATAATACAAGGCAAGCTCAAATAACGCATTCACGGTAAGCCAGGGAAAACATTGTGTACTGCTATAAACTTGAGTTCTGAAAACATGCCTTGGCGACCTGGAGACGGTAGCAGAAATAATTGCTGGCCTTCCCTGGCTTAAACAGTGTGCGGCATAAATTATAGAAATCTGCCAAGATTATACTTCTTGTACATTTTATTAAGAGCTCTAATGTTCGAGATGACTTTGGTTTCTTGAGCTGGTAGTCTGTGAAGTTCTTTCGTAACAAAAAGCTCAACCCTCCAAAAAATATACGAGTAGAGACAGTGTTTGCCTAATTTTGGCAAACAACTCGCCAGTTTCATTTCCATAAGGCCTTGAATACCATGGCTAAAAGTGTAGCTAAATTTCTGAAAATTATGAGAACCTAGATTAATGACATTCATGAGGAACTTCGTTACAAAAACACATTTACGCAAGCCTTCTAATTGGCCATATCTGTTTCACTTTGTTTGGTTTTATGTACAGCCCTCCACAGGGGTAATTCCCTCTCTGGCGGGCCGATGAACGTTTTCCAAATAAGATGCTTCTTATATTTTATAATAATTGTCTTTGTGTTTTCTCGTCAGTATCGTAGCTCCTTCCTGCAGAATAGGAGAGTCTTTAGTTCCTTTATAAATTTGCATTCTTCTTGTATGCTCTTCACTTCAGGCGGTACTTTGTTGTATAGTCTTGGAGCGCAGTGTGCAATTTGTTCTAGGTTCAAATAACCTATATGCTTCAACTTACATGTCTGTTTATTCATTTCGGGTCTTAAGAAGCGTAAGCAGTTTCTCAGATCTGTAGGTTCATCATGTTTTAGTGCTTTAAAGACTAAGTAGTATTTTATATTCTATTATAGCTTTTACTGGGTGCCAATGTAGCTCAATTAGTGCTGGGGTTATTCTATCACGGGAACGTAGTCCTTTAACCTGGTGGCTCTATTTTGTACTCCTTGCAATTTTCTTAGTAGGTACTTAGGGAGACCGTAGTATATAACGTAGCAGTAGTCAAGCCTCCAAAGTATTTGGTTCCAAATTGCTATTTTCAGAGTATCTTCGTTCAGGTATTTTCTAATAAATGCAATGTTTCTAATAAGATGGTTACAGGTTTTTGTAATATGCACTATATGGTTCTTGGTCAACAATTTATTATCAATAATCACTCCAGAGCTCCTCACTGCTGCTACAATATTTATTGTTGACGAACCAATAGTTATTCTTCTGAAGTGTTCATATTTTCGTAGTGCACTGTCAGATCCAACTAGCGTACACTCAGTTTTGTCTTCATTGTTTCAATTTCTTCGCCGACATCCATTTTTTGATACCTCATTATTGTATCAATTTTACTAATAGTGTCTAATACCCTTTCAACAGGAAAATAGAACTGAGTATCAGCATACAGTTTATACTTAACCTTGTGCTTATTTACAATACTAGACAATTCAACTGTGTACATGACAAATAGCAGGGACCCAGAACGCTGCCTTGGGGCACTCTTTTGTTAGGCCTTTCCTTTATGATTTCACATTTGATATAACCACCGTAACCTTCCTATTTTCTAAGTAGCTTTTGTACCATTTGTGTACGTCATCTTCGATGTCTACTGCTCTCAGGTCTTCAAGCAGTAGATCGTGGTCAACTGTGTCAAATGCTGCACTTCGGTCAAGCGTAACCAGGATGCCACATTTTCCATTTGCTATCATTTCAGCCATACCATTTATAATTGCACACAATGTAGTCTCTCTGTTAAGTGGTTTTTTTCTGTATGCTGACTGATCTTCAGGTATAATGTTGAGTTGTTTCAAGTGTTTCCATGTTTGTTGGTGAACTTCCGTTTCTATAACTTCTGATATGTGAGGAAAAAGCATTTTTTTTATCATGATGGACAAACTTGCCTCTAATGTGGAATTAAAATGGTTATCCAGCGAGAGGTAACACTGAAAGCTTCACTCGTGGCCACTCTCATCTTAAGCTGAGTAAATTCTGAATTACAATTCGTTGGGAAGTTTTTATCTATGGACCTTAAATGGTTATTTCGTTCAAACCCTGACTTTCTTAGCAAATTGCCCTCAACACCTATTATAAGAAAATATCAAGAACTGGGAAATATCAGTTTCATGTATATCGTATGAAAACAGCTATATCTTTATTGAATTACCTGCCTTCGAAGAAAAATATGCCGTCGAAATGTACAGTAGACCCAAAACTAATGGGATAAAATAGTGGACAGTATCATTATGTCTTCCTCCACACTTTAGCAACAGCTTAATTTTTAGGAACCTTTTTTGTCATAACAGCGCTATTCAAAAAGAGATTTGACAAAAACTGTAATGAAAAAATCTAGGTATACAACAATGATTACTGGTCGAGACAGAACTGAAGACTAAGATACACCCATAGGAATCGCTACATGAAGGGCTGATGCAACTGGAAGATCTCCCCCCTTTGCAGTAGTGGACAAAGCCGAGACAGCCGTACACCACCATGAACGATCTCAGAGAAGGTTAGAGTGTTAAGGCCTTTCCTCCGCCAGGTTTACCAAGAAGGCCGCGAAAGCAGGACTACCCCTCTTCATATTAGGCCAAAACTTCCGCTGGTAGCCTGGTACCCCAATGACGATCAAGTCTAATGGGCAACTGGAACGTCAGTATCATTATCACATAAGAGAATGACAAGCTGCTGATGAACCTTCCTTCAGGAACAGCTACGTCCCCTGCCTACCCTAAAAAATACATTTCTAAGTAGCAGAAGTCTATTTCAGGAAATTCCCTAAGTAGAGAGCGGGGGGAGTCGGTACGGGCTATATACAGAGCAAACGGCCCACAATTGCGACTGTCCCCGCAACTGCGACGTTAATGTTTATCCTGTCCTCTATCCGGATAAAAAAAAAAAAAAAAAAAAAGCAGCAAGGCAACAAAAATCCAAGTTCTCAACCACCAATAAGGGCGGAAGAGCGCAGGACGAGAGTGAGTTTGACGGCTGTTGAGTGAAATATACCCAACCCAACCCCAATCCCTAACTGTTGCCACCAACCGTTTCCAGCTCGCGCTGATGAATATAAATATAATGGGCGACAGCTTGTATTCCCGTAAAGTATCCAGCGCCCTAATGGCCTCTTTTGGTGGCATTTGAAAAGATAGCGCTCAGCGCCTACTATCTGCTCTTCCAGACACCACCTGGCTTTGCAGGTACTGGGAAAGGGTGTCATAAACTAGGTTTGTTACATGAATTTATTCACCTTACATCGAGAGAATATCTGTTCACACACGCAAAGCAGTTCCAACTGCAACTAAAAATACACTTTGTGATAAATGTGACATCTTGCGGGACACTTATGACCATCCCAAAGGCAACATTTAGATCGCGGACCAGCATGTATTTTATTTTCATTACATTAAAGCATCATTAATATCCATGTCACTATTACCATGATACAACAGCTGATGCGCGCTATTAATGCTTATTAGGTAATCAACCAAAACGGTCATCATTTGGTCATTCACAAAACGATTTTATGTCACCAAGAAAAAAATAAAAAAAATATATATTTTCTATTCATAAAAAACATTCTAAACAATGTACTTACCTTCCTGGCTTTTTTGGTGTTCATGCAAAAATTGAAGTAATTCAATTAAAAGAAGTTGCGGTGGGATTACCTCTCAGACCAACGTTTGCCAATTTCTACATGGGACACATTGAAAACAAAATTTTCTCCAGAAAAAAAAAGACCAACACAAAACACACAGTACGTTGATGATATATTTGTTCGGGTAAGTTCCCTTGGTCAGTTCAAGAGGTTAAAAGAATTACTTGAGACTAACTCTGTACAGAAGTTTACCTCTGAAATTATCATAAGCAATAAACTTCCTTTCTTGGATGTTATGGCTGATTCGTCTGACTCCACTTTACCTGCAACAGTCTATCGTGCGCCCAGAGACCATAGCACCTGTCTAAATGCTAACAGTGAGTGTACAGAGAAGTACATGGACAGTGGAGTATAACTTTTTAAACACCATAAAAGGTAGGCCTAACCAATAATTGGGAAGATTTTCAGTGAATCATATTATATAAGAGAAATGATCATTAACAATTATGCTAATAGAAAAGCGGATGACAAGTCAATTCATATATATATATATATATATATATATATATATTATATATACATATATATACATACAGTATATATCATATATATACAGTATATATATTTTTATATAATTAACATTAAGACCATTGACAAACAAAAACTGCCTCATATTCTTATAAACATAAAATCTTAAAACCTTGTCATGAAAAATAATCTCACAGAATAATTAGTCCTTGATGTATGAACACGTTTGTCATCTCCCCCCTTGTAAGGCAGAACAATACATTAGCCTAACGCACACTGCACTGTTACTAAGATTAACCAATCACCTACATGTAGGCAGCATACTTCATTATTTTATAACTAAATAAATTCAAAGCCCGCAAGACAGCAATTAGTAGAAAGTAACACAAGCATTGCAAAAGCTGGAAAACAAATTTATGAAGCATGCATTATTAATTCATTTTACGTAACTCACGAAATGTCAATAAGCAATTTGATAATGTCAACATTTTATGAAGTACATGCACACCGACACACAGCTCGAAATCACCTCGAATAATGAAACCACAATAAAACTCATTATCACCCATCAATTCAACTAAAATCAGCCCTTACGAGCTTTATCACAACTGATTGACAATGTTACCTCCACCGCCCCCCGTCCAAAATATAAACACAGTAAATCCATGGGTAGGCTACCGCCGGTTTCTCAAAAGTTTTGTCCCCTACACTAAATGAGACAGACGCTTTTACAATAGTCTGCACACTTGAGTAGACCATTTTAACCTGTGGGGTGAAGTAACATTATCAATTAGTTATAACAAATACTGTAGGCGCGGGTTGTTTTTTGGTTATGTTGCAGGCTACAAAACACATTTGCACTCTAATCACACCTACCATAACTGTTCAAAGCAACATTATTTTATCTTACTGTATAGTCCCATTACCCACAAATCACTCCATTTCTGAATCATGCTCCTCAGACTATGAACTTTTGGAGAGTTTCACCGGCGCAAAAAGCCTTAACTTCAGCCCAGCAGTTTACTTTCAAATCCCTTCTGGACTCTCATGACCTCTCCCTTCGTTTCGTGCGCCATTTACTCCACTCACCTTAATCTAGGTTTTACCTCCTTACCTTTCCTATCATCAACCCTGCCAATAATAATAATAATAATAATAATAATAATAATAATAATAATAATAATAATAATATATACCTGTATACCTGTATACACACACAATATATATATATATATATATATATATATATATATATATATATATATATATATATATATATATATATATATATATATATATATATATATATATATATATATATATATATATATATAGTACACATATATACATATAAATATGCAAGCACACATATATGACATGCATACATATATACACATTTTATATGTATATACATAATGTGCGTATAAATATACATACAATATATATAAAGGGTATATTATATATATATATATATATATATATATATATATATATATATATATATATAACAAATACTGATATGAAGGAATTAAAATCCTTTCGTAGGCAATATGTGATGAGTATTTTACACTTGACCTTCCCACTCAGACATAGTTGAATTAGGGTACAACTATTCTTCAGTTTATAAAAGTATATGCTATGGCACAGTAGTTCGCTAAAAACATTTGGCAAGTGACTGAATGATGACAATTCCAATAAAACTATATTTTTCTTTGAATTATTAATGTGCATTTAGGTAACCATCTTCCAGCATTCATTCTGTTATTTGGATCTACCTAGTTCAGTATATCACCAAACTGTGCTTATGAGGCATTTCATTTATACGCAAATGTTTGCCAAGGTTAACGGGTACACACACACACACACACAGTGACACCCAACACAATATACTCCGACCATCGTTCAAGGGGGTTCATGAAAATGGTGGATGACGACGCTATCCAAAAGATAACTGGTTATTCTACCCTGAATTCCCAAGGGAAACCAAGTGTAAAGTACAGGCCTATACCAGTACTAGTTACCTGTGCCCCACAACGACGAGACATTGAAAATAACATGGGGTATTGAAAGGCAACAATACTCAGTCACTGTCAGAAACATGGGCCATGATCCATAAGTAACCAGGGGTATTGGTATTTAACACTACCCTAGCAATAAGTAACATGGGGTTCTGGAGCCCCAAACACTAAAGCACTCCACGTAACATGGGGTATTTGGCACCATAAACACCTAAGAACTATAAGTAACACGGGATATTAGGAACCCTAAACATACAAGCACTGTACATTGGGTTCTTGGAGATCACCTACACCCATACGACAAGGAGAGTTTAGACACCACTCACCATTCTCCTTAAAACGCTCGAGTCAAAATGATGACGTAAGAACTTCAGCCCACGACTACTAAAAACAAGGACTCTAAGATACCAAGGTTGTAAACTTTATGCTTCGGTCTTCCGAATTCCTTTGCCTATTACGGTTCAGTAAGGCTCACAGCACGTAACGTTTGTAGCGATGTTATTTAGGACAATGTGTGTGTCGTTTAATGCAAAAACTAAAATAACTTTGAAAATAGTATAAATTTTATGAAATGTTCAGAACTTCTATTTGTTAATGTAAAATCACGCTCTAGAACACCATTTTTATAAAAATTATTATGAAGTATTTATGGGGAAAAAGCCTACTGTGCACCACTTGAGGTGCACTGACGGCACCAAACCCCGACGGGAAGTGAGAGAGAGAGAGAGAGAGAGAGAGAGAGAGAGAGAGAGAGAAAGAGAGAGACTAGCTAACCGTCAATTATTCTTTCGGGGATTATTTGGGAACCTCAAGATTGGGCATTTTTTGCACTGAACACACACGAATAAAAATAATACGAAATTCAGATAAAACTTAATGGTGTTAATTTTATCGTAAGCTTAAAGAGCTTTCATGTCAGAAAAATGTGCAATTTTAGATTTGAATAATACAGAAAATGCAGGAACTTTTAAATATTTTCCTACCTCTATTATCTGCTGACATAAAATTACAAGTTTTTAGAAATAAATCTCTTTAAGCAGAGAATGAGCCGGGAATAAATTCCCCTAACTCTCCTCACTAAGTCTTTGTCAGTGGTAATAATTATTAAAGGGTAAATGTTCACAACTCTCTTTCCTTATCTTTCGAGTTCACATCACACGGCGAGTGGTGTCTGTCTGTCTGCCTGTCGGTCTAGTTTACAGGCAAAGGACTTTGGAGAGAGAGAAAGAGAGAGAGAGAGAGAGAGGACGAATTTATTTCCTCCGTTTACTGATTTATATTCTCATTCGGGTTATTAAATGTAAGCAGTCTTTAGAAAAGAAAAGAGTACAGAATTTAGGCCAATCAGGGCAGCCGGTCGGGACTACAAAGCCTACCCCAAAGCCAAACCAAAGTCCTTCAAAAGAAGGCATCACGGCGACCCCATATAAAAATGGGAACAAGCTGGGAAGAAGATAGAATTTAGGCCAAAGGCAGAGCTCAGGGACCTATGAGCACATTTAGCGCTGCAACGGAAATTAAGAGCAAAAAGGCTCGAAAGGTCTTCAACGAGAGGAATGCCTCACAGTTGCACTAAGAATCAATTGTTAGGAGGGGTTGGAAAGAAAGATGGAAGAAAGAGAATATGAACGGGGGTACAGTAAAAGGAATTAAAGAGGTTGCAGCTAGGTGCCGAAGGGACGCTGCAAAGAAAATTAAGTAATGCCTACAATACAAGAGAATAGAATATAAAATTTAGGCCAAAGGCCAAGCGCTAGGACCTATGAGGTCATTCAGCGCTGGAAGGGAAAATTGACAGTAAGAAGGTTTTACAGGTGCAGCAGGTTGAAAACCTCGCAGTTGCACTATGAAACAATGGCAGAAAGAGAAAATGAACGGAGGTAAAGCAAAAGGAATGAAAGAGGTTGCAGCTAGGGGCCTAAGGGACGCTGCAAAGATCCTTAAGTAATGCCTACAGTGCATCACGTGAGGTGCACTGACGACATATATATACATATATATATATATATATATATATATATATATATATATATATATATATATATATATATATATATATATATATATATATATATATATATATATTGAATGCATTTGAAAGGCTGTTATACAACTGAAATTAAAGGTTACTCGACATGTAAAAATTTTGTTTAAAAGGTTACTTTGATTATGGCAATGTCATGAGAACAAAAATGTATATTTAGAAAGTTAACTGAATGATTGAGTAAAACAGTTTTTTGGTTTAAAAAACTCGGACTTATGAAAACCCTTTGCCTTTCTCTCTCTCTCTCTTTCGTTCAGACAGCATGCTGAAACTCGCCAACCCAAGATGCAGGCGCCCAAGCTGTTATGGACGACCATCGTAGATACTTGACGGATGATCCATTACTTAAGACTTGGGTTTGGCTGGTTTATAGAACATAGAATTTAGGCGAAAGGCCAAGTACTAGGACTCATGAGGTCATTCAACGCTGAAACAGAATGAAAGGCATAACAGGAAAAAAAAAAAACCCCTCAGTTGCACTATGAAACAGTTGTTAGGAGAGGGTGGAAAGTAGGATGGAACAAAGAGAATATGAACAGAGGTACAGTAAGAGGTCTGAAAGGGGTTGCAACTAGGGGCCGAAGGGACGCTGCAAAGAACCTTAAGTAATGCCTACGGTGCACCGTTTGAGGTGCACTGACGGCACTGGCTCCCTACAGGGTTTAGCTGGTTTATCTCTAGAGAACGATGGGCATATCTGAATTACCGAGTTACCTACCTTTGAATAAGGACCAGCTTTCGCTTGTAAACGATTATTTTAAACTCGAAATATTTTACAACATTTTACTGCGTTAGTAACTCCTTTCATTTCAATTAATTCGAAAAGGGGAATCGAGCAAGATCTCGAAAGCTGACGTGTATATAAGTTTACATTTATGTTATTGTGTATTTTTTTTTCAGCATTTTAGTGACTCGTGATTATGAGTGTTATATGTTACTATTATTATTATTATGCCAGTTGTTTTTGTACCATCGTATCTAGCACATATGCCAGTTGTTTTTGTACCATCGTATCTAGCACATGTTATTATGAAATGTTATTTGAAGCTCTTATCAGACTGTTCAATGCCATTCTCTGACCTCTCTCCTCTTTGCATTCGACATTCCGCAAACACAAAAGTGTTTGAATACACAAAGATTACAATCTTGAAAATGTCCTTGCAACGTAACCTTGACATGACAAGTTAAGTCCCCGAATGAAAAGACGAAATTCTCCAGTCAATAACTCAAATTGTAGAATTTTAGGATTCTTTCCCAAGTGCAAGAGGTTTTAAGAAGGGATTGGCAGCCAGGAATTATAGGCGAAGGAAGTGTTACGTTTGCTTCCATCGGAATCGACCGTGAAACAAATCCTTGAGGAGAATAAGACACGTGTCAGGGTTATGAGTGAGAGACGACGATGGAGAAGAAGAAGAAGAAAAAGAAGGCTAAGCAGAAGTTGAGCCTGGTGCAATGCTACGTGAGAGGTGAAGAGGAGTACTAGAAAGATGATATCTGTCAGAATATTCTCTGTGTAGAATGGCATCGCTATTAAAAGGTACCAGTGAAGAGACTCCTCTTCTCATCTCACGTATTCTTAGACTTTTGATCAAGGAGCATTTGATTACTGATATAAGAGAGAGAGAGAGAGAGGGGGAGGTGGGGTGGGTGGAGGGGGGAACTTGGAAGATAAAGGGAAGGGGTTTTACGCAGTGAAATGTATCTTTGTTTAATGCAGCATCGTTTGATTCAGAATATCTGCTACTGTGCTCAACATCGTAAGTAACTTTTTACCATTCCTTGAAATTTTAATATTACGAGGCTTTCATAGTGGTAATTACAGGTGTCTGCACAATATCGGACAAATTAAATCCGAGGCCTAATTCTGTAGACAGTAAATCACTGGATGTATATGAAGCTACTAATGGGCAAAGAAAACGTAAATTTTTCACTGATAAATTTTACATATTTCATCCCTTTCACTCATGAACATGAATGAATCTTGCAGCAGGAAGGAAAATTTACGCAGCCGAAACTCAGTACTTGTTGGCTGCTTATTTCAGCAAATGCTCCACGATCTACTTTGGATTGAATTGAACTGAATATAGCATTTAGGCCAAAGGCCAAGCACTGGGACCTATGAGGTCATTCAGCGCTGAAACGGAAATTAACAATACAGGGTTTGAAAGGTGTAACAGGAGGAAAACCTCGCAGTTGCACTATGACATAATTGTTAGGAGAGGGTAGAGAGTAAGATGAAAGAATATGAAAGGAGGTGCAGTACAAGGAACGAAAGGGGTTACAGCTAGGGGCCGAAGGCACGCTGCAAAAAACCTTAAGTAATGCCTACAGTGCACCATACGAGGTGCACTGACAGCCCTACCCCCCTACGGGGACGATCTACTTTGGGGCGCTCAAGGGACGCTACTGAAGGAATAGAAATTTCCATAGAAATGGATGTGAATATGACGACGAAAGCTGACTCAAAGATACAGTAATGTATGTGAGAGAAATCTGCTCTGAATAAATCCCTACCAGCTATTTTCACAATCACCTGAGAATGGAATGGAATGGAATATAAAATTTAAGCCTGAAGCCAAGCACTGTTACCTATTAAGTTATTCAGCGCGAAAGGAAAATTGAGAGTAAAAAGGTTTTATAGATGTAACAGGAGGAAAACCTCGAAGTTGCACTATTAAACAACTGTTAGGAGTGGGTGGACAGTAAGATGGAAGAAAGATAATATGAATGGAGGTATAGTAAAAGGAATGAAAGGGGTTGCAGCAAGGTGCCGAGGGGGCGCTGCAAAGAACCTTAAGTAATGCCTACAGCACGCCGTGAGAGGTGCAATGACGGTACTAGACCCCTACGGGGCACAACCACTCGAGAAGATATATTTGCACTATCTTTTGAACTGACTCATATCCATGGTCTAAGAAAGAGAAGGTCTGTTCACTCGCAGGTAGGCGGAGCTACCCCTACGTCACGCGGCGAGGTGGGTTGAGAAAGACACAGAAGGGGATGTTCATAAGACGAAGATTTTAATTTTAATAACGGGATTTACCCATTATTTCTGTGAAAATGTGATTAAGCAAAATGCAATAGTTTGTTTTTATAGGTAATGGAAGGGCAATAAAATATTTATTTCATTTATACTGTAGAATATTGAACTTTACTATACTATCAAACATATAATTAAGAAACAACTCCCGGCTGCTAGAGACGCAATTTCCTGTGATATTGACAACTGATATTTAGTACAAAAGAAACAAAAAAGTTATAACTAGTGACTTACGTTGAACTGAAAACAATTTATCATTACTTGTGTGGTTAGGTCTAATCCTATAATTGGTGGCATCCTGTCAACTGCAATAATGTTATTTACTGGGTAAATAAAAATGAAAATATTGCCGAGGTATTATAAAAAGATAAAGTAGGTCAACCATTTACTCTCCAAAAGAAACTTTGGTATTTTAATTCCCTGGCCCAAAGTTCATAACTGGTGGCATCTGGTCAACTGCTGTTATATTTACCGGCAGAGAAACAGACGAAATACTGCTCAGGTACTATGAAAAGATTAACTAGGTGAAAAATTGATTCGCCAAAGGAAATTTTGGTATTTCAGTCCCCTGGACCAAAGCTCATAATTGGTGGTATATGGTCAACTTAAATTATGCTATTTACTGGGCAAAGGAGTAAGAAACTTTGCGCAGGTATTGCAAAAAGAACTAGGTCAACAATTTATTCACCAAATAGAATATTGGTATTTTAATTCCCAGACCCAAAGTTCTAGTCTAGCAATTATATTTTAAAGTTTGAAAACAGAAAAATTTTATAAATCACGTTGATGATGATTGTTAGCTTTATAGGAAATCAGCTGGAATATTCAGACGTTTAACTGTACAAAAAATAAATATACAAAATTTATTTACATTACATCTCTTTCCTTGTACACTACCCAAAATCTAAAGTGAAAATCGTGACATCAGACCATTTGCAACATTTGATTATTAGTGGTAATAGTAAGCATAGTAAGTATTAAGTGACAAAGATATGCCATACTGTAAATATATTCAACTATACAAACTGATTTATTATGAACAGTTAACTTTACTCAGATAGAATACCACCACATTTACTCTCTCCTTGCATACCACCGAAAATCCAGATAGGGTAATCGTGGCATCTAATCATTTGCAATATTCAGTTATAAATGGTAATAGAAAACATTTAAGTAGCAAATATTTGCCACACTGTAATATACTAACAATATAAACTGATTCATTAAGAACCATCGACTTCATTTCAAAACAATACTACATTCTAAACTTGTCCTCTGATGCTAGCAGATGCATTGTTGGTATTGCAGAAGAGTAAGGTTATCAGTTTTCTTTGAAAACTGATAACCTTACTCTTCCGAATATATTTAGGGAATCGGGTTGTGGGCATCCATTAATTTGACTTCTAGTGCCAAGGCAAGATTTATCGTTACTCATATCGACAATTTAATCAATGGTGTGACTGTTGTTGGATAGTCTGATGTTGTCAACAATATTCATTTCTTGGTAATGCTGCTGAAGCTAAGTTCCTCGTTGGACGAGTCGGTAGAGTTCTCGGCTAGCACTTTAATCCGAGTTCGAGTCTCCGGCCAGCTGAAGAATTAGAGGAATTTATTTCTGGATAGAAATTCATTTCTCAGTCTGATTCCACAATAAGCTGTTCCCGTCAACAATAAAATTCATTTCTTCTGGCTAATGGTCT
>NC_089751.1:13497134-13499634 GCF_040412425.1 Macrobrachium rosenbergii
CCACAGTTCCAGGTGAAAATAATAGAGGACGTTTCAGATACTTTATCCATCATTACCCACGGTGTAGCCTACTCTAACAAACAAAATGGACTGGGAGCTATCTTGAGAATGTTAACAAACAAACCTAGAAAAAATCCAAGTAGGTACCATCATTCGTTGGAAAAACATTTGCTGACAGTTTATTTGCAACAGATACTAGCATTATTTTCATACTAAGCTTATTAAGGAAACTTGAGATCGCAACTTAAAACTCCATACTTGAATAATGATTCAAAATAAAATAATTCCACACACACACATCTTTCTCTTGGGCAATTTTCATTAAAAGTCAATGCACTTGTGGCAGATATCACTTTTCCAATTTCCTATAACTGTTCTTACTTGAAATGTGTAACTGGTTAAAGGCGAAAAGTACTGTACCCTACTTCTGTCTGCGGCGTTTATTTATAGCCAACAACTGTTCTGCCGTTGATTTATGGCTTTCTTCGGGCAATGTTGTTGAGCACAGTTCATAGGGAGTCAGTAAAACCAGGAATTGTTTGTATTCACATTAATTTATATGAGTCGAGTTGTGTTTGTACTTGCAATTTGGCGTGACTCCACCAGGGCGGCGTTGCTTGCGCAGGCGCACATCCCATTTTAGTTGACGTCGTCTTCCTTCAAAGCGCGGCGACTACGAAAGTGGTAATTTTTCTTAGTGTGTTTGTGATTTTATTTTCGTTTATTGTCATAACAGTGAACTTTGTGCAGCGTATAATTTCGCAGGTGGACACAGGAATTCGTCATGAGAAAATGGAATAACATTTCACAGGTAAGCAAAGCGTACTGAATTTTATTTTACTTACCCTCATTTTAGGCTAATAATGTCGCTAGCAGTAGATTCGCTCTTTCTGTTAACATGGCTTCTGGTTTCAGCACATTACTGCGGCACACAAGTGCAACATTGATTTCAGGATTTCCATTTTGAAATCAGAACATCAGTAATCTTATAAATGTAAAAGAATAAAGGGTGATACAGATCTTGCTCGTTATCAAAAATACTTAGTAGTAAGTAGGCCTAGAGGTCTAGGCTAGGTTACGTGAAAACACGTTACTGTGATACATAAGGACACCTGCCATATTTCGTCATTCATTAAGACATTTTTGCAGTAGATATGCCCGCAGGACACCGTATATGCCAACAGTTTTTCAGTTTGAGACGTCTAAAGGCAGGGTTAGCCTAGGCTTGTTTAATAGAATGCATTTTAAGAAACGAGCTAGGCTATCTCACCGCAGTTCGGAAACTGTCACATTTGGTGGGAGTATTTCAGAATGACGAAAACAAACCGTCGAAAACAACTTGTGTTATTATATTTAAAGTAAAAATAACTTTAATCCTGTTTAATTTTTGTTTCCATTCAAAGGTAGGTGCTAGTAGAAAATTTGGTTATCCCTTTATAGGCTAGGCTAGGCTATGCCCTCGAACTCCCCATTTGGTAAAATGCTATCATTTACATCTTATTCCAAAAACTGTGTAATTTCGAATATGTAAGAATTTCTTAATGGTAAAAGCTATCGAATCATGATGCCAAGGAAAAAGTAGCCTGAAGAATGGTAACAACCCATAGTAGGCCTAGAAAACAGTAGGCCAATACCCATTGATTCGATCACTTTTATTTCAGATAAGTCAAAATTGTTTTCTTATGGCAATCCTTAGTTGACAGTTCTCTCAAAGTATCATCACAAAGCCTGGGAAAGCATTAGAAGGAAATGCATTTGCTAGCCTTTTCTGAGGTTAGTTTATTGACAAGACACTTTCCAACGTTTTAGAAATATACAGATTAATAATATACAAAATTCTTGTCTTTAACTACACTAGACCCAAGAGCAATAATATTTAGATATATATCGTACAGTAATGACTAAATTACTTTTAAAATATATCGCACAGTAATGACCAGTTTACTTTTAATAAGATAACAGTCTTAAGGTAATTAAACAAGATGAAAAAACTTCCTGTAGTATTGTGTGCTAGGCCAGGGGTTTCATTGTGGCCATGCAAGGTCACACGCTCTTGCAGGGAGATCGCCACTCCACATTATTGACTATTTTTGGTACCATAAAAAAATAAGGTTTTAAAGCAAGGACTTAAAAAAAATTAACAAGAAAAAATAATTTTACAGATCAGGATGCTTTCACATGAAGCATTACAGGTTTGTGTTATTTGGGTCTAACAAAAACGCCAACCACCTGCTATAGTGGAATGCTTACTGCTTCGGCAACCACAAGCCTCTTGGTGAACTACTTCACTGTGCCCAATGAGGTCATTTAGAGGTAGCTTGTTTTGTTACGTGTATCCACAAAAAATACTGGTGTATGTTCCCGTTGTTTCTATAGGCTTGAATTTCGTAAACCACACAGGTCCTCTACTTCTTTGATCTGATCCCCTAGAAACTGTGCTGGTTCTCATCAAAGGAAAACCAACAGACATGGTTGTGTCTATATATATATATATATATAT
>NC_089751.1:13504634-13542134 GCF_040412425.1 Macrobrachium rosenbergii
ACAGGGCAAAGTGAGAAATGCTACAAGATGCTCGTACGGGAATGTAACCATGTGAACTGAACAAGACCGCTTGGCTAGGCATCTTGGTGCTGGCAATGGCGGATGCAATGGGAGATGGTGTCTCCCTGTCTCGTAGCTCAAATCTCGGCTCGCTTCTTAAAGAAACAGTCGCTCATGCGCCAGCTCGTATCTTGGAAAACTCATACGCTGGTTCACTCTGTAAGTCATTGTATGATTATAATATATATATATATATATATATATATATATATATATATATATATATATATATATATATATATATATATATATATATATATATATATACATACTGGGTCTCTTTGAAAGAATGCAAGATGGTTTTTGTGAATTTTTACTGCCTGAGGGGCCAAAGGAGAACACCAGGACATAACCAAAATGAAGGGAAATTTAAGAACTTCCCTTATTTTACCAATTTGATCAAAGAATGGAAGGTTGCCATGGAAATGAATAAAGGGTTACGTTACAGTGAATTTATTTACACAAGAAGAAATTAAATGAAACTGGAAATGGGGGTCCAGCAGCCAATCAAAATTAAAGAATATGGAAATTACAATGACATGAATGGCACACCTCGAATTGGCAAGCGTGATAAGGCTTGAATTAGTTTTTGTATTTGGTTTTGTGTGCAACTGGGGGAAATGCTATCCAGACTTTCTTTGCTTCAGAGATGGCAGTATTCTTTATGGATTTGATTCACAAGGCGGTGGTTCGAATTGAGCAGAGCATGGATGACTCCTGGAAGAAAAGCCAGGATTAGCGATCTAGCACAAATAATTTCTCTCACATGAACCCATGCACTATGGAGGAATTAATCACTGAGTTACTTAAGTTAATTGGCCCTTAATTAATACTATGGAGCGAATAATTGAGTACTGATCAATGAATTGAATTGGGTTGGTCTAAAAGCAAGTCATGGGGCGATTCCTGGGCTGCTTGGTTCGTCGGTTGGTTTAGCAAGGGAGCTTGGTTTAGGAGAATGAAAATTGAAATTGGAGAAATGGAAAAGAATTTCACAGAGAGAAAGAAGCTGGCTTACTGACTGATTGTGGTCAACGTTTGCGCTTAACATGTAAGGGCTCAGCCAATAAACGTGATTAATCGTCACCAGTGGGAGGGGTGGAAAAACGCCCGTCTCTCCATGTACCTGTTTTTGCGCGGAGTGCTTGGGTCTTAGAGTCCAGGGTGCGCTCCTCCAGGTTGTTTTCGTTTTGGAGTGTAGGCCTCGGTCATTCTGCAAAAAGTCATACAGCCAGCAAAGAGGGTGGAGAAAAATAGGTCTTATTGTGAAGTACTTACAGGCTAAGTTCCTATTTACCTCACAGCCTGGGTTCGCCTATAACGCTTCTGGAGGGGTCATTTGTTGGACACGTGATCAGGAGGGGTCAAAAGGAATTCCATTATACTCACTTCCGTTCAGGTGCAGAAAGGAATGCGTCCTTGGTTCAGAACAAGTGATAACCCTCCTTTTCCGCCATATTGTTTGGCCTAACATTCAAATGAGAAGTGCTTTTATTCAGAAATTTGAATTATTTCCTAGCTGGCTACGAGGGAGGAATATAAATACGTGAAAGGTCCCCCTTTTGGAAAGGCATTCACACCCTTTCAGGTGTGAAGGTTTAGGCTAAATAGCTATTCGTCCTGACTAGTCAGCTAGCGTCCCTACATGAGTTGTGCTTTTGCACTGCAATGGCTAAATGGACCTACCTAACTGCTAAGAGGGGTACTTGGGTTGGCTAACTTACATACTACAACAGGCCTAACCTATCTAAGGGTATGGACACTTCTACTAACTGTCTCTAACGATAGGAGAACACTACCCCTAGGCACATGCACATAGTAAATATTTAACCTAACCTACTATCCTAAGACTCTGGCACTAAACGAGTTGGCACTGACTAATGGCACGCAATGAATTATGAGTTACGCAACGCTTTATGATAAATACACACAACAAAATTAAACATGAGTAACCTGAAGGGTAAATCACGGCTTGCAATTAAGGAAGGCATCATTTGGAGTATGGGATAGTTTTGAAGAAGGTTAGTTGAAAAAAAAAGGGTTAGTCTACTACAAATGCCTAAGGGGTTAATCTTTAATACTACTGGGGCAGAGATCACACAGGCTACCTTCTCTGGGCAGGTACCAGGATCACTCTTGAGATGGAAGCGGCACTGTACCAACTGGGCACGAGTGCCAAGGAGAGCTCGTGGCTCTGATTTGTTAATTGGATCTCTGTCACCCCTTCTTCTTCTTCTTCGGGGGTCTCCAAGGTCTGGCTAGGCCATTCCTAGGAGGTGATGAGGGTACTGACTCTAGGGAAAGGCCAGAAGCGCTGTCAGGAGTAGGATCAGGGACAGCCTCAGTAGCTATGGGCTGATCTCCTACTTCGGCTGCTGCGACAACCGTTGTGGGAGTAGAGCCAGCATCTGCATCATGACCGGACAGTTCCTGGTTGACCAGAAAAGAGGTAATGTCCAGACCTGCCAGAGGGCCATCCTCGGCAGGTGGAAGAGTGTGGGAAGAAGAAACGTCAGGGGTCAGAGGCTCACACTGGGCGATGATCATGGTTGTGAGATTTGGTGGATCTCCTGTAGTAGGATCCGGGTCCGGTTCTGGATCTGGCACTGGCACTAACTCAGGGCCAGGCACGGGGAGTAAGGTTGACATGGAGCTTCCAGCTGAGATAGGTGAAGCTTGGCACTGACCAGTGCTTGCAAGTGGCACTGGCAGTGAATTGGTGTCAGACAAAGCTGAAGGGGGGCCCGGGGGAGCAAGACCCCTCGGTGTCCTTGGAGTGATTTGGGACAGAGATTCCTGTCTGGATGAGAGGGCAGGGCCTCTTGGATTTGTGGAAATGGTGGCTGCAGTGGCTAGCTTGCTGGGGCACTTTGACTATCTTTCTGAGTGGCCTCTTAGGTTGCAGATCCTGCAGCAATACTTGGTAGGGTCCCTTCGTGGTGAGGGAGGAGTTTTGTATGGGCTGTCCGGTGGTGTGTACCGCGGATTCGGCCTGGAAGTGGTTGGATGTTAGTTGCTTAATGTCGCTCTTGGGCGAATGGAAGGTTTGGCTGATGGTGGCACAGCTGTTACAGAGGCTGTGCCCTGATCAGAAGAGGTTAATGACGACTCACCGGCAGAAGCAGTCAGGCAACAGAGTGACGCGCGGGTGGGACATCCCCAGAGGATGTCTCGTCCGAGCAGGAACTCCACTCTGTGCCAAATATGCTTGACGACTCCAAGGCAGTGAGTTTTGTTGCTCCAAGGGGTGATCACCCTGAGTTCGACTGTGGGGACGGTCAAGGATTGTTCGTCCACCCAGGTCACTGTCCACTTGGTTTGCTCATCTACCTTGGCACTGGCTGACACTTGGGCCTGATCGACCAGGCTAACATCCGCGCCAGTGTCGGCAGTAGTTGGTAGGTGCACTGGTGGGCTAGAACCATCCAGAGAAGCCACTGAGATGGACTGTGTCCAGACCCGCTCAGGGTGAGTTCTCTCCGGCGGCTCAGCTAAGGAGTCAGTGGCACTTATGAGGTTGATGTGCCTGGGAGCGACCACATGTTTTTGGCAGCAAGGATACCTGGAAGAAGAGTTCCCTGAAGCTCCACAGTCTCGGCAGGCTCCCCTGGGATAGGACGGTGTGCTGGGAAGGTGGTGCTGAGTTAGAAGGAGAGGAAGAGTGGCGGTGATTGGTAGGCTGCTGATAGTTGTTGCCTTGATGGTTATTTTCTCTGTAGCGGCACTCTGCTTCGGCATGGCCATACTTCTTGCAGATGGTGCATGGAGGTTTGTTAGGCGGTCCGTTCCGTGGGCAATTTGAGCCTGAGAGGTGTCCCGGTGGCACTATTCGGCGCTGCAAGGTGCTGTGGGATGGATTGTAAGTCTCCCAGGCATCAGCCAAGCAGCAGGCTTCCTTGAGAGTGGCTGGCTGTTTGTCACTAAGATACACAGCCAGAGGCCTGGGCACACACTGGAAGAGGTCCTCCAGCATGGTCCGGTTGAATAAATCCTCGAAGGTGTTGTACTACAAAGATTCGAACCAGCGGGTCCCAGGACCAGCCGATGTTCTTGGCCATACCTTGGAATCGTTGTCTCCACCTCTCAGGAGTAATTTCATAAGCCCTGGCACTGTGGTTGAGTGTGCTGTGTGAAGGTCACACTAGTGGAGCATTCCTGAAGGAAGTCTGAGTCCTTATGGGCGGATATGCTAGTAGGCCATGAAGTGATCCTGAAGGTATATTATTCCTTATGGGCAGAAACACTTAGAAAATGGGAGTGATCCTGAAGGCTCTATGGTCCTTATGGGTGGATGCACTGTTAACGGGGTGTTCCTGAAGGAGCTAAGGTCCTTATTGGCAGAAACACTCTCTCTCTTGGAGAGCGCCGCAGGGTAATGGAACGTATTTGTTATGAATTTTAAGGTTACTTTACTTTTGCTTTAGGATAAATTAAGTACGTTTGCACAATTATGTTGAGTTACGTTTCTTTCTCTTACCAAATGAATTCGTGGTAATTTTACGTAAGGTTATGAATGCATTCTCGCCCTGACAAGGGTAAACAAAGTTGTAACTGGGTTCAGAGATATTCGAGTCTTTCGTGAGGGCTTACGTTTGGGTGAAAAGTGATGAAAGTTCTTTCAGCAACGAAGGATGTGGGATCGAGTCGCTTGCGTGAGACACAGCTGATCATTCGCTCGCGTGCTTTTTCTTGCGACAGAGAATGGGAAGTGGGGAAAACAACAACAAAAAACTCTACTTTCCTCGATAAATGCGGTTTCGAATTGAAAAGTGAATGGTTTAATGTTAAAGATCAGCAATGTCTTTACTTTACTGAATATACGCTAGGAGGGTTGTTAAATAACTACACTTGGGATGTTTTCATGGTTATGACACTGGGAACAATTCGCGCATGCGCCAACTTGAACAGAATGTTTGCTTGCTGGCTCGATGCCTGAATGCCAGAGAGTGATACACGTTTTTAAGCTATCGTAAATTCAAAATCCTATATCATGCCAGAGAAATTGTACACATTTCTCTGCCATAACTGTTCCTGAATAAACACCTAGCTAACTTGTTCTCATTAACCCATGCAGTAATTCCCTAGTAAACACTTCCTAACTCCTATGCTCATTCATCTGGCAACACAACACACTGCTCCTACGCTTGGAAATGCCCTTCCCCTTCCCCATCCCCATTTCCCTTCCCCTTCTCCCTTCCGACTTATGTATCCTAACCACTTGACCGATCTAGACAAAATTTGGCAGTTGGCCATCATTTGACCCAACTCAGGTAATAGGGTAGGTTTCAAACCCATACCCCCTTCCCCATCCCCTTTCCCCCTTCCTCTTCCCCTTTCCCTTTGTAACTGATGTGGTAAACACTGGACCGATCTGGACAGAATATGGCGCGTACCCATCATATAACCCAAACTTAGATAATAGGGTTGGTTTCAAACCCGTACCCCCTCCCCCTTCGCCATCTCCCTTTCCCCTTCCCTTTGTAACTTACGCAGTAAACACTTGACCGATCTAGACAAAATTTGGCACATGGCCACCGTTTGACCCAATTTAGATAAGAGGGTAGGTTTCAAACCCATACCCCTTCCCCTTCCCCCTCCAGTTCCCCATCCCCTTTCTCCTTACCTTTCTAACGTACGTGGTAACTGTTTGACTGATCTAGAGAAAATTTGGCACGTGGCCATCGTTTGCCCCAATTTAGATAAGAGGGTAGGTTTCAAATCTCTACCCCCTTCCCCTTCCCCTTCCCCATCCCTCTTTCCTTTGGAACTTATGAGGTAAATAAACTCTACGGGTTTATCATAACTCATTTCATGTTCTCGATACCATGGGAATATATTATTAAAAAAAAATGCTTTCCTTTCCTGTGATTAATAATATTGTCTCATTGTTTGTATTTCTGTGTAGTGGGGGGTTTGTTTATGTTTAAGGGGGTTGTGTGTTTAGGTTTAGTGGGGATGTGTTTAGGTTTAGCAGGGGTGTTTATTTTTAGCAGGGGATGTGTTTAGGTTTAGTAGGAGTTTTTATTTAAGGGGGTTGTGTTTAGGTTTAGGGGAAATGTGACAGTCACCACAGTAATGTCTAGATGAAATGGACAGTCACCGCAGTAATACCTGGATAAAATGGACTGTCAACACAGTAGCCTAATACCTGGGTAAAAGGGACAGTCGGCACAGTAATGTCTAGGTAAAAGAGTCACCTCAGTGATACCTGGATAAAAATGGACAGTCACTACAGTAATACGTGGATAATTAGAACTGTCAGCACAGTAATACCTGGATAAATGGGACAGCCATCACAGTAATACCACCTGGATAAAAGGGACAGTTAGCACAGTATAATACCTGGATAAATGGGACAGCCATCACAGTCATATCTTGAGAAATGGGACAGTGACGACAGTAATACCAGGATAAAAGTCCCTATTTGTATATTTAAGGTAGCGTGTAAAATTGTTAGGCTATGCTGTTCGTTTTGATTCCCTTTTACTTTCTGGGTCCCCTTTTCAGTATGGTGTAAGTGTGTTGCCTTCTTTCCATAATAGGGTATATGTTTTTTTTTTTAATATGTAGGGGTATTTGTGTTGGTATTAATTTATTTATTAAGAGGTTCACGTGTTACTTCTGTCTTATGTTTATGTATTAAATGTTAGGTGTTTTTTTCGGTGTTAGTTTGTCCCCCTTGAATCACTTTGCATACTTTTTAGTATTTGTATGACTGGTTCCACCCATTGTGGACTTTATCGTTGATTAAAGTGGATGCTGTTGATATTTGTTTGAGATATTTATAGTGTGGTGGCACAGTAATACACGGATGAAAGGGACAGACAAAACAGTAATGCCTGGATAAATGGGACAGTCACCACAGTAATACATGGGGGACAGTCACCACGGTAATACCTGGATAAAAAGGACAGTCACCACAGTAATACATGGATAGAAGGGGCAAACAGCACAGTAATACCTGGATAAATGGGACAGTCAGTGTAGTAATACCTGGATAAAAGGGACAGAAGCCAAGCACTGGGACCTAAGTTAAGTATACCTTAGTTTTACCAGACCACTGAGCTGATTAACAGCTCTCCTAGGGCTGGCCCGAAGGATTAGACTTATTTTACGTGGCTAAGGACCAGTTGGTTACTTAGCAACGGAACCTACAGCTTATTGTGGAATCCGAACCACATTATAGCGAGAAATGAATTTCTGTCACCAGAAATAAATTCCTCTAACTCTTCATCAGCCGGCCGCGGGAATTGAACTCCGGCCCATCGAGTGACAGTCTGAAGCTCAACCGGCTCGGCCAACAAAGGGCTGCACTGGGACCTAAGAGGCCATTCAGCACTGAAACTGAAATTTACAGTAAAAGGTTAGAAAGGTGTAATAGGAGGAAAACCTCGCAGTTGCACTATGAGCCAATTGTTAGGAGAGGGTGGAAAGTAAGATGGAAGAAAGAGAATATGAACGGAGTTACAGTAAAAGGAACGAAAGGGGTTGCAGCTAGGGGCCGAAGGCACGCTGAAAAAACTTCCAGTAATGCCTACAGTGCACCGCATGAGGTGCATTGACGGCACTACTCCCCTACGGGGGCGGAATGTTTTTGAGCGCAAATGTAATTCTGTATTATCTATTTTTTTCCCCCGGCAATGTAACACACCCGCCAGTTTATGGCTCCAGTATGTTTTTTCAACATGAATTTGGGTAAAGTCTGCCGTGTGACAGAACGAGCCCTTGACCAGTGGCTAAAGAACAAGTGCTGGTAGGACGTTTTGGTAGGACGTTTAAGTGAACAATAGGCTTGGTATGACCTCTGACCTCGCCGGAGGCGAATTTTCCCAAAAGTGTCATTTCATCTTGCATGTTGCATGTTTTACTGCAAGATGCCTTGAGTAAAACAAAACGCAGAATTTTCACGTTTCTTACGAACGTTTCTCAACATTTTTATATATCAACTCGAGGATTTCTGACTCCAAAATCATATGGAAATCCGTTTTTTATTTTTTATGCAAATTTATATCGTTATGAGCACAGCCTCAAAATCCATGAGCATTTATATATGGCAGTGAACTCAAATTTTTTTCTTTTTAGCAGATAACATTCAATAATACTTTACCTTTTCACTTCCATATGACTGTGCAGTGATTTCTCTCTCTCTCTCTCTCTCTCTCTCTCTCTCTCTCTCTCTCTCTCTCTCTCTCTCTCTCTCTTTTCTTTTAAGTGAGTTTGAAGATCAGCGCTGGGAATCAGTACTTAAATGAATCTCTCGGTAGGAAGCCGAAGGTTTCACTTACTACACAACGTTAAATTTTGTTTGCATCTTCAGGCAAGATTTGTTTTAGAAATGAAAAGCTTCCAAGGGAAAGTCAAGTGGTTATTCTCAAAGGGCGACCTTTAACCTTTTGACCATTAATAGATGTGAAAGGTTATGCTTTCTTTGCGAATACTCTTTGCCTCCTGCCAGTTTACTAGCTTTGCCTGGCTAAAGAACAAGTATTTGTTAACGGGAGAGATGTCTTTTTATAACGATAATTTAGTTCCGAAGATTATCCTTTGATGCATAATGCTATTGTAATTTAAAATTCATCCTTCTTATTGCTTGCTTCAATATGATAATCATTTTCTGTTTCAATATTTCACGTTCCATTCGGCCTCTTCTGTTTAAAGGGATGCATGCAAACGGGTACTTACATATATGTATACAGGACAGCATTTGATGTTTTCAGAACATGCCGCAAATAAATAATGGCAATTAATGGATTTTGCAATTCTGGATGTGAATTCAGGCCCGCCACGTTTGGTTTCCAGTAGCTATTATGCCAAAAATAGAGCTAAAAATCATATGAATACATATTGTGGCTGACTAATGGTGACCCGCTCTTCGTCTTTATCTTGAACCTGGCCTTCCAGTTCTTGAGATTCCCATTTATAAAAGCCATTGTTGGCCAGTGTCTCGAGTCTCGATCAGCGTTATCTTTCACCAGCCAACCAGCCAGCCCTCTACACCTCACCTACCTCACCTGGTCGGCGTAAACACATCCCAAGAGAGTATCTTAAAGGTGGTGTAGTAATGGACGCAGTGTTCTCTCTTTCTCTCTCTCTCTCTTCCCCTCTCTCTCTTTCTGTCTGTTTGTCTGCCTGTCTCCCTCTTTATCTATTTATATCTCGCTCCCTCAATCATCACTGCCTATTAGCGTCAGTTCTCCTCTCTGCTGTTCTGTAACTTCAGAGCTATCATCATTTCGTCTCTCTCTCTCTCTCTCTCTCTCTCTCTCTCTCTCTCTCTCTCTGATTTCGTCGAGCAATGCGCAGACAGCAGCGTGTATTTTTACTCTCGTCCCTTTCCTCCTTCCTTTTATATCTTTGTAAGCTGCATATGAACCCTTAGTCTAAGGAAGCCCTTTGATTTCAGTTATATACCTTTCATGTTCTCTTTCTTTTTTCTTTTAGTTATGCTCATGCATATTTCATCTTTCCCTGTTGGGATGCCCAAGTGCATGGTATACGTGTGTAAGTGGTAGCGTACGTGGGTATGAATATGCATAATGAATGTGTGCTTAAGTGTATATCTACATATGTTTGTAAAGACGTTTTAATATTCCAAATTATGCAGAAAACATGTTTATAATATGTATATGGCGGGGGACGCGCTTTTCAGACGACAGCAGGAGGCACCGGGGAAAGAGACTCGAGAGGGTAGTTTAAATCAGCAAAGACAGTCTGCCAACTTGATCTCAGGTACTTGCATAATCAATATCTTGCTGTGTTGCAAACTCCTTTCTTTATGAACATAAGCGTATATCATGCTTCATGTTCTTCATACATTTTAGGAGAAGGAATTTTCGTCTGTCATATTAAATTAGTGCGGTACTGTCAGATCTTATGAATGGGAGCTACATTTTGTTTAGGGGAAAAAAATATTGCTTCGAATCGAGAACTTATGCTTGAATCAGCTTCCACTTTTGACGAATGCTAGAAGTAATCTAACACTGACTTCCTAAGGAAACATTGACGATATCCATGAAAATAGTTTTTAATATCTTCTGAATCCATGACTTGGCCCTTGCTAAAGTGCAGTGAAGTAAGGTACAAATGATCTGGTACTCAGCATAAAGAACCTTGAGCAATTTTTTGTGTTTGAACATTTAGGAAAACAAAGCCTTAACCATTGTCTAAATTACTCTACTTTAGAGACCTTAGTCATGGCTCTGGTTACAACTAGTTGGTATTAATCTAGGAAACCATGACAAATTGGCAGACATTTTAATTCTTTAACGTTTCTTTGTGTAAGAACACTGTGTAGATAATTTTACTTCTTTATTTTTAAATTACACAGTGTATGTTTACGGATAATTGGTATTTTACTTCTATAACTCATCTTTTAATTGGTCGTAACGTGCACTGTCTCCCTGTTGTGTTTCTGAGCCGGTACTATTAGTTAATTGAAACAATTATCTGTAATAATAAAAATAAAGATTGTAAAGGTATTTTAACTCGACCATTTTTGTAGTAATATTCATAGATATACAAGTAGTTTACTTGGTCCAAAACTTTTCTTTGATGCTATTCCTCACATATTTGGTAGAAATATAGCTACCGCAGAGGAGTTTTGTACTCAAAAAGCCAACGAGAGGAAAAGAGGACCTCCCGTCAGCCCGCGGTGTTGTGGGTGTTGGGAAACTCCGACCGGATATAACCGGGTCTGAAAGCTCCTTTACAATCAATATCACTTCCGCTAATCTGTTAGTTTCCTTTTAGAGGTTGAATTTTTTTTATCGCTTCACGTGATGTTCGATATCAGAGAAAAATAGAAAACAAAAATCTCAGCGTGACGTTAAAAAAAAAAACGACATAAGTAATCAGTTTCATTCAAATAGCATCCCAGCATCATGGAATGTGTATTCTACGTAAAAAAGGTTGCATCTGTACACCAGATCTGTCATTCACCTTCGGGATCATTTTATTAACAAACAATGACTGAGAAGCAAAGCATCAGTTCTGTTTGAAAATGATAGTTTTAGATATTTTGATTTATATCTTCTTATTCTTTCAATATTTAGTATCTTTGTTTTTTAATCTTAAGGTCATACTGAATTACTCTTATTCTGTCCAGTTGATTTTTACCTGTTTTAACCATTTGCTTTCTCGTAAGTTCAGTAATGATGATGTTATCTAGCTTGATGTGTATCATTGAATGTTCGTAGTACCTAGCCTTGGTAATATAATTAATCATATATATATATGTGAGTGTGTGTATGTATGTATGTATGTTTCACAAACAGTTGGTATCTTGCGGAAACGTTTGACCGTTCCGTGGTGAAGCTATTACATATCTAAGCGTTTTAACTCTTCTTCCCTGTTTGGTGTATTGTTGCTCAGCGTGGTCTTCCGGTGCTGACTCATCTCAAACTCTAGGAAAGAGTTATGTCATCTGTCAGGTTTATTTTCTCCACTCTTAATGTTGACTTGTGGCATAGACTTGAAGTGAGTTTATTATGTTTGTTGCATAAATGTACTACAACGACAAACATCCTCTGCAGTCTTGTATACCCGACCTTGTTGTTTTTGCTGGCAACATTAGGTAAGCTGCTGATGCTGCTGCTGCAATGTGTTGTTTTCTAGCATCAGGTTTGATACTGCTTGATTTGGCTATGGCTAAAATGTGGAATAGTTTACTTAGTGCAGCTGTGGAATTTTCTGATGTCCAAATGTAAAAGCGTTAAGCAAATTCATTTCTGCTCACTGCAGACTTCTCCTGAATTTAGGTGAATCGGTTTTATTTTCTCTTCCCTGATATTTATTTATTTATCTCCTTTTCCTGTGACTTTTCTCTCTCTGAGGCTGATTTTCCTTTGTAGCCCTCTTGGTATCATTTTCTATTGTCTCTGTTCGTAAGGGGTTTCAGCTGAGATTTAAAGAAAGAAAGAATACCACAGGAAAATAAATGGGAAAAGTTGAGAGCATAGTGGTCTTAGTCTTATTCACGCATCGTCGGGGCACAAATAGTCACTTGAGAAGAATGTCCTAAAACTAAGAACTACCAGATGGTAAATACCCAAATGGCAGTAAGGAAAGAGATAATCTGGGAAAGGTTAACCATTCAAATAGCATGTATAAGTCGAGGAAGACTACAAAATGCTGTTTAGAAAAGAGAAATGGAAAAGAAGGCCCTTGATATCCAGGAATTGCAAGACAGCCTTCACGCTAGAGATTAATGGCGCAATGTGCGTGTGTGTGTGTGTGTGTGTGTGTGTGTGTAGGAGTGCTCAGTACGCTGCTGAAGAGCCGTCTTTACAAGTGTGCGAAGTAGTTGGTAATATGGAAGATTTTGCATTGGGGTTTCTTTTACGCGAAGAACAAGACAACCCAGAGCAATCTCAGGTCTGATAGACAAGAACTATCGGCAGATGACAGACTTCTCTTAAAAACAACTAAAGTTTGATGTTTTGAAATTGGATGAGTGGTACGAAACGGTAATAAATGCAAGGGGCAGCAAAAGATCCTAGGGTGAAGAAAAAAAATGCACCTTAATTCCAAGGACAACGATAATAGTTGCAGAAGTTATGCTAGCACATAAGTGAAATATACACACAAAAATTCGACTCAAATTGCATTTTGGGATACGGCATGGATTGGTCAGTATTTTCACAATCGGCGACGACAAAAGTCTGTGTTCTGGAGGTGAGGCGCATGAAAGACTGGTCAGACAGTTTTGTTTCATGTTCAAGCATGTCCCACTGTTTTATAGTGTTTCTTCTTTTCTCATCAACAAGAATTTCACTTCTGTCTAATTTTAACCGGTTTCTGTGTAGCTGTATCTTTATTGGCTTGTTTTCCAATCCCTGTTGCTTACTCCATTCTACTCAAGCCTTTACATCTGTCTATTATTTTCGATAATCCATAAGAAGCCTTTCGTCATTAAATAAATACAAGCGTCGGACAAGATGCATTAATGGCATCTTTTCTTTAGCTTTGGCTCCCTTTGGATCGAGGTCCTCTGTGGAATGAAGCCCTCCCCAGTTTATATTCCTTTCTTATTTATACTTTATCATAGGTATCCTATCTGATGACAGAGTCATTAGACAGGAACTAAGGAAACTACCCTAAGGTCATCCTCATCACTACAAACTTACTTTAAAAATACTGGTTGAGAACCAGGAGCATAACACGTCTGGAACTACTGTATTCCCTCTGTGTGGGTATTCATCCATAGATAGGCTACCTACACAAACAAACAAACATATATATATATATATATATATATATATATATATATATATATATATATATATATATATTATATATATACATAAACATATGCATTCAATATATATGCACGTATATTTACATGTATACATATATTTACATTGTATATGTATATACTGTACTGTATATGTGTGTGTGTGTGTGTAGGTATCTATGGATGACTTTCCCCACAGCTCAGAGGGAATAGTTCCAAACGTGTTACACTAACTAATATATATATATATATATATATATATATATATATATATATATATATATATATATATATATATATATATATACACACACATACACACATATACATTAGTTAGAAATGGAATTGTCTGTGTCAGCAATGAAAAAAGCTGACTCATTAGATCAATTAATTAACAGACAGAACTGCTGTGTGTGAAGGGCTCTTATGCATAAGGACTAAGCCGCCGCAGATCTCGCTTACAAAGGCATAGTTCCCATTTTACTCAGGAATCTGTTATGAAATGCTGATATTGCTATTTGGCATTAGCAAACATGTATATCATTACTAATGATGCCATATCCTTCCCAAAGTAGGACATTATTGTTACGGTATCTTTGTTACAGGACAAGTGCTCTGAATGTTTTCTTGTAATCCTGCATAGAATTTACTACCTTTCAGAAAGATAATGTTGTTCACTGACAACGTTGACAAGAGATATAGTTACTTTTTATTGCTATAACGATTCTAGTTGAGTTTTGCTTCGAGATATTCATATTCATTCTCATTGAAACACTGCAGCTTCCCATAATTCTATCATAGTTTTCCTATGTTGTAACTAGAGCACTTGGAGACATCGAACGCTAATGATTTTTTGAGAAAATGATCCAATTCTGGATGTCTAATTGGCATCCCTGACGGCAGCATTAGTCCTTAATACATGGCCGTCATAAATTCACAGGATCTCACC
This sequence comes from Macrobrachium rosenbergii, assembly GCF_040412425.1. Lineage (NCBI taxonomy): Eukaryota > Metazoa > Arthropoda > Malacostraca > Decapoda > Palaemonidae > Macrobrachium > Macrobrachium rosenbergii. Next base: position 13,518,875 of record NC_089751.1, read on the forward strand.
AAGATTAAACTGCAATGGGAAAAATGATGGCTGGATCAATACCGGTAAAGTTTAGAGTTCAGAGGGTTATGCAGGAGCATCTACACGCTCCTCCGAGTAAAAATTACCGGATCTGAGATGAGCACTGCGTGGGCGAACGTTTAGCTTTAAAGAATAATGAAAACGATCAGGTAATTATTTTAGGCATACACTGAGTATTGCTGTATTGTATTTTGTAGCGCGCGTGAATACATGTTAAACCGAATTATGGGCATCATTATGGGAATAACGAGTTTCAGCTTTGTGCATATTTTATGAGCCAGTGGTTGTCAAAAATATTTTTTGAGCACTTGTGTAGTCTAAGCAAGACAAATCAACGCTATAAAAAAAATTACTAGTGTCTGAATAAGTATACATAATAAGAGACGCGCAACAGCGCTATTGCCAAATACTGTAGAAAATTGCCGTGCATTTGAAGTAAACGTACAACTGTACGGAAACCGTTAGATTTTGGCTAAGCTTAAATCCTCTCTGCTTTCTCTTTTCCGGCTTTCGCCACTAACTTTGTCTAATTCCGCTACATTTTAAGTAATAGAGGGGTCAGATTTCTGTCCATTTGGATGTAGGACTTTATCAGTGAGTGGCGACAATACACATGGAAATCATCTGATCCTTTAGATCTGTTGTCAGTCACTGGTCATCAGACTCGAAAACGACAGTGGGCTGAGGCTGGTAGAAGGTTTCGTAGTGTGTGTCTTGCACGCTCCCATACGCAATGGATTGTAGAAGTTTACAAAGTTACTGTAGTGTCCCCCCGATTTAGTTTGACCTGTATCTACTTTTCTGATAGTTTAGTGAAAGAAGTAGTTCATAAATAAGTGAGTCTCTGAGAAGCCAAGATTAGTTAGTCAGACCATTATTTCGAAACAGAAGGACAAATGGTAAAATACCCGACTTAGTTATAGATGTATCTGTTAGACCGGACAAAAATGCAATATAGAAACTGTAGGGTAAAAATAATACAAGGCTGTGGAAAGTGCGGCATTCATAACCTAATTGCAGAGTTAATGACAACAATATTCAAAACCTCATATCAATCTTTCTTAGAAGCCATGATGTCCCTACCACTTTTAAGGCTCCATCAGCCCAGTCCTTTCTACTTTTCCTCTTCTCGCTGCGTCAGTAAAGTCTTCCGGTCATTCGCTATACGTACTTAACAGTATAAGCAAATAATAACGTTATGCTTTATGTATGTGAATCATTAGGTTATATTTTCCTCATACCTCTATATCTAATTTCTGTCGTGCATCCAGACTTGATATGCTAATCTCCTGAATGTAGATAATGTTGAAATCGGAACCGAAGAATAACGTGTCGTGTTTCCTAATGATAATTTTGTTATTCGACTATTGGTTTTTAACAATTGAAAGTTTATATGTGTATATAATATATACACACACACACACACACACACACACACACACATATATATATATATATATATATATATATATATATATATATATATATATATATATATATATATATATATATATATGAATAGCTAGTGACAGATCATAATAATAATTGAATTAAATGATATATTTTAATGGTGTTCAATTGTTAATTTTTGAACATGGTTCGCTGTATTCCGTGGGTATGCAGCCTGCTAATCATAAGCATATTAGAGGTAGAAATTTTCTATAGCTCTTCAGATTCCTATTTTCCCTTATTATTATGGGAACAATGCTCGAGTGTGCGACAGAGCAGAATGTGCAGCGGCTTTCAGCCTCCCCGTACTGTAGCGACCCCTTTCTCAATGCTCCCAAAAACACGTGACCTCATTTCCGTGTTTTTAGAAGGGAAGCACTCTGTTTTTAAGGGGCGGGTGGGGGCCCGCCAAATGCACTTCAATATTTCTTGAAAATTTTAAATCTCTGGCAATTTTAGCTGGTTGCTGGACGTAAGTCAGCCAAGTTCGTTATTTTTTTTTTCTCAGCAGTGCCCCAACTATCGGAATGGTTGTGGTTATACCTGAACTTAGAATCATGGAGTACAGGAACAAAGTGCTTTGTAGAAATACTATTACGGATAATTGTCCTTTATCGAAATTAATCCTAATTTATCCCTTTCTATAACGAAGAAAAATATCTGTATTTATGGCAGATCAAGTGCATAACTATTGTGAGGCTGCCTTGTTACTGTCTAGGGGCTCTATTTTAAGGTTTTAGAAGACTTTTGTAATATTTCGAGACAGGCGCCTCCACTACAGTGCGCCGCGTCCATTAAACGTGGTGCATTAATGCTTATACATAAATGGATAGCGAGAGAGAGAGAGATGATGATGACTCCTTTGGCATATTAAGCTCACATAAACTAAAGACAACTTGTGGACGGGATACCGTGCAGTGCAATAAGAATAAAAACGATAGGCTACTTGCAAATATTTGGGGCAGCGTCCGGCTTGAAAGTGGGCCGTAGCCTTCCCTTCTGTCACCGTTACACATGTTCTCTGGGAAAGGAAAGCATTTCATTTCGCCAATCGTCATCCTAAGCGTCTGACCTAGTTTCCAGAACCCGGGGAATTACCCTTCATTTGTTAGGAGTTCTACAAACGTCATGTCCTGGAACTTTCCCTCTGAGATACACACGCTTTTGTCAGGGAGCCTTCATTAGTTTCTCACCAATGAAGGTATTTCTTTCCTTAATCACTTTCTTTTCGTTTTTACTTTTGTTTTTTATGCATTTAAATCTTATTCCACTGACGAAAATATGCTTTTGATTTTGATAACGTCGTTATTATTAAAATGGAATCCCGCTGTGTTTTACTTGAATCATCCGATAGACGTACTGCATAATTAAACAGATTACGGAGGCTTTTAGAAACTAAAATGTTCTTGAAGTCTGTTTTCCCTTACGTACTTAAGTCAGAGTATTTCAAGAATCATGATGACTTATTGCTATCAAGTCCCCAGTATTTACCTAAACTTCTTTGTATTGATAACTGATGCATTCCAGAAAACTTTATTTGCAATCAAGTATTGCTACCAATGCACGAAAAAGCGTAAACTTGACAAGTTTATTGTAGACCACTTATACTAATGGGAAAGTCTAAATTTTTTTGCCTTCGTGAATATTATAATTGTTTTCGCTACGAAACATGAATAATTTATAACAATTAGGTAATTAATTTCCTGAAAATTTTATTTTGGTTGTTTAATGAAGTAGACAAAAATGTTAAATTGTCCGAATTAGACTGACAGTTTCAAAAGTCATTTTAATTTTCATTCAAGCTCGAATTTTCATGAGTCGTTTCGAGGAAAAGTTTAGTTGAAACCTTCTAGTGCTGTTAACCAGAAATGATAGCCACGGACTTCTTAATACTTAAAACTGTTAAAGATAGATTTTAGCCTATTACAGTGTATTAGCAAACTTTCGAACCATTGTAAGTTGCGGATTTGGTGGCAACCATCGACATTGATTTAAGTATCTAGTCCTGTGGAGTCAAATGTCGTGTAAAGAAAGAGCTATGGAGCACTCGACTTCTCTGATCTCGCATTCTAAGGGTAATTGGGATCAACTTTCGCGTTCACGATCTTCGCAAACCGTTTTGTATAGCAAATCTTGTCACTTGGCTGAGCAAAAGGCTATAGATAATTCCTCAGTGCATTGATGAAACTTGTGTGGCAGCTTCTGAAAGAGAGTCGTGGTGAAATTGGGTTTAAAATAAATATCGATCATTTGTGGGATAAATGAAATGTGGTGACATTCCGTTAATTTAGGGGACTACTATAGAGCATCTATAGGTGTTGAAGGGTGGATGATTTTATGAAAGCCTTGATATTTACATAGAAGAGATATATTGAGTTTAGGTAGGAGGGGCCTTCTCTCTTTCCAGAGGTGTCGTTAGCTACGCGTGTAACGGTAAATGAATTTTGGTATAACTAATAATTATACTTTCCAGATTTCATTTTGTGAAGGTAACGGAATCATGCAAAATCTCATCATTAACTTCAAATAAAATGAGATGCCATTCGTTGAATTACAGTTTGGAAATAACGACCTCAGTTTCGCAACCAGAAATAAAGTGATTATTCTGCACATAAATAATTAGGCAAACAATCGTAAAACAAAATCTTAGGAAATCAGCTGTCAACTAATATTTCCTTCGGTTCCGAACGGAAACTTGTTGCACTTTCGATTTCATCGTCGTCTGATCTGTTAGAATAAAGAGCATATTCTGCACTCTTGTGAGAATTTCTGTCGTTTAAAAATAGATTAATAAAATTTTGTGTAGTCTGAAGCCAAGTTGTTTTGTCTTAAGATACTGATTTGATCAGATTATTATGTCATCTGGTAACCCGTAATGATCCTTCTTGCAAAGAGAAAGACTCATTCAAAAAACTTGGGATAAAAGAGAAGGAAAAATAAGCGAGCGGCTAGGGAAAGGCAATAAGATTGTCCCATCTCCCGAATTTAGGGCTCATTTGACCCCGTTTCGTCTCATTTAGGTGATTGCTTTACTGCCGTTAACGACAAGGCATAGGGTTTGCATACAAATTAGGACATCACTTGCAGTTACCGTCAACTGTAGTCTGGCCAGATATTTATATTCAAACGCAGACTAAATTGCTAAGAATCATCCAAATACGTATCTTGTAAAGGGTTGGGCCTGAAGTTTCTAAAGTAATAAAGAAAAAATTAGTATGCTGATTTAGATGTGCCATTCGAAATGTTCGTAAATAGTATCTTCTACAGTAGGTGGCAGTTTGGGTTTGGTTTTGTTTTGATTTGATTTATAAAATTTGTTATCAAGCCAAGCGCTGGGCACTTTTGGCCATTCAACGCTTAAGACTGTCAAAAGGAGTTGTAGTGGTTGGACAGCAAGATGAAGATATTCAGTAAATAAGGGAAATGAAGTACGAAAATCTACAAGTGGAACAGTTTCATTAAGAAGTAATACTTAAAGAGCCTGGACAGCAAAGTTGAGGAAAGGAAGCGGAAATGGAGGTAAAGTAAAAGGCTGAAAAGTCTGTGCAGCTAGGGGCGGAAGAGGCTCTGCAAACATCCCTTAGTAATGCAAACAGTGCACTACGTGAAGGGCCCTGACGGCACCACTCCCCTACAAGGAATTTTGTTTTTATTTTCTACCTAGTTTTCTAGAGAAAATGTTGCGTTGTTTGGATGGCATTTACCCACTGATTCCGTATTTTATGCTCGTGATCATTATGGTATGCCCTTTTCTGCAATCTTTGCCTATTAAATTCGTAGGATTGTATATAAAACTTAACAGAAGCATTTAACTCTAGTCACACCGTTGCGTTTCTCTACGAAATTTGTTGTCAACTGTTGTGTTTTGTTTTCTACACTTATCCTTCGTTTTAGAAGCATGCATGAATTTTTCCACCCGGTTTCAAAGTAATGCGAGGGCGTCAATTCTTAATATCAAGACACTATTCCTTCTATTTTTACCGCTGCTTGAGTCTAGAAACTATTACTTCCCCCTTTGATTCCTAGTTCCTCAGTGCTCCCTCCACAAAGAGAGCTGCAGGCACACTACACTGCCAGAGTCTGGAGCAGAGCTTTATGGTTCTGATAAATTTTTTAGATTCTTACTTTCAGTATATAATCCCCTCTTTGATTTCACTTATAAATTTTTCTTTCACTTAAAAATTTTTAATCAAAACTTCACTTTTAATAGCTATTTTGTCTTCAGGAATTTACCAGTTTGAATCTTTTTTTCCGTTCAAAGACCCTTTCCTGTGAGCAATACTTTGAATAATTCCTTGTGGACAAACAACATACTACTGTGGCCTTAAAATCTCATGCCCTTGTCCAACTCCCTCCTGGAAGTTCTAGTGTTACTGGTTTGCCTAATATCTGTTACTGAATGTTAACAGCTTGCTACTCTACTGATTTTTATACCGAAAATTAACATGGTCTGTGCAGCTAGGGGCGGAAGAGACGCTGCATACACCCCTTAGTAATGCAAACAGTGCACTACGTGAAGCTCCTTGACGGCGCTACTCCCCTACAGGGAATTTTGTTTTTATTTTCTACTTAGTTTTCTAGAGAAAATGTCGCGTTGTTTGGATGGAATTTACCCACTAATTCTGTATTTTATGCTCGTGATCATTATGCTATGCCCTTTTCTGCAATCTTTACCCATTAAATTTTTAGGATTGTATATAAAACTTAACAGAAGCATATAACTCTAGTCACATCGTTGCGTTTCTTTACGAAAGTTTGTTGTCAACTGTTGTGTTTTGTTTTCTATACTTATCCTTCGTTTTAGAAGCATGCATGAATTTTTCCACCCGGTTTCAAAGTAATGCGAGGGCGTAAATTCTTTATATCAAGACTATTCCTTCGATTTTTACAGCTGCTTGAGTCTAGAAACTATTACTCCCCCTCCCCTTTTGGTTCCTAGTTCCTCAGTGCTCCCTCCACAAAGAGCTGCAGGCACACTACACTGCCAGAGTCTGGAGCAGAGCTTTATGGTTCTGATAAATTTTTTAGTTTCTTACTTTCAGTATATAATCCCCTCTTTGATTTCATTTATAAATTTTTCTTTCACTCAAAAATTTTTAATCAAAATTTCACTTTTAATAGCTATTTTGTCTTTAGGAATTTACTAGTTTGAATCTATTTTTCCGTTCAAAGACCCTTTCCTGTGATCAATACTTTGAATAATTCCTTGTAGACAAACAAAGCACTACTGTGGCCTTAAAATCTCATGCCCTTGTCCAACTCCGTCCTGGAAGTTCTAGTGTTACTGGTTTGCCTAATATCTGTTACTGAATGTTAACCGGTTGCTACTCTACTGATTTTTATACCGAAAATTAACACGGTACCACTTTACTATTTTTTTAAATAGTTAAGTGACCTTCCTTGCTCTTTTTACTCTTACTGTTACTGATTTGGTGCTATGTCTCTAGCTCTTACAACTAGCGCTTTTCAGTCCTTAACACTCATTGCCAGTCTTGTGTGTCCTCTCAGGTTTTTTTGTTATATTTTAGCGCCCCTTATGTTGTGTCCAGATCTTTTAATTCGTCAAGCGCATAGACTAGCCTACATCTCCTTGTTGCTTGATCTGTCTAGGATGGGCGGCTTCCTCTGGTTTCCCACTTTTTCTTTTTCGCCGGTACATTCCTCTCATCAACTAATTCCTTTATCTATATCAGTGTTTTTCTAGTATACCTCTTCTATTGATGCATTTCTACCTCTCCGTGTCTTTATTTGTAACTCTGCTTCTTAGCCAACTAGTTTTTTTAGTAACCACTGTAGGAATGTATAGAATCTATTATTTTTGTGTGTCTGAATAACTGGAGCTCGTCATTTACTAAGTGGTTGAGCACCTTCAAGGCTCAGTTTCTAACATTTTTTTCCATTCAGTCTTCTCGTTTTGGGGGATAATAACAAGATTCAACTTTTCTCTCCGTTACCAATATTTTTGGTGCCTTAATCAGCTAAAAAAGTAAAAGTTTTGAATGGACCTATTAGTCTTACTAGTTTTATTCCGTAGTTTCCATTCTCTACAGGCAATTAGTTGTCTAGCGCTGGCCCTGCCTCTTCTCAAGACTCTCTTACACTACAGTGCTTGGTGGCTTCGCTTTTTCCCGGAAATAACCAGCATCCGGACTATTGCTTCAGTGAGTCAAAGAAGGTAGTCCAACCTCATGCTCTCTAAAGGACCCCTGCCAAGATTCCATTTCCGTTATTTTGCATATGTCAGTGCTGTTTTCTCCTGGCTGCATGCAACGGATTTCTCTACCACTACCTGCTTCTCTCGGGCAATAGAGCCAATATATTTTTTTCTTGGGCTAGCGTAGGACATTGGGATGCCCATTACTTTGATCTTCTTAGGTTATATGCGTCACATATTCATGGAAATCGTCGGTTTGTTTCGTTACCACGGTTCCATATTAGGCCTATAAATACAAACAGTTCTGACGTATCTTTCTTTACTGACCAAATTGACTTAATTCATCCTGATCATCTTTAACCGTGAAATCCTTACACAAGGTAGAGTTTTGTTCTAGTTGATATTACTGTACATGTTCAGACGCCCTTCCGTTACTACTACCGTAGATACTCGTATTAATTTAGTATTATTGTTGAAGCACTTCTCCCATTACTTATTGTATGCATTCTTTGATCATGGTTTAGCGCTTTGTTTTTTAAGTATAATTTGGTTAATTTCACTTTCGACACCCAGTGTCTGATTCATTTCATGATGGTAGGAAATATTTATTCATTTGTTTTTTCTGCAAGTCCGTTCTCATTCGTTTAAATTTCCTCAAACATTTATGCCCTTCCTCGTTCTGTTATTCTTATTTCACATTAATGATGCTAACACGAACAGCGACAGCAGCAGTAATAGCAGCAGAGCCTTTTTATTGTGTTATCATTCTCCTCCTCCTTGTAATCTTTACAAACCTCATTCATATGGTAGGGACCTTCAGATGCACAAGGGAAAAGACTTGACATGACTTGCAAGTTTCAGAAAATAAATCGGTCTACTTTGAGAAGACAAGAACGCGGAGAGAAGAGAACGCAATTGAAAACTGACGAAACTGGCCACGTAATGCATAAACAACTAGAAAAAAGTATCAGCTAATGCTTAAATAGAATTTCTGAACCATTGATTCTCTCTCCCTTGAGAATATAGTTATTTCGGGCTAGAAATTTTATTTCAAAACTTTACGAGAATGAAAACGTTATCACTCTCTGGAGCTATGGTTTCATCAAATAAAAGTATATATATATATATATATATATATATATATATATATATATATATATATATATATATATATATATATATATATATATATATATACACACATATATATATGTATTATATATATATTACATATATATATATATATAAGTATATTTATAGATTATATATATATATATATATATATATATATATATATATATATATATATATATATGTATTTTATATATACTGTATATATTTTATATACATATACATTATATATATGTATATGGCTTAAGGTTTGTGAATATAGTTTTCTGGGTAAGTGTCGATTAGTTGAAGCGCTGATATTATCAATTTTCCTCTTTGTGAAGGTCAAGATCGTTGTGAGGGCTCCTCTGAACTCAGCGCGTCATCAGAGCTTCAAGTAAAGGAGAGAGTGAGAAGCCGGTTAAGAACACACAAATATAAACTTCATAGGAAGACATTTATTGAGAAATATGCATTTTTGTACAAACAATGTTAGTTTCAGCAAATATACATGACTGACGGGGTTCGCAGACCCCTTCCTCTTACAACGATAAATAGAAAAAAAAATGATGATCCTTCCAAGAGCGAAGATGTGAGTAGAAGTGAGTTTGTGACGCGTGAATGCAAATGAAAGTAATTGAAGAGTCAGGGAGAAGAAAGAGAGGATGGCCGGAGACGCCTTTCATTTAGGTGTTTTCGTTTCTTGCTTCGAAATCTAGTGATACACTTCGTGCCTCGACTTAGTCTATTACTTAGTCAAGAAAGAGATTCTATTGAAAGTCGTTTCCCGGGTTACAATTTGTGTTTTGTTGTTAGGAAACACTGTTTGTTTAATAATCTGATAAATAAAAAAAATGTCTCGTCTTTGTAGTTACATATGTGATTGTAAGTCAATAATCTCAAGTATATGCATGTTCAATTGCATGAACATACAATATATATATATATATATATATATATATATACTGTATATATATACATATATATATATATATATATATACTATATATATATATATTGTATATATATATATATATATATATATATATATATATATATATATATATATATATATATATATATATATTGTGTGTGTATACAAATTCACATATCCCAGAACAAGGCTGGCTAATCTAAGACAGGTTGAATTAGGATGGGTTCTGCAAGAACTTGCTTATCTGTGTCTGGTTTAGACATGAGCTGATGTGACATGGGGCGTCTCCACAGGGAAAGAAGGTGAGAGAAAGAGACAGCAAAATGTGTTTCTAAAGAGAGCATTATTTATATTTTTGATGCGTAAGAGGTTTGACACGAACATCTCAAGGCACAATTTACATTGACCTCACACTGTAGTGCGCGCGCGCATGTACACATACAATAAAATTGTACGGACACAAGTGTGTACTAAAAAGTAATCGAACCGCAGACGCACATACAGACACTCGGACACTCGCACGTGAAAATGATGCACATACACCGTAACTTTAATGTTTTAGTCTCTCCATTTGCGTTGGCTCATATCTTCAAGCACAATGAAAATTTTTAATTTGTTCAGAAAATGGTCTAATTAATATTAGCTTTTATGCCCGCCTAATGTCGTGAGCGCCTAATGTCGTGAGCACAAAAGTGATACTGATGTTAACAATGACGAGTCAATAATATCAGCAGTTTCGTCTGGCTGAATGGGTTAGGAAACGGGAAAGAATAGTTATGATTTGCCGAGCTTGTACAGATGAAATTGGTCGGTCTTCTGTATATAAGGCTGTGATTAACTTGCAAAAGAGATCAAGTGGAAAAGGACGCACTATCTTGATTTTACGCCCATAGGCGATCTTTTATTTTATTTATATTCTTGTGTTTTAAAAGTCGGCAACTCTTCTGCGGAGTATGAATTGCTATTATGAATGCAATCATCTTACAGATTAAAATAAATTTCCACTGACTTATTTTTGTTTTTACAATGGTTAATCATGTGGGTACATCCAAGAAATTCAATTTTTTTCTTTCTACATTTTTAATTGTTTGGGGTGCACCACAGTTCCCAGAGATGTATACAGCACAATCAGACAACACGATATCGAAAAAAGAGAGTTCTTTTTATTTATGGGCAATGATCATTGGCGTTATGAAAAATTGAAGAGAAAATGGAATTATAATTTTTTAGGGAATAGACGATATCCTTATCGTTATAAGTATGAAATTTGATTTAATACTTAATTCAGGATGAAAAGAGCAAAAGAATATTTTTTTTCCAATAATTTAGCTTGGCGACATTCAGCTAAGTCAAGTGCTTCCTCTATGAGTGACGCAAATAAAGACTTCAATTCTTTTTTTAATTATTATTTGTGCAGTTCAATGATGCATCTACCGCTAACACTATAAGAATGGTCACAGTATCATTCTAGCTTCATCCATTTGTTTTAACACGAGAGGGAAATGAAAAACAAACTTAGTCATATGTTCATGTATGCAAGTATTCAGGTGACTATAGTTACATGTATTTCCCTGTATGTATGTATGTATGTATGTTAAAGATAATCCAAAGAGACACACAATATACAAAAGGAATTTATATTAACCATGGGTAAGGTAGGTGCTTGTTACTACTGACTACCTAAGTACCAGTAGACATTCATGAGCTGCGCCAAATACTGTATCTGAAATAACACTAAAATAATTGTGAAAGATATAATGATGATAATAGTAATAATGATGACGCCTTTAAAGCAAGAAATCTTGTCCACAGCGAATACCAATGAACTTGCCAATAGAGTTATATCTTTATACTGAATGCTTATTATCCAAGAAACAAACAAATTGGAGCGACTTGGAACGCGTAAAAAGAATACCAAACATTAGCAATGAAAACAAAAATATCTTCAGAAGTCACTCGCGGATACTTTTCCATCCGAGCACATGGAGCGCACACCGTGGATACGAAAGCAGTATAAATGTACGTACAAAAAGAGACTGCCAGGTTAAAAGTGTTGTTTCCTTGGCGCCGCAAAATCATCTGTGAAGAATTGGTTGGGCAAACTGACTGGTTGTTTTATGGATGTAAAGCATAAAAAAGGACTCTTGCAGACCGAGAGCCTTGGATATAACATTCAGAGGTGTTCAACTGAGGCCCGCAACCAATCCTATGCTTGGGAAGGGTCAGTGAGGGACAAAATTCTTAACTCTAACACTGAATATCATTACAATAACACTAAAGTTACAAAAAAATGAAAACCAATGCAAAGAAAGATTATACCAAGAAAACAAGTAAATATCTTAAGTTTACTTATAATTATGATAATAAAGGATATGTACAGTACATAGCATCACCTTACGTTAGTATTTCTTATTATTCTAAGAACTAACATTATATATTTAGTGAACAGTAGAATAAGACCCCCAAAATGACGGAGGGGCGGGGCTGAAAATCCTCTCCTGTAAGTTAGTAAAGAGCAAAGTGCGAGTGAATACAAAAATAATCCTTACGAAGGAAATTTGAAAGAATAAATAATCATCTGTATGTAGGCATTCTATTCTTATCCATCGCCAAGATTGATTTGAAATGGGGATTTTATTTTGAATCACTCATCTGTTGATACAATTTAGTCGCAATGAAGGCCACGTGGCCAATGGTCCGATATCATTTATTTTAGTTTCACTTGTCCATGTTAGTGTCTGTTGTACGGCTACTTTTAAAAATCAGTTTTCCTAGATAAACGTCTTGTCCATGTGACCTATTTTGCGACATACTCATTGGTCATTCACAAAATCTATAATCTCTTACAGTTTACACTTCAACACTGACATCGAGTCTAAAAACACAACACTCATCAAGTGAACCTTTGTGGTCCCTTTACCTTAAGAAATCGAATAATTAAATGTATAAATAAATGAATTAGTAAATAAAACAACTCATAGCCATGCATTGCTAGTGCTGGTCCCCCTAAGGGAAAAATATATTCTTATAAATCTTTTTTCCCAAAATTATCATCATTACAAGATTTATATTTTCTATGAAGACTTTAATCAATTTTTATTTCAACCACTACACACTAATAATTCATTTCTGAAGAGGCACCATTTTGTTCAACAAGTGTGAAAGACTTCATTTTCAAAGTCTTTTTTCACTTTTCATTTTCATTTTGAGATAATTTCTCTCCACGAAGAGTCTCGATGGGTTTTGTTGAGCAACTCTTTGTCGAAAAAGTTCGGTCTACAAAAAGGATTCTCAAGCAAAGGAAATGAATATTTTTTTGTGGGGGATTTACCACTGGACAGCATCATCATGAAAATCATCCTCAGTGCTATTCTCCACTTTTTCTCATATTTTATCAGCAATATCATCTTCAGCATGAATCGGATGTTTTGACACCTTTGAATTTTCTGTCCACTTAACTAACCTCTCACTTCTGCTTATTGGAAACGCTCAAGTCGATTCTGAGAGATTCTGAGCTTTACAAGAATTAAGAAAATTATCAAATGGAAAATGTAAGTTTTCTTAGTAGACAGACTGATAGAACTGCCAACAAAGCGAGTGTTCTGGTTAGGATAAGTTCTTATTTGCCAGGAAGGAGAAAAACAAGGGTTCCATTTAAGTTATTAGCTTTCTTTTCATTAGGATATTTCTGCAGAAGGATTATTCTTTCGAAGTGCTTTGACAAAGCATATGTACAAAATATAATTGCTGCAACTGCGTGTACGAATCTAGACGCAAACATATGATCGAAGAACATATATGTTTCTAGAATTCATTATAAAAAATGGCTTGCTTAGGAAAAAGAGGCAACAGCGATCCTCTTTATTATTCCGCTATAAGGGAAAGATATTTAATTACTGATGAATATATAATATCCTCTTTCAAGGAGTATCTAGATTATCTCTATGAGCCTCTGATTGCCAGAGCACAAGTGGAAAAAGACTGTGTGAGCTTTATTAATGCATATTACCTTACTGAAGCACAACTTAATCGCTCAGAGTGAAGGCCCAAGCAGCTCCTCGCCTAAAGAACAAATGCACGCCAGCCTCATCCATCTAAGCTAGTGAGGAAAGGACACTCCCTCTTTTGTCCTCCTTTTTGTCGGAGGGATTTGAGTCTGAAACTCTTTCTTAAGGGCAGCTGGGATCAAAGAACATGAATCTCCTCCGGCAACTGTAAATGAATCTGTAAGACTTTCTTTCTAAAAGAACTGACGCTCGGAGGGGGTCAGGACATCGGAGGCCTTAATGGCCCATTAGCTTTGAAGATGGTAGAAGGAGCGCACACAACAAGATTACATTTTAACTGGCATAATGCTACGAAGGGTGACCGAGAGAAAGGACCAAGGGATTGCAAGGAGAGGCCCACCAAGGAATCCCCAAGTATGGCGTTTTGTGCGATTAAGGGGGATCCAACATGGCGTCTCTTTCCTTTCGAGTATAAAAATGGGATCAAGCACACCTCCTCCTCCTGTCTCTCCATCTGCTCTTTCTTCTCCTCCTTCCCCTCCAGCTTCACTGAGGCAACTTCAGGCACGAACCTCACCAACAGCTGTAAAGACAGAGAGAAACGGTATTGTAATGTCAACCTTTACGAACTGAAAGCCTCTTGAAGGGAAGCTTTTTTGTCAAGCAGAAAAAGTTGCTTGAAATGAGAAAAGAACTAAAAATAAGTATTTCATTTCAGAGTGACTGTTACTAACGGAGAGCAAGCACAAGAAATCGGCTAAAGTAATGGATCGATCAAAGTACGTTCTAAATTTCAAAAGTAGTATGTAATTACTTAAGTGAAAGATACCCAGGCATTTTGTGAAATGGGTAATACATTTTCATTATGTTAAAATACAAGAATTTTTTTTTCTAGGAACACTAATGTATATAGAAGCAGAAGTAATACAAACTACATCGAAAGTGATAAAAGTTGTTGTGGAAAAATTCCTTTAACTACAAATAGATCGTCAGTCTCATTATTTGCTCTGATGATTCATTTACTTTCTTTCAACTGCTATTACTGTAAAAACTGACTGCAAAGACTGAATGAATGACGTAATTTAAATGAGTAATCTAAAACTAATCCTCAATGCCACATTATTGGATATGCTAGAGCAAGGAAACTTGTTCCGTTCATAATGAAGTTTCCTATTACTCGGCTAGCGAGCAAATATAACTTAGAGGGTATACAAACATATAATTCACCATTGTTTGATACCCACAAGCTGCTAATTTTAGAATGAAATAACGTCAACAACAGCAGCAGCGCTGAATGGACAATATCAGGGACTTTGCGGTGGGAAAAACATCTGGTGCATAAAACTGCAGCGATTCAGGGAAATGGAAACGCGATGCTTACCACTTTTTCATCTCAACTGTGTCTCATTTAGCATCCTCCACTTTTTTGGGCTCGGTGGTCGTTGTGGGAGAAGTGGTGGTTGTGGGAGTATTGGCCGAAGAGGTTGTGGATGTGGTCGTGGGGTTGTTGTTTGCTGCTGAGGCTGCTGCTGCTGCTGCTGATGCAGCTGTAGCCTGGGCTTTTGCCAGGGCGTTCTGCAGCTTCGCTTCCTTCAGTTTTTTCTCCTTCAAAGAAGGCTACGGAAGAGAGGAAACATAGTTAGCACAATACTGTAATAATAATAATAGTAATCATAATAATGTAAAAGATGTAATGTGTATTCCGTTATTTTTATATATATTTGTTCTTTTTGTGTGTTCAACTTGAGATGCTTCCACACTACAGTTAAATATGTCATTAACACATATTGGTAACTTATCGTTCACACATCACAGACAGGATGAATAAAAGTGGAGTCTTGATCTGTGCTTTGCATGGTTACCCAGCGTTTGCCAAAGTTTAATTTTCTCCTTACACTCATTGATTTGTTTTCAGTTTGTTTATAATATGGTTGTGGTAAGTTACTAGAGTGTGTTTATTGCTGCGATCAGTACTGTAAACAGTTATGATGGGAAAGTTATGCTTTGCTTTGTATCTTCTTTAATATCTGCTTATATGTTCCTGTTACATTCTCTGTCCCTCTATGACATCTTTAGACACTTTTCTGTTGTAACCATCTGCTTGTTAGGTACAGCTAGGATCATGCCTACAGAACCTGTGTCTTAAGTAATAGATAGACATTCGGTAACAATCTTAGCTGCAAGTTTCTCCTATTTATAAGATGAACCTTGTGATGCATCCACACTGCAGTCAGTAAAAAAAACTTCTTAAACACATGCCAGCAATTTATCGCGCACATATCACAAACAGGTTGAATTAAAGTTAATGACTTAGAGGTAGTCCTAATTACTGCTTCATACCATCATCCAGCATTTGCCAAAGATTCATTCTCCACCCACGGTTGTTGACTTATTTTCAACCGATTTTCGATTTGTATGTGTTACGTTTATAATATGTTTTACTGCTGTGTGGATGCAACCTTCGGTGAAATGTTAAACATCGAATAATAAGACATGGGAAATCCAAAAATATGACAAAGCATTTGTTAATTCGTAAGTTCTGATTCCTTTGTTAATGTAGTGGTTAACATTGCTTAGTTTACTTCCTTATTAGACTCTCGATTGACATACTTTTTGAATAAACCTATGACAAAGCCACCTCTAAACATAGGTTGATTTTATTCCCATGCTGTTTTCATTTAATGTCTTCGTTGTATCTCTCTCTCTCTCGACCTTTCATATGTCTTACTCCACATCATGAAGATTGATAAAAAAAAAAGCCCTTGGACCAACCCCTAAGTGACAATCCTAAAATTGTGAGCTCTTGAGGGTTTGAAGCCCAATCCTTGCGCATAATAACTGAAAATTTAAATTTGGAGCTGTCGTGATTGTTTTCATACTTCGTAAGTCGCAAGTGGCTAGAGAGTTATGCTCTGCTGAAAAAATAAAGTGAATTAGATTCACTGTGTTTATTCTTTATAACACGCGAACCAGCAATTTATGTTGCCCCCTCATATTATGTCAGCTATTTATCTCGGCTATTTTCTTCTTTTCTTTTCTTCACATCCACTAACCAAGCGTCGCTGCCTGAAAGGCAAAGTGCCCGGTTATCCTTAGTTCATCACCAGTTGTAGTATCTTAGGCACTCTTTCCTCTCGAAACTCTATGGAACTCTCTCTGTCTTCCTTGCTTCACCAATTAAGATTCATCTCTGTTTTCATCCTGCCATCATCCTGCATTGACTTTCAAAACGTTTTGAGAAATTGTAGGTCAGTCACATCCGTTCTTCTACCATTTTAATATTAACGGTCAGCATTCCATTTTCCTGGGTCTCACTCCCGTCAATTTTCTCTTCTTATAAATACCGTACTTCAGACTAGTTCACCAGTCTTTGCAGCTTCTTTTAGTTGTTACCACCTAACAATGCATCTTCTGCAAACAACTGACAGTCTTCGTTCCACTCACAATGTCTTTCCCGACCTTTTCCCTTACTCCTCGGACTGCTTCATGTATACAAATATTGAACAACCTCAGCGACATAAACTCAGACAGAAACGCATACGCACATACACACGCATATTATATATATATATATATATATATATATATATATATATATATAGATTATATATATATATATATATATATATATATATATATATATATATATATATATATATATTTGCATGTAAATAAATTATATATATATATATATATATATATATATATATATATATATATATATATATATATATATATATATATTATTAGTGTGTTTCTTATATCCTGTCATACATCCGTATTTTTAGCCTAGCGTAATCTGCCATTTGATAGATGATATGTAGTTTGACAGCCTCACTTTCCAAGTACCCGTTAGCCTTCATAAAAGTGAATGATTGTACTGTAAAATATGAAACCGCTTATGCCTCCACTGTACAATAGGTGGCGTGGGAGGTATTCCAATACAGACTTTTCTGGCTATCAAAACTTAATTAAGCGTGATACGCTTAAAGTTGAAATCCGATGTGAAGGCGAGTCCTATTGGACGTTCGGAGTTTGGGATTATCAAAGGCCATTTAGGACGATAGAACACGAGAATTCTTTGTCTTTTATCTTGTAATTGCACAATTTCTATAGAAACTTGTTAAACAAGAAATTTGAAGACTTTCCTACTATAGTGTTTCCGTTAAACAAGAAATTTGAAGGCTTTCCTACTATAGTGTTTCCTATATTCAGTGGTGCAGCAAATTGTAACAAATTTCCTTGAAGAGATTTTGCAGGTTGTCTTGTCTTGTGACAGAGAGTATTCAGAATGATTTTCTTTTATCATGTAATTCACCAGAAACATCTAAAAATCAGAGACGATTAACAACCCTCCTATTGTTAGATAAACATAGATTCAATTAAAGCTAATTTTTATAATCATGTGGTGACAGTTTTTCCATTATGACTCATAGTTCAGTGCAGATGAAGTCGTGTTAATAATCTTCCAGCTTGAGTACACTGACCCATGATGCAAATTTAATGTTAACTAACTTTTGTTCTTACTGGTACTGGTCGAGCATCAGTTAGAAGTGGGGAGTGGCTGGTCATATCAACAGTGACCAGCCACTGATTCTCTTGAAGAATTAATTTAATTTTGATGGCTGCGGTTTCTACCACTAATTTCAGAATGGTAAAAATTTTATGGAAATCATTTCTAAGATCCTTATTCCCCTTCCATGTATCGCCACACACGCACACGCACGCACACGCACACACACACACACACACACACACACACACACATATATATATATATATATATATATATATATATATATATATATATATATATATATATATATGGCACATACAAAGTTGCTTGTGCCACTCTGAATAGATATCGCAAAAAAAGTATATTTTTCCGGCAAACTCAAAATGGCGCCCACTAGACTAGTAGGAGTTGTTCTGAGTTAGGATCCTTGGTGTCAGATATGACAAAAAAGGTCCTGGAATAGTTATTTAAACACCAGAATTATCTCTAATTAGCGTTGGACAACACCTGAAGTGCGAAAGGAAACCAGATTGATGTCACATCTCGTAGTATACATTAAAAAAACTGAAACACCATCGTATTTTCCTCGTGTGTATTTTAAGGGGAAAGATAAGAGGGTTTTGAAAAATACTTGATAGCTACTTTCTTCATAATATAATATCAAATTTTCTCAGAAAGAAAATCGCTTATTGTGACAAGTTTGAAACTTTTTATGATCCAAATAAGCTAAGCATGGAACAAAAAGCAGGCAAAACAGTAAAGATGAAACAGTTTAAACCTATGGATGAAGCCTGGATGAAAGCGAGAAAACTCCCAACGCTTTCCTTCACCCAGCCCTTCATACTGTCATTCCTTCACTCGCCAGCCCTTCAGGCCTTCACTCTCCCCTCTTTCGCTGGTAAAGGTCAGAGGTTATAACACATCCACATTAATCCTGTTCTCTTGTCTGATCCATAATTATGTGGTCTTGCCGTTGGGGGGGGCGGTGGGGGACCGACCGAGGACATATATCATTCAAACGTGTTTATTATCTCAGCACTAGGTCTGTTGCAAGACAAGATCCATCTCATATCGATAAGGATAGACATGTGTTCTGAAAACTACTACAGTATTCTGTGTGTCTTTTCCTGGAACTCAGGAAGACTGGTCACACTCATATTGTTACAGTTATTCAGTAAAATAATTTTACTGATACGAACTGACATAAATGCCTTCCGAGTAGTTGTTTCTTGAAGAAAATATGGTATATTTGTATTCGAAATTCTGATTCAGTGAAAACAAAGGTCACTAGTAGTGTTCTGTACAAAACGTAGCTCAGTGCAACAGAGGCGTGAATAAAGCCAAGAAGAAATGGCCACTGTTTTCCAAGTCGCTTGCTGAATTTCTTTGAATTTTCCATAATTCAGGAAATCAAGTTTCTATGGTTAGTGAGCACTTTATGTCCTTGATGTTGTTCAATTGTAGGTTAACAGTTTATTTATCATTAGTATTTTATTGCTTTGCGATTGGAGACTTCATTTTAGATATCCCGTTCACATTTCCACAGGACGTGAGAGAGTCAGTAGCCGCCCACCAGAGATATACAAGACAGTGGTAAGTTAGATTATGATTTTGTTGAAACATGAATTGCTAGAAGACGAAAGTATTATAATAGTAATGATTTATGTAACGAAAGTTTCAGTAACTTAAAGTTAAAGTGTCCGAATTCGAATAACAATATTGAGGTTGATGTTTTCGACCGAAGGGCAGTAGTAATAAGAAAGTGATTGAAAGGTCAGTGACCAAAGTGTTTGCGGCTGAAGAGTTAACAGTCAGTAAGAAGATAAGACTGAGTTTTCAGAAACTAAACATGTTTCTGATACGTAAAAAAGTAAAAGGTCAAAGTTACAAACAGAACACGTAATTTCCTGAATAGCGATGGGCGTTTAACAATAATAGCGAAAGGTTCCCAAAATGCTCATGAAATGTTTTGCGTTTATTGTTTTCATAACCTTGCATCGATAGGATTAGCCAGTGGCCTAACTCATTTTAGCCTTTTTTTTATGTTGATAGACGATTTTGTACATAGCCATGTAGATACGTACATATGCTTGTGATATGACCTCGAGTGCAAGCCCGCGCACACAAATACCCACATATATATAAATATAAGAATATATATATATATATATATATATATATATATATATATATATATATATATATATATATATATATATATATATATATATATACATATATATGCATATATATACATATACGTATATATATTATATATATTATTTATTTATTTCACAAGTATTAAGCTACAAATGTCGTTCAGGGTCAAATTCATGTAACCTCGGAATAAATGATAAGGGTTCTGTCACCAGGGGTACTTGAGTCCACCTGATGACGGATCTCTTATATCACTTATAAGTTCTCCTTAGGTGTTTATTCCGAGTTCGAGTGATCTGATATTATATATATATACATACACAGTATTATATATTATATATATAATTATATATATCCATATATGTGTTTGTGTGTATGTATGTGTGTAGGAGAATAAAGTGAAGCAACAGAGCAATGATTTTTCTGTTTTTCTTCAGAGTTTTGGCCCAGGAGATAAAAAGAGACTCGGAAGATTAGAGAGGTGTTGACTTATAATGAACGCCACGTGTGTGTGTGAGAATATGTGTATATGTGTGTGTGTGCCTCGTGATGTGATCACTGGAATCCAAGGCAGGGTATACTGTGATCGCATCAGCCAAGGTTATTAGATTAATCTATAGACCTTGGCAGCAGCTAAAGGTCAAAAAGGGCATCGGACTAGTAAAGGAATCCCAAAAATCTTTCTGAGAACCGAAAGGCTCATACCTTATGCACCACCCCTTCTAATGGAAGAGGGTGTATGGTGATATACTGATATATATATATATATATATATATATATATATATATATATATATATATATATATATATATATATATATATATATATATATATATATATATATATATATATATATATATATATATATTTTATATATATATATATATATATATATATATATAATTTTTCCTGCTATGTGCCAGTGCTACGAATCGTCCTTTTAGGTTTGTCTGGTTGAGTGTCGAACACCTCCACACTTTGCGCCATTCACCTGCCTCTTGCATACGCTTTCTTGCTTCAGAGATGCTGAGTTCTTTTCATTCGGTCACCCTCACAGCACTTTGCGGGCCTTCCTTTTCGATTTCCTCCCAGCACTTCGAAATTATATTCGTTTTCTCTAAGCTCTCGTTCTATATCCTTGTCACATGAGTAGTCAATCTCTCTCAAAAAAAAATTAGCGTATCGAAAATTCTTAACCTTCCATGATCTTACTCCACATACAAAACACATTTAATTTATCATTTACAAATGTTCAACCTTTTATTTTCTTTTACATTCAGCGTCCATGCTGTACTTACACAGAGGAGAGTTTCATTTTCCCTTTATATATTCAGACTTTGGCTTTGGAAGCATTCCTTCTCTTTTATGTCTTATATGAACCTGCAACCTTCTTTCTGTAATCTGTTCTGTGACTGACCTCTGCTGTTAACATGCCATTAGCTTCTATAATAATAAAATCCGAGTGGATCTTTCTTGCGTGTCCCCCCCCGGGTGGGGGAGTGGTAGATAGGGGATCGGGTAGGGTAGGGGAGACATTACACATCCTCCCTTCCTCCTGTAAACCTGTTTGTCCGCCTCAGGGTGGGGGTGGGGTAAGTAGGGGATTGGGAGGGTAGCGGAGACATGACACATCCACCCTCCTCCTGCAAACCTGTTTGTCCACCCATGGGTGGGGTGGGGTAGGTAGGGGATCAGGAGGGTAGGGGAGGCATGACGGGCAGCGCCAGATTCCAGCGCAGCGTAGCGCGCGCCATCAAGCTCATCTGTTATATTTGTTGTCCCATACCTACATGCACATGATCTGTTTTTCTCCCATCAAACATTCATTACTTGAGCTTCCTGGATCCCATGCACCCTCATGACCTTACTCTGGATAACTTTCACTTCCACCTTTCTCTTTTCGAAAAAAAAAATTCTTACTCTTTCACTAGACTCTGCAATTTTTCTTCACGCAGCCACTCCACACACCAGTCATGACCCATTTTCGTGTCCTTAAGCAGGTTAAGGGATATAGTTGTGAAAATATATCACGCACTTTGTATGATATCTACTTTTGAGCAAAATCGGTCGCCCAAGTTCACATATTTTAGCACATGCTTTGCTTTCATCATAGATCCTTTTGAGTATTCTCAACAAATTACCTTCTACATAATACTTGCCCATCAACCTTCGCATTGCATCTTTATGAATATATCACAGGCATTATCTCGGACCATGTGCATCATAGATAGCCTTTTCCTTTAGCTCTCAAACTTGGTTCATATACCCTTTCCTGGTCTAGAGCTACATTGTTCTTACTTTATCAGTTCCGTATTGTCTTACTTTTTCACTTAAAATCGTACCTTACAACTCCCGTACAATATCCCATATAAATATTATTAGTGACTTCTGTCACTTTAACCATGAACAAACGAAAGAATTATTCTTCTCACCAATTCCTTTGAAGCCTTTTTCTCATCCACACAAGTAATGCACACCTGGCCAAGCCCTTAATCACACTTTCATCACTTGCTATCCCAACAGTACCTATAACCCTTTTACATAACCTCGTCCACTCTTGCATCATGGAGCTCTGCCACTGCATTCAAAAACTTTTTAAATAGTCACTCCATCGACGCAAGACGAAATTCTCTTCATTTGCATCTTTAACTTCGAGATCCCTTCGTCCTGCGTGTACGTCTCTGAAGTTCATATTTTTTCTCTCGAAGCATCTTAAGATATTTAAGGATCCCGCCCCATTTTCAGCCATTTTGTACGGTGAATGCTTTAATTCTCCAAATTCGTCCTATTTCAGAGCAAATACTTTCTCTTTTATTAGGTATTATAAAATATAATGTACAAAAGAAATACTAAGCACCGAATGAATTTTTAAATAGTTAAGCAGTGGAGTGTTCTTTTGAAATTAAAAAGA
>NC_089751.1:13547134-13569634 GCF_040412425.1 Macrobrachium rosenbergii
GTATTTATAGATAAAGGATAGAATTTATATTTAGAAAAAGGGTAGATAAGGATTCTACAGCAATTTACTCCCACTTTCCGGGTTGCTTTGTAAATTCACGGCTTCATAATCGTGTCTAGATGCAATCCCATTTTAAGACACCACCACCTGACAATCTGCTTATAACGATACTGTAGTCAATTATGATTAATGGCGATGCCAGTAAGGTTAGACAGATGCTGAAACTACCTTGAAATTATGATGTAAACAGCCAGACATTCAAAATCTTTTGAAATGTTTGGTTTGCCATCAACGTTTCGAAACTCCGCACCATCAAAGGTGCTGTGTACAGGCAGGTGCGCTGGAATTTCCCTCATTATGAGGAATAAAAGGGGCCTGACACATAATGGACTGGACGCTTTCGAGTGGTATTGTTTCACACCTTTAATGGTTTCAAAACATTCGGCCCGGATGAGACAAAGACATCAGAGAATTTGCACCAAAAGGGACACACTCTTTCATAACTCGTCTCTGTCAACACTAACCGACTCTTGGTCACTGAATTGAAGAGATGTTTGTAAGGATCTGATTGGATAAACAACGTTCAGAAATGAAACGTTACCACAACAATGAACTATCAATAATAGCATATCGAGGGTCAAGCCGCACCTGGCTAAGTTCTTTCTCTCTTTCTGTATCAGTTCTCATCCTGTCAACGAGCGCTAAATGTTTAGGATATTCTTGTTTCGCTCTTTTTACATACTTCAGTGTTAAAAAGTCTCATTTTTTTGGGCGCTGCTCATTCATTCACTTTTCCGCCCGTTTGTCATTTCACTCGCCTGTCGGTTTTAGTCTGTTTTAATATGCCTTACTTGGTTTCATATTCAAAATAAGGGGGAGGATCCCGAGAGAGAGAGAGAGAGAGAGAGAGAGAGAGGGGAAGGGGGACAAATATAATTATGCTTTTGATTAATGATGGATTTGCCACGTGAAAGTTGATCCAACCCTAATGCCGGGCAACGTAAAAGGGTCTCCACGTTGTGAACAAGCTCCACGAGCAACTTGCTTAATTTACCTTCTCCTTTTCAGTGTTTGTTTTAATTGATTTCTGCTTATTTTGTTTACAGTTTGCTCATTGACAATGATTTTATTAAGGAAGGAGAGACCACATTTGATAGACTTACGTCATAGTTGGGAGACTAGATGCTATAGGCTTGTCTGTATAGCAAATGTTACTTACTGAACTGAATTATTGAATGCCTCGCCAAAGACGGGAGAAGGGTAACTGATACATTACTAGCAAGGAAGCAGTTCTGGGGACTGACGACATACCTGGGATATAGGAAGTTATGTTTTTATTATTTATTGATTCTAGACGAGAACGAAGGCTCCTCATTTTTAGATATACGGAAAATTCCATGATATAGATTTCCTGCTGCTCGAGTCTCAGACTGCTTATGACGTTAGTCGAATGAAAATAGTTTGAAAAAATGGTAAACCACCTACTCTGTCAGTATGATTTATTACTCATTATAAGCGGTACTTTGCATAATGACAGTGACAAACTGTTTTTACTCGTTGTAGCTAAAGCTTAAAGATCTTTCTGGCGCTGAAGCCAATTTTATACTATATTTGCTGAACTGTTATCATGAGTGGTATGTTTTCATTAAAGATACGTTTGCTGCTGGCTCAAGAATAAGTAGTAATATATTTTTTTTTATATTTCGTACTTGTACAGTCTACTTTTGTGTCAAGTCTTGCTAAAGAACTCCAGGATTTATTCATTTTCTGTTGCCCATCCATTCAACATCATCAAATGACCGAACATGCTAAACCTCCAACCTTTCCTTACACTTGCTACTTACTGAATTACTCCTATCATGCATTTATTCGCCCACTGGGTCACATGATTTTTGTTTTTGTTTTTTGTAATGTCATTCTTCACTTAGTTTTTTCTCGGATTTTTTAGGATTCACTGAGAGTCCATCCAAAAAGCCCGCACGGTAACGTTTACCAGCTAAGGCACGAAAGCTGAAGTCTAACACCGCATGTCATTTTCATCTTATCAAAACACATCTGAAAAATTGTGTTGGTTTTTTATAGCTATCAGTTACCAAAGACGTGCTACATCAGTTTCCATTAAAACGTTAATCACTGAAGCAGTTGCGGATTACAGCAACTCTGTTCAAACCTGAATTGAATAAAACAGTATTTCTTTGATAAAAATGCCAGTAGCCGATAATGCAAGACCGCACAAAAGTGAAATTTTTTTATTGGCAAATTCTCTGTAGACTCGCACAAAAGTCTTTTCTTGATTCTCCGATGAAATGAATTTGCAAAGGCAGAAAACCCCAGATGTTACTGTGGTTCGCGTGTGTTATGATCTTTCATTAAAGAGGAAATATAAAAGCCCTAATCGTTATAATAGGGTCAGGCGTTGACAGCACCGAGGATACTATTTATTTGGCTTGTATTTGCCAATAGAGAACTACAGCGTAATTGATTATGATTTCATTCAGAATTATTATTGCCATTTTTATTAGTCATAATTGTTATTACTATTATTTCACACAGTGTTGAAAAAGTGAGTTCTTATCGACTTTGTATTGATCGTGAGGAGTCATGTCCGGGTTGATGAAGTTTTATTGCTGATAAATTGTTGTCGTCTAAAGTTTTAAGTTTAAAGCTCTTCAAGTACAAAGGGCAGGTTAATTGATGGCACATGCGCCATCGCTAGGTTTCAGTGTATGCATCCAAGGTGTATATACAATATACGGGCTTGTATAAGATGCTGCGTGCAGATACATACCTTCAAAAATCTTGTCTGCAAATTTATTTACACATTGGAAAAAATATGTGGATAGTGCAATAAAAAAAAACTAGGCAACTTATCAAAAAGAAAGGCACAGTCTGTTGTGCGCACACCCACCCACACACGTATATTTCTAATAAGATTTTTAATACCAGCTGTAGTGTTAATCTTTTGCACCATCTTTTGATTTGCTCTTAGCAGTAGACATGTAGTTAATCGAGCAGTCTTATTTTTTAAGCGACAGGTTCAATACCACCGTTTTTTAGAAGTTTGTTCCAGCTGTGACCAAATTATAGAGTAATCACCCCAGTCACGTTGGAACTTCAGTTCAGTCTAGGTGCAGATGCATTTATACTGAACATGTTCACATGAGTTTCATTTCGAAGTTTCATTTGTCTTTCCTTTTTATTTCTCGTAACGTTCATTCTTTATTTCTTTTTCTTACTGGGCTACTTTTCCTACTGATGTCCGTAGACTTAAAGCATCACAGTCCTAAACCGAGGAATGCCGTTTGGTTAATGCTGTGTTTATCCAAGATAAACGCCAAATTAAAAAAACCAACATGTATCACTTGGTTTACCCATTTCTGGACATCTTTGTCCGTATTACGCGACCAGACTGACAAAGCAGGTCTCACATAATCCTGAATAGGTTCTTCACCACAGAAGGTTCCTCCACGGCGTGTAGAACAATCAAACAGACGCCATCTGGATTACATGTCAGTTAAGCCAAAATGTTTATATTTTGTGTTGTAGACTGTATGCTTCAGACAGATGAGAGTTTTCTTTGATATTTCTTTTAATTTCTTCTGCAAATTACCTGTCCAACAGATGACTGCATTTGAATACAATTTTTCAAGCGTCAGACTAAAGCACTTTCAAGTGGTTATGTAATGTTGCGTCGATGCGAATATTCTTGCAGATGACCAAACTCCTTGTTAATAGCGGGTCGAAAGGTATTATTATTATTATTATATATTATTATTATTTTTATTATTATTATTATTATTATTATTATTATTATTATTATTATTATTTTTATTATTATTATTATTATTATTATTATTATTATTATTATTATTATTATTATTGTAAGTTTATTCAATTTATTTTTAAATAACATACGAGTACTATAGTGAGTTTACTAATTTTTTTTTCCATTTAGATTATTTTCAGAAAAATATGAACCAAAAGTAACAAAGCCACATTTAAAGAGCTTATGGATATATGGATAAAACGATACGGTTTATACCTGCTTTAAAATTCGTTGCTTTTTAGTTTTCTGTAAAGAGAACTATTGAGATGGCGCTGTCTGTCTGTCCACTTTTCTGTCTACCCTCAGACTGAGGCTAGAGGGCTGCAAATAGGTTATGTTGATCACCCACCCTCCAGTCATCAAACATACCAAATTGCAGCCCTCTAGCTTCAGTAGTTTTTATTTTATTTAAGGTTAAAGTTAGCCATGATCGTGCATATGGCACTGCTGTAGGTGCCAACAACACAGGCCACCACCGGACCGTGGGTGAAAGTTTCATGGGCAGCGGCTGAGAGTTTCATGGGCCGTGGCTGAGAGTTTCATACAGCATTATGCGCTCTACAGGAAACTCGATTGCGCCGAAGAAACTTCCGCGCATTTTCACTTGTTATTGTTTCTATACGGTATGGTATGCTTATGTCATGTAACTTGAACATAACAATGATAAATGAAGGAAACTTGTTCTGTGTAACGTTATGGTCATACGAAAGAATTTTTCTCCATATATGATGAACACGCATACACGTATTACATAAGAAGCTCTCAGATTCCTTTGTGACCCGGTGTACTCCTGAAAGGAATTTAGACAATAACATTAACGTGCCAGTGAGAGAATTCGTTGACGGATTTCCTTGGTGTAGTGCTTCTCTCTCTCTCTCTCCTACTTTATATTTTCATTATCATGTGTTTTTATGTAAGTGAAAATGCATGTCCAAGCCCCAAAGAGATAGTTAAAATGAGAATGATAAATAGTTGATGACTAAATTGCAGTTACACATATTTCCGAGCAAGCAAGTTTTTTTTACCTCATGCTACCCAAACCTCTACTACTTAGTTCTTAATTTCAAAGGCTGTTCAAATCAATAATTCATTAAGAAGAAATCTAGAGGAGACCGAATAATTGTTCAACACTAGAAATGAGCCTCAAATTCGGTGAAAGCAACTTTTTTCAGAGCGAGGATAGCATGGATTTAAATATTGTTCTTGTGTATTCCCCATGCCAGATGAACTAATTAATGATAATCTCATATAAACTATACTTAATGATAATCTCATATAAACTATACAACTATTTATTGCCATTTGCGAGGAGGGCATGGTCCCAGCGGTGCCCTGGCTAGACCAGTGAAGGTATAATCTGGACTCTTCATTTTACCAAACCAGTTACTTTGTAGCCGGCTTACCTTTCATGTAGCTTCATCTCTTTTTAAGGGATGCTCCGCGAGCAAAAGCCCGTTCTGGCATAACGGCAGCTTAATCTTGAAAAACAATAACATTCCTCTCTCTCTCTCTCTCTCTCTCTCTCTCTCTCTCTCTCTCTCTCTCTCTATCTCTCTCTCTCATATATATATATATATATATATATATATATATATATATATATATATATATATATATATATATATATATATATGTGGTACTAAAAGGTTGCTTTCAGTGCACCCCAAACTCAGGTATTGAAGGAACTATATTGGGCTTCTACAGCCTCCCCTGCATTCTCCTACAAATAACACAATGGTGTAATATACTCTTAGTTAGTTGCCTTATCTGTGGGATCCAGAACTCCTGTCTGACACTCGCCACAGTTGCATTTACACCCATATGGGCATTAGCATCATGATGTTCTTTAATAATTACCCGAGTAACATAGCAACTCTTCGGCAATAGTATAGGAAACTTAGCAGGTTTGGGTAACTGTGCGTGTTCTAGTCTACCCTTACACCTTATTGCCACATTGTCCAGGTAAAGATTCAACTGGTGTACGAGAGCCAGTTTTGGTTTTCTTACCCCCCTTCATCAAACTCGTATTCCTCTTGGAAAAATTCCCTTTGTATGATGGGAATAGTCGTATTCTTTGCCTCTTGGAGTTCTTCCAAGGTCAATTCACCATGCCTCTTCATATTGGTTGAACTTCTATAATAATTAAAAATTTGTAGGATCCACACTGTGGTCCTATAGACCTTTTTAACCATTCAGGTTGTCCCCTACAGTATTGACCAAAATGTTCTCTTCCCTACCCTGCACAAGTGATCCACCAACCCATGACCTATCTATTGGCTAAGAGGAATTTTTTAACCAAGGGGGTTCCTCCCGCCAGAAAGAACTATTCAAGATCATTTCTGTCCTTTTCCCACGTGTCGGCCAGTCACTGGGATTATCATCTGTAGGCACATAGAACAAGACCGCCTCTGGAATTAAAGAGTGTATTTCCTGTATTCTATTTTTCACAAATACAGGGAGAACACTTTTTGATACTAGCCAACTTAGATCGACTTTACTGTCCGACCAAATAAACAGTTCTACAAACTCATCCATCTCAAAGGATTCTTTAATAAATTTGGCCATTCTTGCTGCTAGCAACAATGCCATAAACTCAAGTTTCGGAACAGTTAATTCTTTAATGGGTGCTACTCTTACCTTTGCCATCATTAAATAAGAGTTTTCGTTCTTAACTCTATAGGCATGACAGAATATGTGTAAGGAGTCCCCCTTTCCTAGGCTAGTATTCCTAGGAAAAGAAATATCAAGACATTTTTCCAAGTCTTCGGATAACTCAACCCATTATTTCTGTAATGGGTCTGGGAGTTGTTCATACCAATCCAGTTGTTGCTTCCACAAATTCTGCAGGTATGTCTTTGCCCTAAAACTGCAGTAGAACTTTGAGTAGGTCAGCTGTTATATATGATCCCGTCCACAAACAGTCGTTCAAGCTTAACCAACTTTTCCCCTGTCTGACCGAACAGTCAAATACTATCCTAATAGGGGTTGTTGCACTGTCCCTTTTAACTCCATGATGTGCCAAGAAGTGACAGTCTTCCTCTGTTTGAAAATATTCCACCCTCTCTATGAATCTCCTATCCTCCTGATCCTTAAGGATTTTCTGGTAGTGTTCTAGATACTGAGTGTCCTTCTGAAACTTGACACACTGTTGTTTTAATCTATTCAAAGCCAACCCAAAGTT
Organism: Macrobrachium rosenbergii; assembly: GCF_040412425.1. NCBI lineage: Eukaryota > Metazoa > Arthropoda > Malacostraca > Decapoda > Palaemonidae > Macrobrachium > Macrobrachium rosenbergii. The sequence continues at coordinate 13,554,142 of NC_089751.1, forward strand.
GGAAGTTAATCGTCTTTTATTGCCTTTCCAAGGCAATGCCGCAACATACTGTTCGTCAGTTTCAGAATAAGTTATAATACTCTCAAAATTCTCCAATACTTTCTGTTCCTGTTCCGTTATTTCACACAGTCAATACCTAAATGATCTAAACTCCATAAAGTTTCAAGATCTCCCCTTGGATCCTTTAAATGAGTAGCCCCTTCAGCCATAATTATGTTGTGGTTTCAACTGCCAGTTTTAAAATGGAAACATGAGTCTCCATGGTGGGAGGAGAACTACATGTTCTGGTTACCACGTAACCAAATATGGTTGGTAGCAATACTAAATTTTCAAATTTAGTATTGTCAACCCCTATTAACAGTTCTATTGGCGATTGTTTCTTTACGGATAGATCAAAATCTTTATCAGAAAAGCTGATTTTCGTTCCACACAACGACCTTAAGTTCTTCTTAACATTGAATTTCTTTGTATAGTCTGGTAGCTCATCTACCACCATACAGTCCATATTTATTAATGTAGCCTGGTGAGGTACAGCGATGTTCACCATTTCCTATTCCTTAACTGGTGTAGAAGTTAAGTAACCTCTCAGTGATATATTTTCAACTCCCTTGCTTTTATAGTGGAGTCCCTCAAGAGCAGATTTCTTTATAAATAATCTCAGCACAGGTATCCAACAACCCACTCTTTCGCACAGTGCGACCTCTTTTACCCTTTAGGGTTGTTGTGGCTGTAGGTAAGATTGACTTCCTAGTCGTTTTATTTTCCTGTCCGGTATTTGTCAAAGTGTGTGTTCCAACTTGTACCCTACCTACCTTAGATTTATTTGGTTGGTTTCGATTGCATATAGCACTATGATGTCTAACAGTGCAGCCGTTATTACAACCTTGCCTGTCACAGTCGGAACTGAAGTGTTTATTGGATGCGCATATGAAACACAAACCCAGAGTTCTGAGTCGTTCTATCTTCCCTCCTCTGGTTACATGGGATTTAGTGTGTCCATATATGATTGCCTCCGCACAGTGCACATCCTTTAACCTGGTTTACCTTGGCTTTCTTTGTATTTTCTTTAGGCCTTACCGATTGTTTTTTTGGTCTCACAGATTGCCGTTTTACTGCGAAAGCAGATACTGTTGTTAATGTGTTAGCTTTTGCGGGTTCAGTCTGTGGAAAAGCCCTCAAATTGTGTATTTCTTCCTCAAGATATTTTTTAAAGATGTCAAATTTAAGTCAATATTCTCCACTCCTTTGTTTTATTATTTCACTTACGCTACTAGGTAGTTTGGTGTAGAGCAAGATGGTATACAATTCACTCAATTCCAGCTGTTCATTCTCCAATGATCTTATGCAGCATTCAAATTGCACTCTAAAACCTTGTAGCGATTCTGCATCTGCCTTGGGAGTCTCAGTTTGGAAGAGTTTTCTAACTAAACACAACTTGATTTTGTAAATAGGTATCTTTTAACAAGTTCAATGCGTGTAAATATTTATCACCTAATTTAAAACCAGATATTAGTTCCAGAGCCTCACCTTCCAATAGGCCCTTCAAATAAGAGACTTCTGCATTTTCTCAAAATCAGTACATTTGTGTACTGATAGTTCGTAAAGTTCCCAAAATGAATTCCAGTCCAATACATCACCATTGAAATGCTTGAGGTCTAATTTAGGTAACTTTACACAAGCTTTAACAGGCAATATCGGTGCACTAAGTTCACCCCGTACAGCTAGAAGACTCGTGATGGAGGAGTTTAGTTTATGAATTTCAGTTCCTACCTGTAGGGTATATTCAGCTTGATTCATAATTTGGTTAGGTTGTCCTCCAGGATCCGTTAGATCCAATATTTCATTATCCAATTATTGGATTTTCCGCAAATATTCCTTCAAGGAGTGTCTCAATGAAGAAATATTGATATCACCTGCATCGATAGTGGTTTCAGCCTTTTTTTGACCAGTTAGTTATCACATACTTAGAACCCCCCCCGTCTCCTTTATAACTCTTCCAGGTCAGACATCTTGGCCTATAACTTACCAACACCAAATATATAAGTTCTTAATACTAAAAGAGTGTACAAACTGCCAGTTTCAAAAAATATATATACCACACTAGCAACTATAATATTCAGAAGTTGGCTACACCTCTTCAAATTAATCAATGGTAGATCACTACTGGTTGTATTATATATATGTGCCCTTGACTACACACATACATACATACACTGTACGACATAGGGTTTTATTTCAAATTAAATTTCACTTGAATTCAACACTTAATAACACATGAATGTGTAGATCCTCATACATGCGTGTATTTTGTTCCGCGCAATGTACAATAATGGTCTCTTGAAAGGAAATTATGTCTGTAATCATGGCACTGAGTCCTTTTAAACACTAAGTCCCTGAGATAGCAAGGTAAGGATATTGGAGTCATTCAGGTTGTATGCTTCAAGACAGTATAGTAAATAAGTGTATGTAAAATATGTATCTCGCGAAGTACCGGATGTATCGCAAGATTGGTGTAGTTTCCTCCACTGGAAACCTGTTTTTCATTCAGTTGGCAGCGCAGCCATTGGTAACAGATTATTCTGGTTTTTTGAAATGCCAGTAATTTTGAGGTTGATAAGTGAAAATATAAGTGCTCTTTTACTACTGAAGATCCCTGAAAATGCCCTGATTTTATTGGTGTCAGTGCAGTCAGAGTATTGAGGCAATACCGTAATGACTTACAAGAGAAATTTGCAAGCAAACTTTGATCTTAACCTTAATTCTTTTTGGATTTTTGGTGTGTCGTTTGCAAAGTGGCATTCTTGATGATATTGAATTTTGTCCCATTCCGAGAATGTTGGAAAGAGGAAGAATGACCAAAGATTCCCTCGAAGGAAGGCATTTTGAGTAGGACAGTGGGACGCTGTTTACCAAGTCGTGTGCGTCTTGTATTTCATTGGCAGTTTTCTTACCATGATTATTTTTCCATTTGTGGTATTATTTTACATTGCCATTTGGACAGTAATATATTTTCGGTTTATATTTGTGTCCTGTATTTTGTTGTTTTCTTTTTATTGTATTTTTACTCGTTTCTGTATTAGGTATCTCTAACTTCATGAACAGGTTGAGGGTGCTGTTATTTGTTTTTGAGAACTACAAACCCTGTTTTTTCCTTACGAAGGCCGTGTTCATTCCTTGTATAAGATTTCAGAAAGAAAAACCTAATGGTTGAATTGAGAAATAAAAATGTAAGGTTCAGTTTTTGAAAAAAAATTCAAGCAAAATTTAAAAGGTGGTTTTTGGAAAGAAAATTTAAGGGTTGAAAGAAAAATATGAAGGTTAATGATAATGATGAAACACAGTTTAAGGAAAAATATATTGGAAATGTTGAAATTAATGAATTAAATGTTTTCCAAGTACAAAGAGATCCCAAATATGGGAGGCAGATTCAAGGACTTGTGTTCAATAATTAAAATGAGCACTGAGGGGCGAAAATTCATGTGGAAATGAAACTGCAAATTACGGTGTTCATCTGACGGACTGCGAACAGAATATGCTGTAACAATGAATGATGTCCAAGCGGATTTTAAATTAAAGGAGTCTAAGATATAAAGGCTTCTGTTCTTAGAGAATCGTTTGAATACGTCTTGTACAAGGAAAGACGGGGGTTAGGGGCAGTGGCGGTCGCGTGCATCTCGGAACCGGTTATACTATCGTGTCAGCTATAAAGTGTTGTTAATTATTAGTCTTCGAGATATATCAGTGAGAATACAATTCGACAAAATATGTCCACTTATGTATTGGTCACTTCAGTCCTAGAACGAAAAGGGCAAATGTGAAGTGAAAATATAAGGTAAATTGCTACCGCTACATCCAGTGACCAAAAATAAAAACAAAGCTCTCTGCCTAAATATGTTTATCAAAATCTACTTATACACATGGCATGTGCCCCTTTAAACTGTACAATGTACGCGGCTGGTACAAGGGGGAAAAAAGGGCAGAATACAATTGAACGAAAACGTTTAGTCGAATAATAGAGCAAGAAGAAGAAGAAGAAGACGAAGAAACAAAATGTGATGGAGATCAGCACCAGTTGCCGAGGTTTAAAGGATCACGCAAGAAAACACGTCCGAGAGAATTGCCGTGCTCAAGGTGTCCCTGGCGTCAGTTAAGTATGCGTTTTACAGCTCTTGATAACATCGTCAACCACAGCACTGGGGATAAACCTGGGATTGGCAACCTGTTGCCTCCTCTACCACACTGGGGAAGGGTGTTCTCCTCAAAAAGGCTATTTTTCTCTTCCTTTCTGAAAGCTCTTTTTGTTTTTATGAGGTTCATTACGTAGATGTTTAGGTTTGGGAGGTTTCGGTTTTCCATTGTATTCTTTTACTTTCCTGAGGCATGATTTTTTCTTCTCACTTGCTTTGGAAAGAAATGGAGAATTACTTTTATGGGCTTGTATGTTTCTTGTTAAATGGCTCTTCAGCTACTCATTCGCAGTTATATCGGTAACAAAAACTGGAAAAGAAGCAGACTCATGGAATCTGTTTTGTCCTCGCATTTACAGATAAGATTCCGCTAATTCGATGAATTATTCATTTGATAAAATATACATATACATATGCATATATATATATATATATATATATATATATATATATATATATATATATATATATATATATATATATATATATATATATATATATATATATATATATATATATTAAAGTGTGTGCGTGTTTAGCTGTAGTCTATACTCAGTGTATTTCGTAGAATTTCTTAAAAGTACTTGCTTATGAACATCCAAATGATATTTAAAACAGCTGCCATTTTTCCTCGTTGCGTTAATGACATAACTCTTGACATTTTTTGTGCAAATACCGTGCATGTTTCGGCGTTCCCAAGTTAGCACGTTTTATTTTGTTCGCTATCTTTTTCATTTCCAATCAGTGTTCAGGTAGACTTTTATTCCAAGTACATGGTAATATTTCGTTAAATCGTCACGAGTCACCAGGACAAATTAGAGCTCTGGTAACTTCTGTTCTGAGTCTATGGGACATCAGGGTAGTTTCCGTAAGTGTTGAGAGAACACGAAAATAACGTGAGTGTATATAGTAACTGGAAGGATGCTTGATATTCTGTACGGACTTTTTTTTTTTTTTTTTTTTTAATCTACAGGGTAGGCCATATTGCAGTCTTTTGAAGAAGTATGTTCTTTGGGCTGGCTTTCAATCGCTGTCAATTTGCAACTGGATGTAAAAATGTGAAACTGAATATTTTATCCAATTCCAGTCTTCATTAATGTGTTAGAAACAATAATAAAAAGCATATAACAATGTTAAGAAACCATAAACATTAGTAGGTCATAGAAATTTGTGTGTGTGTGTGTATTAGGTATCATCTTGGATCATAGCCGTGTCAAGTGGTCATCAGTAAATCTTCCCCAGTATCGTAGATTTAGTATTTGTTTAAACGGCATGATCTGAATTCTGTATCAGAAGACCCAGACAGATTATATTAAATATGCTTTCGTTGTAAATTCGAGTTCCTTTCGTAAATTAATATGCAAATTTCTAAGTTCATCCTAGGGCGTAAAACAAATTCCCGTTAACGCATATAATGTATAATCTCTCACATATATTTATTTCTCGGCCGACAAGCATACTCATACCTTGATTCTTATATGCAGTAGCTTGGGTATAAAAAGTGTATGGATGCTTTCTGATGGTAGTGGTGCACGTAAATTTAATTTAACTTTTTTGTGATGATTTTATATGAGGAACCCCTTTCCGTTACGTAGCTTGATTAAATAAGGAAAGTTAAGCTTGAAAGAGACATTTCAAGCGTATCTCTTCAGACGAACATATACTACCATGCGATACCGGCATTAAATAACTCAATTGCGCCTAGAGGGATTGATCGTCTCGGCGACTTCCTAAAACTGTTTTGAAGTAATAAATTATAAATACCATTATATTTTTCAAAATAATTATAAACTGTAACGGAGGTATCCTTTGGAGCAGTTAACGAGCAAATGGTTTTGAGTAAATTCGAGGAGGTAAAATAACCCAGGCTACAAAGACTGAGGTTTCGCCTTTAAAACTTCACCATTATGGGTCCTAACAAAAAGATTTTGAAAACCAAAAGCTTCCAGCTATCATGGCCCCTGAGATCTAGAGAAAAAAGTTTTAAGATTTTTACCTTTTACCCTTCGATCTGGAGAAACAGACCAAGACAAAATATTCTGAAAGATAGTCATCTACTTCCAGGGACGTAACTACTTAGTTTCATCAATATAAAAGAATAGTAAGGTACTGATCTTGCAAATAATATGTAATCTCAGAAAATGGTTCAGTGTAGAAATGTATGGTGAAAATAATTCATAGTTTTCCTGGTTACCTACCAAGGTTCATCAAATTCAGAAAAAATAAAATTTTGGCCCTTAAATCAACCTATGACAACAATAACAACAATCCATCTCTAAGAAGGTCACTTTTCGTAAGCGTTCTTTTTATTCCTTTCCTAAAATATGATAACTTATTGTCGAGCCTCGAGGCCCACCATTTTGCTCAAAATTTCGCAAAAATCCACAAATAACGTTTTCGTGTAATTTGCTGACCAACAAACTGACATTACTGACCGCATCAAAAACATAACACGAATAAAACTTTCCGAAATCCCCGAAAGGTAAGGGAAATGGCGTGAGAGTGAAGAGCTTCATGTTTGTGGAGGTCATTTGGTCCAGCTGAAGGCAAATGAAAGGGCTTTTGAGGCGGAGGTAATCTCCATTTCACGGGGATCCGAACGGGGCAGACACAATGGGTGACTGGAGCAAGAGATGGTTGGACCGTGTTTCAACTTACATTTTTATCTCTCATTTACTTGCAATTCATTTTCTTGGGGACGTTTTCTCTTGGGACATCCCGAAAGCATATTTTTTTTCTTTTACTTTTTACAAAGCCGACTTTCGGCTCTTCAATAACAAAAGTAAAGGCATGTAACCCTCCAGCATTTTACCAAGATCCCTCTTGTTTCATGTGTCAAGGCTTTAGAGCTCTCTCTCTCTCTCTCTCTCTCTCTCTCTCTCTCTCTCTCTCTCTCTCTCTCTCTCTCTCTCTCTCTCCAGTTCAGAAAATATGGATTCATGTAATAGCTAAGAAATAGCGAATTAATTATTATACTGTATCCGGTTAACATGCTTAATACAATTAGTTCGGTAATGTTCTTTATATGTGTGCGTGTATATGTATATGTATGTATATATATATATATATATATATATATATATATATATATATAAATATATATATAACATAAATAATATGAGTGGATGTACGTAAGCTCATGCTCACATGCATGTGTGTGTGTGCGTGCGTGCGTGCATACGCACACCTACATATACAGTATATGTGTATATATATATATATATATATATATATATATATATATATATATATATATATATATATATATATAGGCTATATGTATGTACATATACATATACATATTTTTTTCACCATACACCTTTTTCAGTTTAGAGGGTTGTGCCAGAAGGGTAGAACGCTCCGGTTTCTATCCCCATGTATTTCAGCAGACTCTGGTACCAATTCACACCTGTGTGGACTGGAAGCAATCTGCATGAAGCTAGTAAACGTGAGGCGAGCGTTGCATTTTCTCTCTCTCTCTCTCTCTCTCTCTCTCTCTCTCTCTCTCTCTCTCTCTCTCTCTATATATATATATATATATATATATATATGTGTGTATGTGTGTGTGTATATATATATATATATATATATATATATATATATATATATATATATATATATATATATATATATATATATATATATTATTGAGATTAGACTAACATGGCACATTCGAGAAGATAAAATTTTGACTCCCTCTCAATTTGGGTCACAGTGTAACAGATCTACACTGGATTCTCTGTCTAACTTAGAAGACTACATATGAAGAGGATTTGAACGAAAACAAATTACTATAACCGTCTTTTTTTTTTGACATTGAAAAGACATATGATACTACATGGAGATATGCAATATTAAAATCGTTACATAAAAATAGCATCCGTGGACATTTACTTTGGTTTATCCAAAATTTTCTGACAAATCGCACTTTTCAAGTGAGAATTGATGATGTATTGTAAAATACATTTCCACTTGAAAATGGTGTTCCATAAGGAAGCGTCCTTAGTGGCACACTGTTTACTTTAGCAATAAATGATATCAGTCATAATCTACCTATCGGAATTAAAAGTAACTTGTATATGGATGATTTTGCCATATCTTATTCAGCATCTCGCATAAAACATGCAGAGCGAATCATAAATAAACTATAATAAAAATAGATGAATGGGCCTCATCTGTAAGCTTCAAAAGACTCAAGCAGTAATGTTTTATAAAAATAAAAAGTGGAAAAAAGGTGAAGAAATAGATATAAAAATCAGAAATCATTTCATACCAATTGGCCAAACAGCAAAATTTTTGGGATTAGTATTTGATACTCACTTGTACTGGAAAGCCCACATAACATACATGAAATCAAAATGTAAAAGAGCGCTAAACCTGATTAAAAAATTATCGAGTAGGGGAGCCGATAGACATACCCTTAATGTACTGTATAAAGCAACAGTCCTGTCTATCATTGATGGAAGCGAAATATATGCTTTGGCATCAGACGCAACGCTGAAAACGTTAGACCCAGTTCATAATTATATTAAATTTTCATTTACCCTTGTGATGTTGGAGACCGTAGGACGTAGCGTTTCTAGATCCTAAAGGAACGACAAATTTTCAAGTACCAATATATATATATATATATATATATATATATATATATATATATATATATATATATATATATATATATATATATATTATATATATATATTATATATATATATATTTTTTATCATACATATCTAGTTGTTTATTAGTAATACATATATGTAATATACAGTAACTCAAATAATCTCCCACGAACAAAATAAAAAAATTTATGCTCTTTTCAGGACGTTTAGTCAATTATGTTCCAAGATAATAGAAAAGTAAGAAAGGAAATTGAGGGCATTTCCTAACGAAAAAAGAATATATGCTGAAAAGTTAAATGTTATACTATTTGAAGGAGAACTGGGGACATTGAACCGCAACAGTAAACTGATAATTGACCGTAAAGATACCTCTAACCGTGATATCCAGACCCATCACTGTATCGTAGCAGTGCTAATAATGAAATATTTTAACGTCATGCATGACTAGTTACACAATAACGATTTGTTACCTTTCTGCTTTTATAATTTTATACTGTAATTCATACACTACACACTTTTATGTATATTTGTAGAGGAGTGACAAGTATTTTGAATTTCTAAATGCAAGTTAATTTTTTATTAAAGATACAAATATGTATACTGTTTTAAATAATCTTCATATAGTCTTTTTAGTGTTATCCAAATAGCTTGACATGTCTCTGGTATGACTCTTCCAAGAGCTTGAGGCGGATATAGAATGCAATGGAATGGAATACAGAATTTAGGGCAAAGGCTAAGCAGTGTGACCTATGTGGTCATTCATCGCTGAAAGGAAAATTGAGAGCAGAAAGGTTTGAAAGGTGTAAGATGAGGAAAATCTCGCAGTTGCACTTCGAAACAATTATTAGGAGTGTGTGGATAGCAAGAAGGAAGAATGAGAATATGGACAGAGGTACAGTAAAAGGAATGAAAGCCGTTGCAGCTAGGGGCCGAAGGGATACTTGAGGGGATATGTCCACACTCAGTTTCAAATCTTGGTAAGAACAGCCAGTCGCTAAGCAGCGTAATGTGGCAGTTAGCCTTTCATAGGGCGGTATGGATTTCCCCATACATGTGTCCTCTTTTCGAATGACCTTTATAATGTTTCTCAAGAGAAAATTGAGTTGCTTCGTCCATCCTTAGGTAATTATTCCAATCCCTAGGAGCTACCTGTAGTTCTTTAAAAGAGATAAATGTGAGAGTTTTTCTTTCTTCGACAACCAATCTTTAACCCAGTATTCTTTTTCTTGCCGTTTTTTTTCATTGTTACATTGACTGCAACAGCACAAAGGCTGAGCATGTACGGTTCATTATCAGATATTGCCTCTGCCATGTCTTAACAGTGTGGCTGCCAACTAAAGACTGACTACTTTGTTCAGACCGGGAAGTAACGTGAGTTAGCAGTCATTTTTTTTGGAGTTTCCTCCCACTCACTACTTCTCGTGCGACGAGATCGAGTGTGAGGGCTCCGTCTTAGTGAATTGAAATATACTGTTTGAAGGGAAAATCCATTTTTGACCAATTTCTCCTATGCACGTCTTCTTTCTTGTATTCACCTGTCTTAAATTTATTTCATGGATTAGTACGAAAATAATATGTAATGCTATCACACGCCAAGGAAGCCAATCCCTAATTCAGAACCAGGAGGTGAGCAAGAAAATATCGTCAAGGGTAACACAGACTAAACACTTAATGGCGGCGATCTTCATTAGTGGACTGAGTCATTCTTGATGACTAAACTCTTACGTCCCAAGTTTTAGAATCAGTGTTTACTTTAGGAGGAAACAGCGTCCCGATATTGTTTACATGCGCTTCCAAAGTAATAATTAAGACTTCGGGAGGGTTTGTGTACTTGTTTCCGGGTGTTATTCGAAATTCCCAAACATAATCGACATCTTGAGTAAATAGAGAGAGGATGTTAGTCAGACTTAAATGAAATTTACGGGAACCCAACCATCTAAAGTCACTGATGAAAGATATAATACGATGCGGGCAAAACCAGTGAAGGTAAAGTGAGAATGAAAGTTTATGTGCACGCAAGTTGATTTGATCTTGAAAATCTGAATGAAGTCGGACGATAAATGAATAGATACAGCACGGAAAATTGAAACGTATTTCATGAGATTTTCTGTATGGGAGTAACCTGAAAACTACTTTAGGAGAGGTGAGCCAGGAAATGGAGCTGGAGTAATAATGTCACCAGTTGAGCAGTTCAAAAAATTTCAACAGTTCATAAAATTCTACTCGGTGTTTATAAACATGGCTCGAGCATAAAAACTAAGGGCAGTGTATCCCGTGTAGTAAACAGCAAACGCTACAAAGTGAGGAAGAGGTACTGTACCGAGAGCAGACTGTATAAGTAAATGCGTATTATAAAGAATCCGAAGATTACGCCTCCGTAAAATGTTTATTTTTCCCTTACCCCTGTCTGTTTATCAACTCGGTTTCCTTACGAAAACTATGCAGCTTCTGGAACAATTTCACGCTTGATGTCTCTCAGCACATCAAGAAAACTAGATGTTTTTGAAATGTCCTCAAAAGTGAAGCCGGAGGGAGGGCCGTAATAAAGACGTTATTGTCCATTTCGTACAAATTTGATTTTTTGTGTGAATATCGCACAAAATAGACACCGGTTATAAATCGTTTAGTAATTCTTCTCTTTAATAAGTTTCGAGGTTATTTATTTGCATGAACAGAATAATTTGGATGACGAAGAAATCCCATTGATGCGTTTTGACCAGTCAGACGGAGACTAAAGTTGTTTACTTAATTCAGAAGTCAATTTAAAGAATGTTCTATATTCTTCCTACGTAAATAAAATACTCCCAAGCAGAATTATCTGTTTTTCTGTGAATTCCGGGTAAAGAAATACAATTTTGGATTCTCTGGCGAAGGACTTGTCAGCATAACTATCTTGGTTATTTTCCGCTTGGTATTAATAGGGTATGATTTTTCTTGTTCATTGAGCAGATTGAAATTCTATATCGTGCAACATTATTTTCTGAAAATATTTTATGGTATATTTTGGAAAGGTTGTTTATTTAGTTGAAAGTCATCTTTTAATAATTTTTTTGTGAGGTTTTGCCCTTCTGACAAACATGTAGATTTCTAAAACAACCTGGTATGCAAGATATGAGATATTTCCTATATCGTGAACTGAATTGTTATGTAAATTTCTAAAATTTTACAGACCACAAATTCTTGTATCTGGACCATGTTTTATTAAAAAATCTGTGTGGGTAAAAGGATTTTCTTTTGTTATGACTAAGCTAATTATCATAGTTTGTATTCATAAATTCGTACAAATTGGCTAATAACAACTGTTCATTCTTATCAGAAAGTATACGAGTGGTAGTAACGAAAGAATAAGTTAAATGAGAAAATTGAAATTATTTTTCTTACCATTTTACCACCATAATCATCGTTATTAGTTTACGCCCACGCATACTTCTGATTTAGCTGTTTCACCAACTTTCACGTTTGACCTAAAACCGCATCATATTAGAAAATGTTTTGCTGAAATCATAATCCGGTGACAAAGAATATAGTGAACAGTACTGATATTAATTGAAGCACGGAGCAGTATTATAATGAGAGAGAATATATTTTCATTTAGAATATGAAATTAATGGAACAGTGCGCAAGGCGTCTTAGGAACGTGAATATTAATGGGAATGGAAGAAATTAGATGAGAAAAAGTAAACAAGAAAAAATTGGATTTGAGTATCAGAAAGTTGTTTCAAAAGTGAGAGAGAAAAGGATGTATATTGAGATGGCGTCATTTTTATTTGAAACATCATCATCTGCAAATATGGTCATATTGCCGTTTTGCTTTTAGTGTTCTGTGATTTCTCTTAGGTTCAAGCTTATGCATTTCTTACTGATGATGAAATTTCCAGTATACTCCTAGTGTCGGGTATTTAAGAGAGTAATATCCCTCACCTAAATTTTAAAAAGTCTTGTACCAAATTGAAATGATTTCATTGAGGCATCAGGGCCATACTGTGATGTTTTTAGTCATTTGTGTGCCCCGTTAACAGTAGTTATTAGGAAAAATAGCCAACAGTGTGATTTTTTATTCATTTTAGCGTTAGTAAAGACTTAAGAGGGGAAGCGGTTTTCAGTTGAATCACCGTTTTCTTTTCTCTGAACTTGATCTGAGGTCAAAGAGATTTCCTTTTTCTTCTGAGCAGATTCTGAGTTTACAAAGATATTTTTTCTTTCCCAAATCCTTTTGTCTTCAAAGTTTTGAGCATTTGATGGGGCTGCGGATTGGAAAACTTCATCAGGGCGAACTCAGTCGGTGGAGTTAATTGAACTTTGCCCGATAGTTCCCCAGATTTTTGTATTAAGTGAAAAACACTCGAGAAAGTGATCCTTGACTACAGTATCCGAAGAGGACAAAAGTATGGCGCAACAAGAGTATTTATTGCCTTTTCTTGCGTGAGTCATCTAATAAAGAAGGACCTTTAGTATCCCTCCCTTCATTACATATGCATAGGTTTGATGGTTCTAAAGTCAAGAAGTTTTGTAGCAGTAACGATTTTGAATGGAAACTCTGGGAGGTTTTTTGAACTTCTTGGGTAATTCCGTAATCGTGAACATTTCGCAATTAGGTAACAGATTTAAAAATTCCAAAGGACTTCTTTGGAAGTTCTTATCACCTTCATGATAAGCCTTTTAATCATGACGATTTCTAATAAAAGATATAACAATAATTATTCTTTGAAGAAAATAAGGTTTTAAACTGCATGAAATAAAACCATTAGCCATCAGTTCGTCGCTGGGTCGTGTACCATATAAGGGAAATGGATATGCAAGCACCTTCCGCTTAGATTGGATGTCGTATTTTTGTATCAGTAAAAGCAGGACCATGTGAAAAGAAGATTCAGTCTGAATAAAGACTAGGCATTACAGAAAGAGCACGTGAATTGACTCTTGTCTACAACCGATGAACTATATAAAATCTCAGGAAAGAAATTGCAGTATTAGGTTTCTTTTGTATACAATTGCAAACGCACGGTTTCATGAGAACAATTATTAGTCTTATAGGACACGGTACAATGCGTTTGCCATAAATAGGCCGCGGTAATTGTCTCGTAAATAAGAACTCGGTCTACATTCTTTCCACCTAAACGACCACGCGAATTGCCGCGAATATTGGGAGGTTCAAACGCAAAGGATTTTGCTAAATCGGGAAGCCCCGAGTATTGCTCCAATATCATGCTTTAGGTTGAAAGAAACATCACATTCGTATTTAATAGGTGTGCTGGTCGTATTAGAGTTTTTAGTCTGCTGTTGCTGAAAGAGAGAGAGATGATAATGAAAACGATGAGCGTCTAGTTTATATTCCATTTCAAACAATAACAAAATCTTATGTATATCACTGTCGTTTTGGATAATGGGAAGAAAAGGTCACGTAAAAATATTCCTAATGAGTACAAAATGGAAGCACTGCCGTTGTGAACATCAGACGCCCAGTATGATATACGATTCAATTTTACCTTGGTGGAATTTCCCGCTCTAAGAATTTGCATGTAGGAATTGTGTACGGTCTGATCTTATCTACGAAATTGATCGCGGATGCTACGAAAATTTGAATATCCTTGGTAAGCAAGAAGGATGAAAAAGAACAACGCTGAAGACGCGGACATGCATACACGAGACTGCTGTGTAAATTTTCGAAGCGGGCGTTGCGAGCGAGTTTTTCCCTTATCTCGTCAGTTAAAGGTTAAAAGTGGCGATGACTCTGGTCTTGTCTTTCGCTCTGTAGCCACCATCTGTAACGATAGGTACTGTAGTTTTATGGCAGTTTTACAACAGCTCATTGGTCTTACATTCGCAAGGTCCTTGGTTTGATCCCTAGCTAGTCGACCCCGCTGGACTGAGTACTAACGTCAGATTAGAATCAAAAGAAGCCTTGCTGAGAACAAGAAGGGACTGCCCTTCTGGCAACCGGCCCCTCCCCCCCCGTAGAAAAAGGCGTATATTGAAATTATATAATTATATATATACTGTACAGACACATACAAATATATCTGAATTTGTATATTTATGATACAGAAAACGGTAAGTTAGCCCACAGATATCACAAAAGTAAGTATAGCTTAGTTTTACCAGACCACTGAGCTGATTAACAGCTCTCCTAGGGCTGGCCCGAAGGATTAGACTTATTTTACGTGGCTAAGAACCAATTGGTTACTTAGCAACGGGACCTACAGCTTATTGTGGAATCCGAACCACATTATAGCGAGAAATGAATTTCTATCACCAGAAATAAATTCCTCTAACTCTTCATCAGCCGGCGGCGGGAATCGAACCACAGATATCACAAACAAGTTGAATTGCAGTTAATGGCTTATTGGTAGTTCTAACCAGAGCATGCAATTATCTAGTATTGTTGAAAGGTTCATTCTCATCTTACGGTCGTTGACTGTTTTTAACCTGTTTGTGTTATGTAAGATATAAATTGCCACGTGTGTTGATAACATGTTTCACTGCAGTATGGATGCACCATAGATGATACATATTTATCCAGAGCACTCATTGCTCCCTTATCTTAACGAGCTAAAGCTGCTTTCCGTCTTCTTGTAGTTCAGGGAACCTTAGGTTCTGTTCGGGAAGTTTCACCGTTTTTTACCAATCTGTGTCAGAGCAGTCGAAAAAATCCACTACTCTGGCCTTCCTTCTGTGCAGCACGCGTTG
>NC_089751.1:13577134-13584634 GCF_040412425.1 Macrobrachium rosenbergii
GGTGTACATCTAACGATTCCCAGTTCCAACATTTTTATTGATCAGGTGTCTCATAAGACTTAAAATGATCATCGCCGCTCAAACGCACTATTAGAATTACGTGCTGCGCAATTTATTACACGCATTGTGTCAGCCAAGGTCGTGGAAGCTGTGTTTCGGTCTTCATCGAAGAAAGTTGTGTCATTCAAATCAATTGAATTGGCAGACACTTCTGATTTCCGCGCATTATAGTTCTTGAAGATCTAGAGACGTGTGCAAGGAGGTTTTCGGAGATTTCGAGTTCTTAGCTCGGTAATTCGACTCGCACACAGAACCACTTGACCACTCAGGACTCACTGAGACAGGTCGAACAGACAATGACGTCACACTGGCTCATCGCAAGCAGGACCCACAAAGTGGGTACTGGCTCATCGATACCACAGAACGTTCGACCATCCACCCTTCTTCGTTAATGCATTAATAGTTTAGGCTTTGCATTAATTTTCATTAAATGGTAGTATACCAGTAAATTCATTATTTATCAGTGTAAGTTATTTTAAAAAAATGCACCCTCATATGTCAAAACTGTTAATTTTTGTATCGATAGACAAGAAGAACTTCAAGGAATCAACATCTATCTTTTATTGTTTAAACAGTATCTTAGACAAACATGATGTAAATTGCAATGAAGATTACTCGGAATACCTAAAACATAATTAAATAAAAAGGAATTTGTCTTGTGTAACCTATACATGTATTTACAACAGTGCTAAATATTTAACTTTATTCTTTTCCTTTTTTTTTTACCTCTGGAGGTTTCAGTTTTCTCGAAATTTTTTAAAATTCTTAGTATGTTATTCTAAAATATACAGATATTTTTGCAAATATATCACCTCAACGCCCGTCTGTCTAAGCTCACTGGATAATGTTTTTACACATTCTTTTCCCTCTATGAGCAACTTTCCTTGTATTGCTTTGACTACTTCCCCCAGCTTTATTAGCTGAGGAGAATAATAGATTTTGTAAGCATTTATACAAAATGCATATACATACATGCGCTGTACATATATATATATATATATATATATATATATATATATATATATATATATATATATATATCTCACATTTGAAGTATTAATTTTTTATTCATATTTATTCATGGATCCATGCAGTAGGGGAGATTAAACTCACCGTTGGCAAAATGGAGAGATGACACAGCGCCTTCCTTTAATAATCGCTTATCCTTAGGGCTTTCATTATTCAGCAGCCGTGACTTCATATCTATATGATCCTAACGTTTGAAATAAACAGAACATATCACCGTATTTTCAGGGTTGACTGAATCTGCACGACGACATGCAGTCAGCCAATTATCTCGGTACAGTTTCCACCTTGGAAATCTAAAATACCTTATCCCCAAGTTATTTGTCTTTACCGTGGTGCCAGAACAACCGGACATTGATCAGTTATTTGGCATGGGTATGAAAAGTTCTTTAAAGAGTATCTTGAATTCCAGCGCTCACACACACATGGAAGTAAGGAACTGTTTGTTTACAAGGTCCAGACTGTCGTTGGTTTACGACCTGTGACCCATGGCTCATGACATACTATCAGCACTTTGGGCTGTTTCCCGAATTGCCTTCTGCAAAACGATATGTCAACGACGCCGAATTCAGTGGAACCCACGTACGGCATGATCACGTGACTCCTTATCCCAGGTCAAAGATGGCAACCAGCGATCGGTGTGAATTTCTAGCTTGATTTTCATTGAAGATTGAAGCGATTTCGAAAAATGGTATTAGGCGACAAACAAGAGGCCTGGTCTCATGACTCTAGGTGGCAACACCGTTGCAAGATGACCATTATTATTATTATTATTATTATTATTATTATTATTATTATTATTATTATTGTTATTATTATTATTATTATTATATTATTATTATTGTTATTATTAATTACAATTACAAGGTTTTGTTTACATCCCGAACATTAGGAGACTGTAGTTATATGCACGTGCTTAGAATAGTATCAAGTGAAAAGTTATTCATCTATTCAGTGACCCCGACTTTACCCTCTCGTTCGCTGACACTCTGTTTCAGAGAATCTATCGTCCGCAGAGAGAGAGAGAGAGAGAGAGAGAGAGAGAGAGAGAGAGAGAGAGAGAGCTTTGTCATGTCAGTCGAGGCACCGGTTGCCAAATACAGTGTGAATACTACTACAGAAGTAATGGCAAAAGTACACGCTATGGCGGGCACTGTCTCTGTCTTTGTTCTGTAGGGCTATGGAATTATGCTGCCGCTTTCCTCCTTGCGCGACCTTAGGATCTTTAAAAAACCCACCCATTGCTTCTTTCGGGACCGAATCTTATTCCCTTTCCTTTCCTTATTTGTCCTGTTCCTATAATTTGTAAGCTACCAACTGCTGTACTCCTGATGCAAATATTTATGCTTTGGATTTGTTTGTTTTTGTGTTTGTAAATGTTACACAAATTTCATTAAAAGAATGAAAGCGAAATGAGATGAACTGAATTGTAATTATTACTGGTCTTCAAAATGAGTGTTCTTAAAATTCTACCCTTCATTCAAATTAGAATGGCGCCGGTATAAAGTCATGCATAACCGGAAATTGCGAAAATATCCCGGAGAAAATGAAGCCTTCGAAACGCCTGGTGCGGCGTGTGATCCACTTTGACTAAAATCTTTCAGTGCCTCCGTTCTCAGTTCTTTCTTTCAAAAACGCTGTCTCTTTCGACCTCAGGCCTGAGACCCATCCTTTTTTCTCCCCTATAATTCGTTTTTTCTGCTCTTCGTTAGATCAAGACATGCGTTCTTCGACTACCATTACAGCGTGTTTTCTACTCAGTGTAAGATAATACACCATCGCGCTTTATATTTTAGCTCTGAAAGCGTCTTTGTCGTCGATCCGTACATGTAACCATTCAATGCTCTCACACGAACGCATATATGCATATATAACACACACATATGTATAGAGTGTGTTTGTATGTGTGCTCGTGTGAAAGCACTGAATGTCTTACTGAATGTATATACTATAATTATATATATATATAATTATATATATATATATATATATATATATATATATATATATATATATATATATATTATATTGTATATATATATATATAATGTATGTATATATGTATGTATGTATTACATGCTCATGTTGTGCCCGTGTGTGTTGGTATTCAATTCGACACAGGGAAAAACAGTTTTCTGTTCAGCGTATAATGCTGTATGAAACTTTCAGGCCCTGCCCGTGAAACTTTTAGCCGCAGCCTATGTAGCTTATACACGGTCCTTTGGTGGCCTCAGCGACGGCCCATGAAACTCTTAGCTGCGGCCCATGAAACTCATAGCCGCGGCCCATGAAACTCAGCCACGGTCCGGTGGTGGCCTGTGTTGTTGGTATCTATAGCAGTACCAGAAGTACGATTATGGCTAACTTTAACCTTAAATAAAATAACTACTGAGGCTAGAGGGCTGCAATTTGGTATGTTTGA
Organism: Macrobrachium rosenbergii; assembly: GCF_040412425.1. Taxonomy (NCBI): domain Eukaryota; kingdom Metazoa; phylum Arthropoda; class Malacostraca; order Decapoda; family Palaemonidae; genus Macrobrachium; species Macrobrachium rosenbergii. The sequence continues at coordinate 13,580,643 of NC_089751.1, forward strand.
TGATTGGAGGGTGGTTGATCAACATACCAATTTGCACCCTCTAGCCTCAGTAGTTTTCAAGATATGAGGGCGGACAGAAAAGTGCGGACGGACAGACAAAGCCGTCACAATAGTTTTATCTTACAAAAAACTAAAAACTAGACGTTGTCCATATTAAGAAGAATTTAGCGCTCCTGAGATCATGTTTTACTTCTTTCGAACCTCTTAGGAGTTCCTTTCAAAGTCAATTCTTGAAAATTTACATGTCAAGGACAATTCATATCAGTTCTATGTGATCTGGATTTCTTTATTTACTTATTTGTTTCTTTGTATGTTTGTTTATTTACTTATGAGATTGTTTTAGTAGAAAGGGATGGTTTTACTATATCCAAATCTGAAGATAATATCTTTAGCTTGAAACATACTCAAGTCCGGAATGTTTTGATTTTATTGAAACATACGTGTAAATGTTTTCATAAACACTAAAAGTTTATACATAGGAATGCTGTTGGTATTTGTCTGTTCATACGAATACCTATCCATTTCCTCACAGTCGGCAGTCAAATGAATGAACTCAAATTTTTCTGAAAGAATTTGGGAAAAGTGAAAGAAATCAACTTACCATTTCCTCTGCCGGGCACTCGGCCTCCGGTACCCATGCTACCAAGGACTGTGACTATGGACATAATGACTGCGGCGTTATTGGGTCGGCCTTGAGCGAATCACCTCCGGCTGGTCGTGCAACCACCTGTTCTGAAGAGAAGATGCGATTTAGCTCATGAAGCTTTACAGTTGTTCCTGGGTGCGTCCGTACTGCACTAAAACATATCATAAACACATCAACAACTTATCGCATACATATTACTAACAACAATTATATGATGAGAACGAACCTTTAAGAAGTGCGAGCTGGTTAGAACTACCAATAGGTCACTGACTTCTATTAAGTTGTTTGTGATGTGTGTGCGATCAGTTACCGATTTGTGTTTGACGTTTAACTGTAGTGTGGACGCACTCTTAATTACTACATACAGTATTTATATTTCTCTCTCTCTCTCTCTCTCTCTCTCTCTCTCTCTCTCTCTCTCTCTCTCTCTCTCTCTCTCTCTCTCTCTCCTAGTTCTTGATATGTATGACCTTTTCCTCATTCTTATCTTTTTCTAGGTTATTTTTATCTGTCCCCCTATCGAAATTAGTTGAATTTTTTTTGTGCCTTGTCCCAAACTTAAAGGGATATAAACAACGTAAAAATAAATCCTGAACAATGGTCGCCAAGGTGATAAAGAAAATAAAGCCGAATTGATGTAAAAATAAGCTTTCCCCCACTAAAAGCAAAGGAAGAGAATAAACACAAAATAAAGGAAGAGAATAAACACAATGTCCGTAAAACCAATAAAATTTAGAAAGTACTCCATGGTCCATTACAATGTTCTTAATAGAAAGAGTCAATTTTTTGTTGTTATTTTATCTAGCTTAGTTCCAGCACAATTCGGGGTGAAGACTTTATCATTAATATTATTATAATTTGGCAGCAGACCCTCTTTTAAACAGGTTCTATTGAATATTATTGCTGCTTCAGCTGCATTTATTTTGTAGAAGACTTTTTCTAATTTCCTTATTGCGGACTTCTCTTCAGTGGAGGTGCGTGCTAACAGCTCGCCTATATTTGTCATTTCATGGGGGAAAAGTCAAAATCTGGATTCTGCTTCTTTATATATTCTATACAGTTAGTTCTATACAATTGTTGCCGCGACGTTTTGACAGACTCTTCTGTCATTCTCCAGCGGGAGCTAGTAGAGGACTGGCAGATTGCATAGGTCCTTCTGAACTTATACACGGGCGCCTCGCTCATCAGGAGCAATGATGAGCGAGGCGCCCTTCGAGACAATCCCCCGACTACGACAGAAAGAGTAGATAATGACATCATTCATCCTCAGCCCAATAGCAGCCAAACTACCGATGATGTCAGCCGGCATGACATCACGCAACGGCAGGCCAATGGGAACGCTGGAATGAATGATATTCCCAGGTTGCGAAGATCTGTCAGGATCGAGCTTCGCCGCAGAAATTTGGCTTGAAGTTCGCCGACTGCAACCAATCAGAATTCGCCGTCCATGACCCCCCGCTGAAGCCCGTGTATAAGTTCAGAAGGACCTATGCAATCTGCCAGTCCTCTACTAGCTCCCGCTGGAGAATGACAGAAGAGTCTGTCGAAACGTCGCGACAACAGTTGTATAGAACTAACTATAGAATATGTAGAGAAGCAGAATCCAGGTTTTGACTTTTCCCCCATGAAATGACAAATATAGGCGAGCTGTTAGCACGCACCTCCACTGAAGAGAAGTCCGCAATAAGGAAAATAGAAAAAGTCTTCTACAAAATAAATGCAGCTGAAGCAGCAATAATATTCAATAGAACCTATTATTATTATTATTATTATTATTATATTTGTTACTTTCATGATCATTTATAACGCTAAAAAAAGTAGTAATAACATCTTTCTCATCTCCAGGCAAGATTGGCAGGAAAATGCTCCCTGCCCTCTTTCCACCACCCATCGTGAGTATAAACCCTCAAAGTTATTGGTAGTTTTTCCTTTCCCGGTCAGGGCACGAACGGTTGGAACCTCTTCAAAAGTCTGTATCAGAACTGAAAAATGTACTACCTGTCTCGCTGCTGCTGTTGTTATACTTCGTCTTATAGTTAGATATGAAATGCAAACTCGTGAAAATGTCCAAGTTTCTCTCTTAACATCTTTTAACTTAAGTGCGTTAAGACGCTCGCCAAGTGCAGCTATCATAAGGGCGCTATTCTGTGTCATGTTAATACAAAAAATAATTAAAAAACCTGCAAATAGTGCCTTAAGTAAAGTTTTCCCATACGTTTGCGTACGATATTGACAACTTATTACAAATTTTGTAACCCAATACTGAAACTACAAATGACACGTGTATCCTGCGATGTTATACTTCAAACTGATGTAATTTTTAATGAGAAAAGGATTACGCTAAATAAGAACATTGATGATAACGGCTCTTGACGGAAAGAACGGTTCTTGCACTCCATAGAAAGACAGCGCCTATCCCAAGAGGGAATAAAGTCCAAAGGAAAACACATGTATCCCATGAACGACTACTTCATGTCGCTTCCCAAATATATTGTAGATTCACGTGTCCCTAAAGGTAGGATGTCTTGCAAGGTAGGATACCTTTCCGTTGAATGAAAGAATGTCATATGTCTCTGAAGAGAAAATGTCCATTTAGCCTGCAAGAGGAAGGGCAAATGTAGCTTAACAAAAGTTCTGAAAACGTTTTCGTTAATTGAAGGGTCTCTGCATTTATGAAAAGGTCTGCAAATACAGAAGCATGAATGGGATATTTATCCTAAATACCGATATTTATTTGTTGCATAAATTGGAAGTTGTTGTGTAAAAAAGTTTGGTGTTCTAGCATAAGCTGAGACTTATTTGGTCGAATACAATAATGCGTAGATCTTTGAAATGACACCAAGAATACAATCTTTTTTTTTTTTTTATAGAAGACAAATATCCTAACAAATATCCTAGACAAGATGACTTCCCACAGGAAAGGTGAAATCTGAAGAGGAAGGCAAAGCAACTCCATTATCTTCGGAAGCATTAGAGAAAGTCATAGAGGTATGTGGCCGAGAAATCAGACCTGGTCGGAAGTGTGCCTCATAGGCAGAGCGGGCACAAGTTTCCAATGAGGTTTTGTGGTATATTTCCCTTGAAAACTGGTGGACCAGGATAAGGAATAGCAAAATGTTTGCTATAAATAGCTGCTAGGCTAATTATTGTCTAGGAAAGACATTTTAACGAAGCGAAAATTGACCATGAATGAGTGGCGCATGCACTCGACGAAAGGAATGCGTTCGTTACCCATGGAGGACTTCTAAGGGTATCTCCACACTGCAACAAAACATGTCATAAACACATGGCAGCAACTTATCGCACACACATCACAAATAGGTTGACTATAAATTAATGACGTATT
>NC_089751.1:13587134-13622134 GCF_040412425.1 Macrobrachium rosenbergii
TAGACGAGGCAGTGCCAACTGGGCATAGTGAAGAGAGACTGCAACCAGTAGTGAAAACGTTTGTCCGTGTATTTGTAAGAGAGAGTTGAGAGTTAACGAAAGTAAGAGTAATATTATGAGGGCAAATGGAAACCAGAAAGATGGAGTAGTGAAAATTATCATTTCCTCTAACTGGGGGTAGTTTCAGAGGCAAATATATCATTAGACGTTCTTTTTCCATCCTTTAATCATTGAATCAAGGAAGAAACCCCTAAGCAGAAAACTTTTATGGCATCTGCTGTTTCGTATACAGTGTAAAGCAGCGTGGGATTGGTCACCGAGGTAATACTAAATGAGTACGACCTGGACATTTCTGCCTTAGGTAGTGCCTGTCACTTGGGTTACCAGTGCTCAGTGTCCAAAGACAGAGGCGCTCCTGACTGAGGGCTGCGGAGGTGTTGGTGGAATGCAGTGCTCCAAAATGATATGTGTTTGTTCCATTGTATCCAACAATAGTCGTACTTTTTTCCTCTGTAGAATTCCAGAAAATAAAATTATAGAATGATTTTAATGTGGATGTTAGTCTAATTCTCTTCATCCTATATGAGACCCAATATATGATTCGGTAAAAAGGTTTTTGTGGGCGAAAGGATGGGCTAATGTAATGTGAAATGATGTGCGCTTAGGGTAGGTTGTTGAACAGAGGGAGTATAACTGAGATGTCCTGTTTAGAAGGGGAGGAAGATCTCGAAATGGCCTGCTGAAAGGGCAGTGGTGCTGGCACGGATATGGCTTGACTTCTATTAGGTGAGAGTTGAACAAGTAAAGGTGTTGGAGGATCGCGCCCAGGGGGTAAATAAGCTGCCAGTAAGCCATCTCGTGTATGTTTAAAAAGAAGCCGACGCTTGGAAAACTTCTAACAAATGAGGTTTATTCTTGATTCAGTGGTCGAAAGATGAAATTGGCAGTGAAAGTTTTATTTTCAGGTGAAGCCATCCCCTGCTCTAAGACTCGAAACCCGTGTTTCGGTAGGCTTTGGTTCCCCTCTTTTCCAGGTTTTGGAATGCTGTCACTACCTCCGTTTTCCAGTATTCTGCTGTCTATTATTTATCAAACCTGGAGAAAGTCATTGGGTTACTCGTCTTATTGGACTTTTAATAAAAAAAAAAAAGCAGTCTTGTGTGACATTGCACGCAAGTCTTCCAAAGCGCTAGTCCCCGTAGGGGGTAGGGCCATCAGTCCACCTCATGCGGTGCAATGTAGGCATTACTTAGGGGTTTGCAGCGTCCCTTCGGCCCCTAGCTGCAACTGCTCTCATTATTCCTTTTACTGTACCTCCGTTCATATTCTCTTTCTTCTGTCTTAGTGCCCAGTTTCTCCTAACAGTTGATTCATAGTGCAATTGCGAGGTTTTCCTCCTGTTACAACTTTCAAACTTTTACTGTCAATTTGTTTCAGCGCTGAATGGCCTTAGTTGCCCCAGTGCTTGGCATGTATGCCTAGAGTCTATAAATCAATCAATCAAAGCACCAGTCTAAGTTGTATTGTTTCTTGCACAGGCTGTTGATATTGTGAATAAAAGATTTTATGCAATAGTCTCGTCTGACCTACTTTCCCTCCCCTCGACCCAAATCCCGCTTCGTAGGGGAAATGTGCGGCTTGCGCGGAGGTCATAGAGTTGAATATAATGCCGGACTTACTACTGGGTCTCATGTCGTCCTCTTGGTGAAAGGAGTCCCCCCTTTTGAGAATTATTAGGCGTCTCTTTTTTTTTTTTGTCCTCCTATGAATAATGGAATTGTGGAAATAAAGGCGGGTTTTAGGGTAATCACGAGAGAGAGAGAGAGAGAGAGAGAGAGAGAGAGAGAGAGAGAGAGAGAGAGAGAGAGAGAGAGAGAGAGAGAGAGAGAAGGCAGGGGAGGGAGGGTTTGAAAGATGTTACTAATTAGCTAAAACTATCTAGGAGATAAGAGAAAACGGTGGACGTTTCAAGCGCAATATTAACAAAAGAGAAATTCATAACCCCATTATTAATGCCATCTATGGAAGACCTTGTACTCTTATTCTGAAGTCATGAAAATATGTAAGAAATTTTACCCTTTTCCCCTAGCATTGGGGTAAGGTTATTCGTTAAGTTAATGGTGTCTGAAATGAGCATGCGCCTCAGTCGCGAATGAAAATTGAACTGTCGCCAGGAATGTGTGGCGGAACTCACTTGCTGCAGACGCTCAATACGAACACAGCAATTCGCAGAAAGTGTGGAAATGTAAGAACATGAATCTGAATTTTTACGTGACTCATTCCAAAATAAACTAGCATATGAAAACGCAGTTGTAAGATTCTGTAACTTTTTTTTCCTTTTGAGAAATAGGGCACAGCTGTTTGATCTGATTATTATTCTTCGTTAAGCGGTACTGATTTCGTATGAATGGTCGCTGTAAGTACATTTTCTAGAAACTGGTTGAGATATCATGATAAATCCTAAGCTCAAGGAATAATCGTGAAGTCCACCGACGTGTTATGATAGTCTGTCATTTTAATCTCTGATGATTGCTTCTTTCTGTTCCAGATTAGCTCTTCATTCAGCCATTTTGTAACATGCACTTTCCTCTGAGCGCCTGATAAACAATGAAAACATCGAGGAATATTTTTTTTTCCTGGGGAACTGAGAAGGGGTTGCTTTCATAGAACGGAGAAAGAAGAGCAGAAAATATCATCCTGTCACAGTTTTATTTACAAAACGATTTTTCTCACTTCAGTGACCAGTTGATATTTTCTTAGTTTATTATACTCGTATTTTTATGGGTTTGAAGATGTGCTGCTTTAATTTTTTTTTTCTTGAAATATAAGCTATTATGTTTTATGTCCAAAATTTTTTTTTTTTTAAGAAAGAAATTCTTGAAATGATGTCATCAGATCAATCTGTCTATGCTAAATGAAAGGCATAATATATTTTATATATATATATATATATATATATATATAAATTAAATTATATATATATATATATACACATGTTTATATGTATATATATACATATTTCCATGATGTTGCCTTGTAATATGTATATCATCCTATAATTTTGATACATTTATTCTTTCATTTATCATGTATTATGGGTAATAATAATGATTGTTGAAATATCGTATGTGGTGATACCAGATCTCAAAAGTGCAGTAAATGAGGAACATGTGTGCTAGCGAAGGGTTTGTTTCACTTCAGCTGGCATCAGTTCAGATAAGAGAAGCGTGTTGTGTTGGATTTTTCGCTTTGTTTTAATTCATGCGATGATAGGGTGGGAATAACAGTTGCCCTCTGTTTGATCATGTAAAGATTTCTGTAAAAGCTTTGTCTCATATGAGAAAAAACGAAGGTTTTGTAATGTTACATACATGACTGGTCACATATGCTGTTTTGAGAGACATGGACAAGTATTGCACAGAACCACATGGCAGTTGCGTCATGTTTTGTAAGATTGCGTTCAAAACTTTTTGCCAGAAGTAACGTCAGCTCCCTTTTTATAGAAGAATTTTTGTATCTCGCACCCAAAATGCCTTAATGACGTCATATGACTGTTGAATTTCTACTGAAATCCAAAAATTGATTCATTCTTATTTCAGAGACTGTTCTCTCTCTCTCTCTCTCTCTCTCTCTCTCTCTCTCTCTCTCTCTCTGTATTTCTTAAAGAGTAATTATTAACGTAAAATATGTGTTGTCAGTAGTATTAAATATAGCTTTTGAGATCTGAATTTAGTAAAATTATTTAATTTGTAACGGTGCCCGGTAAAAAAGTGTGTTTTGTGAATTCAAGAAGCTGCAAAGGGATTTTACAAAGGTTTTCACAAGCTTGTGTAAGGTAAAGTGAATTTTAATTATTATTACCATGATATAATAAGGTGTATTTGAGAGAAATTTTGCCTTATTGAAATTATTTTATTGATAAACCTTTTGTGTATTTTTGTGTGTTCTTGTGTTTGCAATCTCTTGATTTTTGTTGCTGATTTAACATTTATTTGCTTAGCATTTTAAATATTTCTTAATAATTTAACATTGCATACTTGATTTAATATTCATTTATTAAGATTTTCTTTTCAAACTTTGAATAATTCTTGATAGTTTAAATTTTGCTTAACTTAATTCCTTGATAAATTAAAGTTTTGTGATTTAATTTTGTTTAATAATTTAATTCAAGAGTTAATTAAATTTTATGTTGTTTTCAAGTAATAGTAAATTTTTCAGATTGTAAATTATAAATTTTGAATTTAACAATAAATTTTTGTATTTAAAATTTTTAAAAACAGTGTTTCATTTATTGACCACCAGTGAATAGGATTAATTGTGTGCATAAGGTAAAGTGATAAACATGTTTTGTTCCTTTAGTTTTACCGTCACAATTCTTTTGATAAACTTAGTTTGATTTCTCATGTGATTAATGAGTTTTTTAGGGATCACTGTTACCTTTAGAGTACTCAGTCGTAAATCTTATTGTTATGAGAGTTCAAGTATCTGGCTGAAGTTGGGTGAGAGTTCAAGTATCTGGCTGAAGTTGGGTATATTATTGAAATTTGAGATTAGTTGTGTAATAACCAGGTACTTGGTACGCATCGTGACAATATATATGTATGTATGTATATGTAATATGTATATATATATATATATATATATATATATATATATATATATATATATATATATATATATATATATAATAATAATATTTCACAAAACTCGTGTGAGAGTATACAGAGCTGGATTAAGCAATCTGGGTGCAAGTTATGGAACTGCCAATACCACCATCCAGACAGGCGTCTCTTTCCCTTGTGGGGTTGAGTCAGTGAGAAGAGGAAGCGTTTCCCTTCCAGACCTACCATTTGTTTCTTGCGGAGTGTTTCCCTTCTAGATTAAACTCTTGTTTTACCTTCAGTCTGGCTGTTTTCCTGTTTTTGGTTAAGAGCCTCACTTTTTGGTTTTCATTTTCTTCTTTGACTGGCTGTTTCCTCTCGAGACCAAATGCTTTGCTTTCATCTGTCAGCTCTCTCTCTCTCTCTCTCTCTCTCTCTCTCTCTCTCTCTCTCTCTCTCTCTCTCTCTCTCTCTCTCTCTCTCTCTCTAGGCTGAATGGTTCCACTTACGTCGGTTTTCCCTTAACCCACCTCGATGCATTTTTGGTTAAATGCTTTAATTTTTGTTTGGTGGGTTTTTCTCGATTGATTTCGTCTCATTTTGTTTTCCGTATACTTTGTTATTTGCTTCATTTTCAGAAGTAGATTCACCTCCTGTTCTCTCTGCTTTTATAGACATTGTTATTCATTCATTCAGTTTCTTACTTACAAGGTATTTTTCTCTTCCTGATACTCTCTGCACACTGCTACACTACTCTCAGTTTTATTCTCAGTCTGCTCTTTATCCAAATCTCGACAAGATATCCCTTTCACTTTTACTGTCTCTTTCTATTTCGAAAATTTCAACTCTTTACAAAGTTCCCAGTGGTTTCAATTATCTCCTCTTCAGATTGCCGTTCCTTGTTATCAGTCGCCTCCAATACTGTTCTTTTCCGCATTTGGACGATTATTCACTTTGCCTGATTTAGCTCTTTTCTCGACCTTCAATTATGGTGCTGCCTTGTTAACTACCATTAATGTACTGCCATTGGTCATCTCTTTCGTCGTAGAGGTTACGGCAGCCTCCATCTAACCAGCCTGTGTAGTTTTCGAATCACACCCTGAAAGGAAAGTTTCTTTACGTACTTTTCTCTTGAATTCAAGGTTTACACAGTTTTAACTGTATCCAAAAATGTAAGAATTTTGAGAAATCAAAAGGCAGTTGTGACTCCTAAAAACACACACACGTATATATATGTGTATGTGTGTTATGTAAGTACATATGCATATATATATATATATATATAGGTGCGTGTGTTTGTACACACACACATATATATATACATACACATATATGTACACACATATACACATATATGATGTATATATATATAAATATATATATATATATATATATATATATATATATATATATATATATATATATATATATATATATACACACACATATATATATATATATATATATATATATATATATATATATATATATATATATATATATATATATATATATTTGTGTGCGTTTTTAGGAGTCGCAATTACCTTTTGATTTCTCAAACTTACACATTTTTGGATACAGTTAAAACTGTGTAAACCTTTGATTTCAAGGGAAAAGTGCGTGAAGAAACTTTCCCTTCAGAGTGTGATTCGAAAACTACACAGGCTGGTTAGATGGAGGCTGCCGTAACCATTACGGCCATACAACTCTGCAATCCATTCACTTTTAAAGGCTTTTGTGGCTTATTACCTAACAGTGGAATACAAGCGTTACCGATTATAGAAAACGAGGATAAATACGAAATTTAAATAAAAATGTATTAATAAATCAATTAGCGGATGACGTTCAACCATGACTGAGAAAAATTGGCAAAGTGCGACCTTAATTTGTTTCAAGTCGACGTCTAAATTAGCTGGGCATGTACTCTGTCGTTCCAGTTTGCCAGCAAAGGTTCATTGTTGATTTAGATCCGTCAAAGTTATATATATTGCAGGGGCTGTTGTGAATTTGCCGCGGGATAAATTAACAGGCTTCACACATTTGTTTTCATGTTTAATCGCTAAGCAGATAGTTTGAAATTCAATTGAAATTGTTAATGGACGACAAAACTTCAACCGTACACGATATTAAGATTATGCCTTTAGTTACATCAGTTGCACTCTTTTCCCTTCTCAAAATTTAACATGGTCCTGGAAAAGTCATTCATTCCTAAGTTCTCATTTAACAGCTATACAGGATGTTGCAATAATATTCGCGGTTAACGACTATAGAAAACTTGATAGTTTGATTTATACATCGCAGCTGTTGTTAATATACGTACAATGTAGAGTGCTTTTTCCACGATTTAGTAGCCAGCTAAACTGATGCACAGTATATTCTCTTTCTGTATACAGTATGTATATATATATATATATATATATATATATATATATATATATATATATATATATACATACATACATACATACATACACACACACATCATAGCTGTTGTTAACATTCGTACAATTTAGAACGCGTTCTCCACGGTTTAGTAGTCTGCGAAATGAGAACGTAGGAATGAATGTGTTTTCCAGGACTGTGTTAAATTTTGAGAAAGGGAAAGAGAGCAATTGATGTAACTAAGGCATAATCTTAATATTGTGTACGGTGGAAGTTTTGTCGTCCATTAATTATTTCATTTTAATTTCAAACTACCTGCTTAGTGATTAAATATGAAAGCAAACGTGTGAAGCCTGTTCATTTATTCCTCAGCAAATTCACAACAGCCCCTGCAATGTATATTACTTTGATGGATCTAAATCAACAATAAATCTTTGCTAACAAACTGGAACAACAGAGTACATGAACAGGTAATTTCAACGTCGATTGGAAACAAATTAAGGTCGCACATTGCCAGTTTTTCTCAGTCATAGTTGAACGTCATCCTCTAATTGATTTATTTATAAATCTTGTTCATATTTCGTATTTATCCTCGTTTGTATTGCAGTGTTAGGTAATAAGCCACAAAAGCCTATAATGTGAAACTGGATGGCAGAATTGTAAGGCTAAGTTATTGATAACGGTACAGTTTTGTCAAGGCAAACTCATTTTTAATTGCAATTGTATTAGAATAGAGCTTTCACTTTCCTTTGTTTTAAGGAAATGCTCGTTGTAAAGTGATTTAATGTCGATGTACTTTGTTATTCAAGTTTATTATTCAAATTAGAACAACTTGACGTCTACTATTTCACTCAAAAATACTTACAAAATAAAAGGTACTCAAATTAACTCGGTAGGTTTTTCTTCACCAAGTCTGACAAGACTGTTGACCTTCATTACTTAAACCGAGTTTGGTAAATGGCTTTGAGTAGGTCTCACTCTGAAAGGAAATTCCTTTTACATATTCCGAAGAGACCGACTTCTAATAAGCATCGCTTGGACTACAGGCAAAGAAGGAGAAAATATTTTTCTTTTGGGAGCCATTTCACTTCTTAGTTCCATTCATCCGCTGAGAATAGTCAAGTGGACCCACTGAACACTGAAGGGGTAAATTGGAAATGAAGGAAATAGGGAAATAAATTTCACGCTGTGACGATTGAGATCTGAAGAGAGAGAGAGAGAGAGAGAGAGAGAGAGAGAGAGAGAGAGAGAGAGAGAGAGAGAGAGAGTTGCTTCCATGAGAAATTATGGAATTATGGACGGTGAAACGATAGAGATGCGGCTCTTCCCTAGAAATGGACCGATTTTGAATAATATCTATATAGGTTGAACTATGAAGCTCTGTAAGGGTCTGTTTGCTTTGAAATGTCAGCAGCGTATTTGGCGAGCGAAAACTTTACTATTCCAAGAATTAACAATCAGCGGCAATCATTTTTTCATGTAAATTTGAATAGCATTTCTAAATGAATATTATCATTACGTATACGTCCTTTATGCTCAAAACCCTTACAAATCTATCCTCATTCTCCCATTTACTTTTTTTTTTTCAAACCTGGTGTTTTAACATCATTGAAGGATAGCACAAGAGGGGAAAAGAAGAAAAATCTAAATTATTCCTCCCATCTGTCCTCTGAACGAACTTTCAGACTGATTGAGCATCCAATTAAACTATTGCTGCCCATCCTTGCGACTGTTCAACGTACGTCATTGCATGTGTACACTTTCGAATCCAAGCGTCTGCGAGGGTACTTTGGTTAGGAGAAGTGCAACTTTGTCTTTTAGAGTTTTTGAACAGAAATACCCCATGCCGAATTTTCACATCCGTCACTAAAAGGGATTGCGAATAAAGGATAATGGTTAATGGATCAAGTCAAAAGGCAAAGGATGAAGTGAAAATGTGAACAGAAGTACGAGGGATGGAAAGACTGAAGGGTTAAACCTGCGAAAGATAAGATGTAATGGAAGGAAAAATTAAAGGACAAAATAGTATGGGAAAGAGAATGATAGATGGTAAATAAAGCAATCAAGGGGATGGAAGGTGAAGGACAGGATTAAAGTCAATCCTCGGAGGATGAACGATAAGAATAATTGTCATAATATGCCTTAATATGATATGTTGACTTTATCTGCTATCATTGTTATGATAGCCATATTAAAATTGTCCTAGCATCGAATTTCGGATAGTTTATAGACGGTTTTAAGTTTTCTGTTTTCCTTCTTTAACACGGAACTTCTCAAAGCCTCCGTTCTCTACGTTGCTTGTCATATATCCGTCTCCACTTTCTTAATAAAGTACGCAGCCAGACTGTCTTTGCCAAGAGTACTTTATAATTTCACTCATGAATGAAGTCTCTAACATGAAGACAGCGTAAGCAGTGATTTACAATAATGTGAACAGCTGTGCTGACTGCTATGTGTCTGAAATACCAGATTGTATTATGATACGCATAAACATCATGTGAAATGTATCACTTTAATAACAAGTGATACGTTCAATTACAAGGTAATTTCACATCGATTGAATAACCACATGGGTTTTGATACGTTCAAGAACCTCGAGAGAGCACCTGTCTTTCTATGCAGAATCACTCATTTCCCTTTGATACCTTATGTAAACAGAGTCTTTTCTTTCTGGCTCAATCCCATTTTCAAACGAGTAGAAATTTCAATATCTGTTTTAAAATAGTGTCATCCCAATCACTGGATTTTATTAACCAAGCGTGGACAAGCTGACTGGTTCTAGAAAAACTCCTGAAGCAATATCACTGTGTAAGCATTAATATTATTAGAACATAAAAATACGATGTAGAGTGCCTTTGTTGTGTCTTTTCATGTTCACGAGGTTAACGGTTCAGTACTGTGTTTTAATAAATAGCCTCTCTATCTTTTAATTCTTTACTAAACAGTCTCCATTTCCTCAAATCAAACCATAAAGTCAGAATCTCTGATAAGTGGAGGCACGGTAATTTCATGACACACAGGTATGATAATTTCTTGGTGTCGAAGTATGACATTTTCCATCTTTACAAACCTTTGACTTTGCTTACTTAATGAGCAACCGCAGAGAAACTGTAATTGCGGAATGATAGAGACATAACAACTTACTGAATGTGGTTTTCTCTTTAAATTTTTAAAGTTTCTCAAGACCTTCGACTAGTAAACAAATCCTTCCATAAGCATCCAGAATACAAGGACTAGATGATCTTTCGAAGCAAACAGCCGAGGCAATTGCCCAAAGCACTTGCTAAATCGTCTGCGAAGGCGAGCAGGGAGAGATATTGAAGAGACACCAAAACACGGACGAGAAATGGTGCCAGAGGGGCACTCCAGAAATCCTCTATAACACATGGTAATGTTGACGACATTCACGATAATCCAGACTATATGATTGGGCTCTTATGAATGAATTTTCTTCGTAGTTGGTGGTGAATTTCGTATGATGTGGTTCATCTTTTGTTAACAGGTCTGCTTCAGATATGCGGTTTTTGTCCACGAGAATATGCTGCCATAGCTCAGTCAAGCGACAAGTGGGAAGTTTACCATACAAAGAATTATAAATGAACATCAAGCCCATTCATTTTTGTCGTAAGAAAAGCCTTCTTCCTCTTATGAATAACACCACAACTGAGTGTAATCAGCTAATCGCATTTCCATTCAGTGTTAATGCCGTCGATTTAGCTGTAATTTTTTTAGTGTTAAGCAGGAAATCTAACCATCTACATTTTTGGAGATAATCCAGAGTGTAGCATTATTTACTAAGCAACGAGAATCGAGTCGTTTCATTTTCACTCAACTAAATAAAAGATCAGGGACGTGAAATGGCGGATGCGATATGATATGTGAGACATTACAGTTTCGGTCTGTATGTGTACCATTGATTTTTCAGGGCAGTTTTTGAATGTCTTTTTTTCAGCGTACAGGCGACAGATTTATAAAGTCAGAAACAAGCTCTGAAAGCAATTTAAACATGAGATAAAAGAAACAGATTTTTTTTTCCGACAGTAATCTTTTTTCCCTACAAGGGGATGTTTTTAGAAGGAGCAGTAGATAGCCAAATCCATCCTCAAAGAGCACATTCAGTTATGGACACTAGTGCAGAAAATTTCCAAAACCCTAAAATCGCTGTGTATTGTTGCATATAAGCCTCATCACTACTACTTTGGTCCCTTATAGGTATGTCAGAGTTCATGGTTAATTTTCCGGGACTCGTCCTTCCTGAATACTAAGTCCTCTTCGTTATAGTTCCTTAAACGTACTCGCTGTCTGTCCTTTCTCCCTCCTGAAGCCGTCGAATTTTGGACCATTCGCCTGCAACTTGTTCTTGAACCTTCTTTTGATCTTACGTGCCGTTAAAAGCACCCGTCCATCTTTTCACCTATGCTAAGCTCTTCACTACATCTTTTCAAATTAATAGGTTTCTGACTCTTTAAACATTCGTAAATTAACAAGCATATCGCACATGCAAACACGCATGAACATAATTAATCACAACCTCGTTCCCTTAATTCAGTCAACATCATCTCACTTCCATAAGGAAGCTTCAGCACAATAATGTTTTTTATATATGTCTTTTTTATCATCTTAAACAGTTTCCTAAAATCACATAACTTTTGCATGCAGTGTTGACAACTTATATGCGACGCGAGCATTTGCTTCAAATCGTCCCACGAATCCTCACCTCACCTATTCAAGATTGCTCTCTCCTCTCGCTCTACCGGTTGGTGCGACATTTAGTTCCAAATACCTATCCGAGTCCCTTATTGTCATTCCTCCAAGATGTATGGCAATGTTGATACAATGAAAGAAGAGGCGAATCATAAGAGAGGGTAATACAAGGCGGCGAGGGTTCCGGAAAAGGTGAGGACTGTAGGGAAAGCGGCCACCTGATAAATATGCGATGTACAGTACACAATGAAGGGACTGTTAACCTACGCTTCTTCGAGGGAGTCAGTGTGGTTGATGTATTAGAACGGAAAACTCTTCAGAAGGATTGTTTACATGTTATATGTTGGGAAGGGAGTGTTGGACTTTTAGAATATGGGGCTAAAACGATGTGGCGAGGTTAACGCACACGAGATGGATCAGTCTTTCGGGGTGTTTTTGGTCGTTCAGTGAGAAACACGGGGATATGTGGCAAAGATTTTTATTATTAATTGGAAGTGTCGGGTTGGTTAACGTCTTAGAATGAAATGATTCTGGTGTACAGACAGTGTGAGACGACATCCAAGATAGAGACGAATATAGAAAATGGGTAAATGGGATCAACACGATGATGGTGAATCTTCTTTTCTTAGCAGTCAAAAGAAGACTGTGGAAGTTACTTTTGCATTGTTTGTATCCAAAGTCATCGCTCTTACAGGAAACTGTTTAATGGTCAAAGCATTAATGAAGTTTAAAGTTAATATATAACTTGGCCACAAAGCGGGAGATAAATCTATTATACTCATGCCTGCATGTGTATGTCGAATTCAGTTTCATTTTACTTAAGGTGAAATAGACTCATAGACCATTAAGGTATCGCAGTATTGCGTGTCACTCATGTATTTGCGTACATACACGTTATATATATATATATATATATATATATATATATATATATATATATATATATATATATATATGTATGTATATATGTATATACATACACGAGTTGTGTGTGTGTAATACCCAAAAAAGGCCTCTCGATTTGGGCACCCTCTTTGAATACGGTTATCACTACATGCCTTAAATTAAGGTGGGCAATTAATAAGGGATACTTTATTTACATGGTGGGAATCGAACCCACTCACGATAGTGCGGTATCATTAACTCACTCTTCTACGAAATATGTCCATTTCAGCTCATACATAAATTGACATATATTTGGAATTTTGTAACTTATTTGTTTGAGCTTGTGAATTTGATCTTCTTGGATGATTTTCTAAACAGCTACCATCAAAAATTAGACGTTGCCACTGTTTATAGTGACTAGGCGTTGCAAAGGCCAGCGTCCTAAGGATTGTTGTTTTAATGCTTTCCTAATGATACAGTGGCTTTCCTTAAGAACTAGATAGAAAAGTATGGCGATTTGGAGTGCTTATCGCAATTAATAGCTCACCGAAAACAGAAATGAAGTGGTTGGCAGCGTTAACAAATCCGGACGGAAAGAAAGTGGGTTAGCTATGAAGTTAAATTCCAGCAAAGATAAGGCTTTTTAATTCACCGATCTCGAAAATTGATTAATAACATGTTAATCTATCTCATTTATACCTGACTTTGTGTAGAATTAAACTTGATAATCTTGAAAATCTGACTTGTTGGTACCTTATAACCCAGTCTTTTTCGTTCACAACAGACCACTTCGGATAGTTACTGAAAATTCGATATTGTTCATTAGGGTTTCCAATGCTAGAATAATGGAGATCTGAATACCAAAGGCTTCAGTTTTGTTCTACCATTGTTGAAATGCTGTTCTTCTGTCTGGGTGGAGTGTCGGCAACATTCCGGAGCTTTATAATTCTGAGATGAATAAAAACCTGTTTAGTGTGTTCCGTTTCATAATTGAGTTTATAATTCAGACTATTGTTGGAATATATGCTATTTTGCTGTTTCCCATAGCATTTATTGGAATAGAGAGCTATTGCTACTGACTTTGGTAATTTCCCTTAGAATAAAGGCGTTAAGTGTTCTGTGTAACTCCAGCGTCCTTTATTTGATTAGATGTCGTATACTAACTTGGCAGTGCTGGCGATCTTTCTATTTCCCTGACTGTAAACTATGGAACAGACTGTATGGCAGCCTTTTTCTAAAATGCGTTTCAGATCTTTAGGAGGCTAATAAGCCCTACCTAGACTGAAGAGACCATGAAATAGAGGAATGGCCAGCCCTTCAACCTCTCTTCTCCTTTCTTCATTAGATCTTCAGTATTTGAGAAGTATGGTCATTTCATCAAATTTCAATCCCCTGACCATCCACTACTGCAATTAGAACTAAATAAACTGGCTGTTTGTACTTGTAGGTTTTCTTGAATTGTGTATCGATATATTTTGAGATTTTGCCGACAATGACTTTAGAAGGTCTATTCAGTTCTTGTTCTGTTTCTCTACAACTTTATCTCTTCCCTCTTCTTACCTCATTTTTAACGATGGATTCATGTCAGGTGCTTTACTGCGTTCATCGTTATGTTATTTTGTTTTACAGTGCTGGTTCTACATTATGAACCTCCATTATGTGAAGTGCGTATTGGTTTTAGAAAATGCAACAACTGAAGATGGTCAGAAATGGTCGATAGAAGTTTGAAATTTTGGCAAGGGAAATTTCTGTTTCTGTCATGTTGGACCTTTTTTTCATTCATAGGAAATTATCTGCATATAATAAAATAATGAGCTTTCTCTTCGTGTTCTAAGAATACGCAGAGCATAGTGAAAATTCTTTTTGTCTTGGCGATGCTTGTTTTTATCGTGTACTTAGAACAGCTCTTTTCACATGAATCATTTAACAGAAAAACCAGAAAACCTAAAATTATCAGAAAGAAGACCGTCGTTTTACACTCGAAATATGACATCAGATGTTCAAGAAATAACAAATACTAAAGAGGCTCTGGCTTGTCTTGGAAATTTGCAGTTACTGTAAAGAGAAGAGAGAGAGAGAGAGAGAGAGAGAGAGAGAGAGAGAGAGAGAGAGAGAGAGAGAGAGAGAAAGTGCCATTCATTGTAAATCATTACTGAAGAGCTTCCATAAGGTTATTGAGAGAACGAACGAAAGGCATCGTTCGGTCATGTTCTAGACTCAGGTTTCCCCAACGTTTCTTATGATTGGCATTGCAGTAGGACTCTTTTATTGCAGAAACCTGATCTTCAAGGAAATGAGAATTTTAAGATATTCTCTGGAATATAATCTTACATCTAATATAAAATATAAGTATGCAACGAGGGCGTCTCCTTTTAATTTTGTCTCTTTTGCACAAAGAAATAAAAGATAAACAGGAAAAAATGTCAAAATTTTCTGGTAATTGTAGCAACAGACATGTGTTACGTTAGCGGTGCATTTTGCGAAAATCTGTTCTTTCATTTCAAGCACTCGACCATAATTGTTAACCTTAGCTATTATTAATACCCTTTTTTATCAGTAATATTATTGCACCTTCTAACGTACCCTTAGTGGTAGGAACATCTCACTATAATATATATATTGTTATTATGAGTTAATCAAAGGTGTGTTATATTCAGAAAGGCTTATTGTCAACAAGACTTCCTCAGTTTGATTTACAAAACTTACAAGCTAATGTTTATCATCATCAGTTCTGTGAAATGAGACATTTGTTTACAACTTGACCGTCGAATTGATTTTTCTCTCAACCTAAAAGCCTAAAATGATGCTGCGAAATTAACATTTTGGTAATAGATGTTAAGCTATGATTATGAATGTAATAAAGCTAAAGATGAATGACTTTGAATAATCTCTCCATATGTAATACGCAAGTGAAAAACGTGTAAGGTTACAAAGGCTGTTTACATCAGATGTACACGGTATATTTTCACATTGGTTATTCATCAGTACTGAGTGCGAATTGAACATGAGAAAAAATTTCAAGATATTATTATTGTTATTCCAATTTCAGTATTTTTCCAGTATACTTTAAATTAAAACAACCAAGAATTGTGGAAACATCTTTCCAAAATCTAAGTAAAGAATCCATTTACCTGAATTAGCTGAGAGATAATATCCAAAACCAGATGTCAAAGACACACAAAGGAACACCGCCAATTCCGCCACACTCCTGCTCACCGCTCAACCTTACAATTGACTGAAGCGGGATTGGTCTGGTGGCCTCCATCATGTAACAGAAACTCTAAGAGGGAAATTCGAAAATGTGTTCGGGGCTGAAGTCATTACCAGTATATTTTAATCTCCGTAATCAGTGAGATTTCGCGTTGTGCTGCCTAACAGTGAACAGCATTTAGCCAGTTAAACCTTCGTTTTCGTTGAAAATTATTGACACAGTCGTCAACTACGAAGATATTAAAGCATCTTTTGTTCCAAGTGTAGAAGCAAGGGGTCTGAATGCAGATGACGTCACTCAGGGCATGCGTGCAACTTGGTCAGGTAGCTCTCGGACTTGGAGAGTTGCCATAGGTAGGAAGCGTGACTCATTCTGTTCACGCCTCTCACGTCCTCCAGGCCGATCAGTGCATCGCCGTCCCTCCCTCTCCCTCAAACCCCACCTTCCCCCCTCACAAGAGCTGAAAGAGACGTATGATTCGTTGCCCCATATTGAGAAAAGCAACTCAAAACTGGGTTTTGTGACGTTTCTCGATGGACAAAAACCAACAAATCTGTGTATGGCTCGACTGACCAGAAACATGAAGGGTCATGATATCCCATCTGCTACTTTAAGGATATGAATGCTGACAGGTTTCATTATCGTTATCATCATTACTTTTTACATAAATGATAATGTTATAGAAACAGAGGACTTATCTTTTCAGAATGTACAGAACAGTTCATACGAGAATCATCTGAATTTTCGACGACAGTATGATACTGGCTACACATTGGTGTCATCATCGCCCGTCTAGTGAAAAAGAGGACCCACGACGGTACCAAATTGGGCGGAGGGGCTCTTGACGCTTCCGAACAAGAGTGGTATCTTGCCGTAACCCATTACATAACAAGAGATCCTCATTTAGCCACAGAGGTTTCTGATGCCCTTTGAGCACTGAGTGGCAGGCTGCGCAGGTGAGAGAGAGAGAGAGAGAGAGAGAGAGATCCTGGATCAATGCTTTCGCCATCCGTAGGCTCGGACGGGAGGACTCTGGAGGTAGGGAAGGTGGCTTTAGGCGGGCGTGGTTCCCCCTCTAACCGACCGAGTCCTAGTACAGCTTCCAAGGACACTTCACTCTTGTTGCTGGGAACACTTTATCGTCGCTCTTCCATTTCGTCCGGCAAAGGATAGAACAACAACACGCTTCACACTCTCCCACGTCGTCTTACACGTGTTGAGCTTCTATCTATCTATTTATCGGACCATCTATGTGCATATTATTTCTTATAGTTGCAAAGATATACGTCTGGGTACACTACTTATAATTTGAGAGAGAGAGAGAGAGAGAGAGAGAGAGAGAGAGAGAGAGAGAGATGATGATGGTTGCTAGAAATTCATTTATTAATTAGGGAAGCATTCTTTGTATTGCCACTGTATTTTTGCACTGCCACTGTATTTTTGCACATATTGACTTCAGTACTGTTGCGCAACATAAAACAGGTACTTCTCGATCAAGTGTATATTTTGATGTATCCTAATAGATACCTTGTCTGATTATATACAGATAAAGACAATTCCTTACAAAACACTCGATCGTTGACTGTTTGGAAACAATGCTTTAATTGTTTCAACCGTTTCTTTATACCATTAACTATATTGTATTTGAATATTAGCATACCTAATTTTCTGATTTCATATGACAAGTAGTAGTTACTACTTTTCTCCCGTTCCTCTCATTTGCGTTACTAATGGTACGTAAACTGAACGTATCTTAGCATTCAAGTTTGATTAATTCTGTCACAGTGAGTTAGAAGCAATACGTTTTCATAATAATGCACAGTAGCTTTTATTGGTTATAATAATAATAATAATAATAATAATAATAATAATAATAATAATAATAATAATAACAGCGGTTAAGAAAAGCAAACCCTTCAAGTCTCAGTAAGTCATCCCCCCAATCCCCCGCTACGAAATGTCCCATCTCCTCGGAAGTTACTATTCTGCCTTTCTCTATATCCAATCACTTGTCAGTTGCGAGACAGTTAACCTTGTGCACAATTTTTTCTTAGAAATCCTCCCATAACATTCTGTTTATTACTGCTACCAAACAAACAAACAAACAGACCGTACAAAAACATAACCTACTAATTTGAGGTAATAATAATAATAATAATAATAATAATAATAATAATAATAATAATAATAATAATATTAATAAGCCTAAACTTACTTCGTACATCTCCATTATTTAAGAAGAGCCAACAACGGCAGGAGTTAGAGCTTGACCTTCGTATGACAAAGTTTCTGTTGAGATGGCCATTTATAGAAAATAACATTTAAGAAACTGCTTGATTTAATTATCTCATTAAAAGACATAAAAAACTACGGATCTTTTATACTTCCAGCAACACAAACATTGAAACGCTGTTGCCATTCAAGTAAGGTTTTCTGGCAGTGGAGGTCCAACTTTAAAAGAGACCAATTTTTCTTTGAAACTTTTTCTCTTTTTACCCCTTACTTCTAAAGCAACTTTTTATGGGGCCCCCCATACATAAGACTTTGTATATAGCTTCGTATGACTGATGTAACTTCTCATTACTGTACAAATATTTTTCATACATCCTCCATGTGCATGCATTTACTTATGTATAATTTCATGACATTAAACTGAATGGGTATATATATATATATATATATATATATATATATATATATATATATATATATATATATATATATATATATATATATATATATATATATATATATATATATATATATATATATATATATATATATATATATATATATATATATATATATATATATATATATCGAAATAATCAACACACAATCACGTGTGGAACAGAAATAAATTTCTGACACACTTCAGATTGAACCCAGGTCTTTCAGGTGGATAGCGCCTTTGCCTTCCACCTGAAAGACCTGGGTTCGATCCTGAAGTGAGTCAGAAATATATATATATATATATATATATATATATATATATATATATATATATATATATATATAAAAGGAATATGAGAAGTCAGGGATTTTACGAAATCCGAGGGAATTTGTGAAATGACCAATTCGCTTAGGAACATTTGATCCCCGAGGGCTAGTAGTAAACACGGCGAACACAGTGATTCATCTACACTGTTTCGCCGTGTTTAATATTAGCCCCTAAGGGGGTCAAATGTGTTAGCCCCTGGGGATCAAATGCACTAGGGGACATTTGATCCCCAAGGGGTTAGTACTAAACACGGCAAAATACATTTAATCCCCCAGGGGCTAGTATTAAACACGGTGAAACAGTGTAGCTGAATCACTGTTTCGTCGTGTTTAGTACAAGCCCTCGGGGATCAAATGTTCCTAAGCGAGTTGCTCATTTCGCAAATTCCTCGGGATTTCGTGAAATCCCTGGTTTCATATATTCTCTGTAACACACACACACACACACACACACACACACACATATATATATATATATATATATATATATATATATATATATATATATATATATATATATATATATATATATATATATATATATATATATATATATATATATATGTATATGTGTGTGTGTGTGTGTGTGTGTGTGTAAAAATATGCAGGTCCCCCTTCCAGGAGAAAATTAAAACTAAATACAGAATATTTTTACTTAATTGCTACACATTTTCAAGGTACACGAATAAAGCAAGAGCAATTTTGTTTATATGAAAGTGTTGCTTAAGAAAAAGAAAAAAAATCAAGCATAAAACAATAAAAATTGCCCTTTTAATTATAGAACAAATATAAACAATACATTTTAAAGACTTTAGAAATCAGTTGGGTGATTAAGAAAATCTCGCTGTTATATAAAGTAAATATACAAATAAATGATTAAGTGAATAAATGTTTATATATAAGAAACAAAATAAAGATAATTAAGTATATAAAAGGAATTTCATTTATATACGCTCACAATTTTACAAGTCGTGTAGGACTTCATATATCATGCACAAATATAAGACTACAAACATAAAACGTAAATACCCAAAGACACGTGTGCATTTATTAAGAACGTAAACTTCATACAAGGCCTCACAGTTATTCATGAAATAGTTTTATTTAGTTAAATGAATAACAGCCCCTCCTTCACTGGACACGTCTTTTAGGCGTTTATTATTTATGGTATTTTGCTTTCAGCCGGCAAGTTATTCCATAGCATCGTTTGTTGACGCCATGGCTGCTATAGAGAACTGAGTAAAGAAACTGTATCGTTAGTGGTGAAGGTTTGCCTGCATAGGTCTGCCTGTGCAGGCGGACCTGCGCAGGTATACCGGACCGTTAGTGGCGACTTTTAGTTTCCCGTCAATAAAGTTTTTCATGACGCATTTGTTTCTCTCCACTTTGACAATGTTCATCGTACTCTCAGATTATCTGAGCCGATATATTTCGCACTTAATTTGGGGTAATTGGTTTAGTTTGGTGACGGATGTACACTTGAAGATCCAGATCTAAGGTTATTAAAAGGTAAAAAATGATTTTGTTTTGTACTAAACATTTTAGAAAATCTCTTTATGCCTTTCCTCTTACGATGATTCAGACAAGATTTAGTATCCAACAACGAGAGTATTCCTTATCTTTCTCTCTTTCTTGCGAATAATATTTCGAACGTTACGGTTCAATGTCCTTTGCCCCCTTTGAGCACAATAGAGCGCTCTTAAATATGGAGGAATGATATGATATAAAAATACTTAGTTGTTGCACATACAACGTTTCTTGTTGAGAGAAGAGACATCTGGTAAAAGAAATTACGAACATGAATTTTGTAGCTTAGCTTTTACATTTCATTGGTGTGGAGTTTTTTTTTTTTTTGTATTCTTGTATGTTTCTTAGGCCATTTGTTTTTGGTAAAAAAAAAAAAATTAATGACCTTGCTCTGGAAGTGCCGTTCCCAATTTATTGTAGTGTATATAAGTAACTATTAAGTAACTATTTTTCTATAAGTAAGTATTAAGTAATTATTTTTCTATATGATCTGGCCTATTCACTGACATATTTGACAATATCTACTCTATAATATTATGTAGTTACAGGTGGGATGACTTCAATTTTGCCTTTTCTAATGTATTACATGATTTTATGGCCATGAGTTGAAACAAACCACCAAAATACGTCAGGAGTCATAAAAGATAAATGATTATCTCACCAACATATACTAAATCCGCTAATTGAGTCAGCAAGGCAGATGGATTTTTGCGATTGACTCACTATACCCTGACGTCATGTAGTGAGAGCGTAGAGACCTCGAACAATCAAAACAAACACTGGATACTGTGATGCTTTTCTTCTCGATTCCTTATCTTCAATATGCTGTCAGAAAAGTGCACATAAAAGTGACCTCAGCCCTTCCACCACCACCTCTCTCTCTCTCTCTCTCTCTCTCTCTCTCTCTCTCTCTCTCTCTCTCTCTCTCTCTCTCTCTCTGAAAATTCCTTTAGCCATCAACCCAACCAGGTGCCCAACGCCTAGTTGTGAACAGATTTATGAACAGTGCTCCTCTGTGTATTTTCTCGCAGTAGATATGCTTTCGTTTATGATAATCTTTTTGTTCTGTAGTATTGCCAGAATGAGTCTCTTGTTAATTCTATTGTGCTTCTCAAAAGAGAAGGAAAATTTTAAGCATTGTGGCTGTTTTCACGTTTATATACACTCATCAGATGTATATTTAATAATTAAGGATAGTTTTGCTTCATTCTGTTATGTAATTCCTATCTCATAAATCTCTGAATACTCTAAGTTTAGTTAAACTTGCGTAACTATCTGGAAAGAGGAAAGTCAGCTGTATCTATGAAATAAGTTTTAATTATTTTTCATGGAATGTTTTTTGCTCTCGACGTCGCTGGTCAAGGCCATCTGGTTTATCAGGTTTTCCTATTTTTCAGTATTTTTCAAATGTATTGATGCATACACTCATATATTTACACATTAATATGCTCGTATCCAGGTATATACTCATAAATATGCATATATACATATGCACATATACATCTCCATAAATTCACATTTGCACATGAAAATAATAATAAAAATAAAATATATGCATATATATATACAAATGTACCGTATGCATATATATATACACACACACACACACACACACACACACATATATATATATATATATATATATATATATATATATATATATATATATACATACATACATACATACAGTATACACACACATATATTATTATATATATATATATATATATATATATATATATATATATATATATAACTGATTCACGAAGATATGGAAAGTGATGAATGTATAAAATAAAGGCAAATGCCACGAACGAAAAATGTTAGGTCTTTCGACACAACGGTTCTTTACTAGCTCGTGGCATTTGCCTTTATATATACATTATATATACATATGTATGTATATATAAATAATTATATATATAAATCTGAGTACATATTTCACTAAGACCACCTTTTTTTTAATTATTTCACGGACTTTAAGTCTTTCAAAACAATGTTGATAATCGTGTAATAGCAGAGGGAAAACAAACTTACAAGAAATTGTCTTGAACCGAGTTAAAATTTTTTTTTTTTTTTTTTTTTAAAAATCCCACGTAAGGATTGTGATTAATTTTATTTGGGCCATACAAGAAAGGAATTAAATATAAGAATAAATAAATTTTCTGTTAGGACTGGCAAAAAAATACTGCTCTTTTGTGTACATCTGAGTAAAAATCTCAAACTTGATTTATCCCAGAGTAATATATTAAGAAGACGTAATAATACTACTACCAGATGTTCGATTGAGATGTAAAAGGAAAACTAAAGATTACAAGAAGCTCATGTTATTGTCGTAGCCTTTGCTTGGTTAATCCATTACCTGGGCTAGTTCCTCATCTGAAGATCAACCTCAAATCTAATCATCTCTGCGAGCATCAAATTGTTTTATGGTTCTTTAATCTCAGTTGTTTTGTAAAACGGTAGCTTCGTTGTTATACTTTTTCTGCTGCACGAAGTTTGCTTGACTGAAGGCGAAAGATCCTGTATTCCGTTACCAGCTTTCTTTTTTTCCAAGTAGGAGCATTTTATTGTTTGGAAGTTTGCTACATAATTACACGTCAGTGCAGTTGGCTCCATGAAAAGTTCGACTATCATCAATATCTGATTCATGGGCTTTCACCAAACGCCAGGGGCATTTACTGAAGAGGTACTAATTTTCATGAAATATTGGATTATTTTCATGATTCTGTTGAAGACTAGTATATTTTTCAACATAACAGTAATAATATCAAGCACCATATTTATGAACTCATTCTTCTTTATAAATCGTGAATATCAAGACTTTCTTTTTCATTTGTCATTGTTGCTGTTTAGAGAGAATATATTGCTGATGAAGCTGTTACTACCTCTCCAAAGTGAAGAAGAGGGCTGGCTGATCAATCCAAATCGAAAGGCTAACGGACTGTATTAAAAAAAGCCTCAGGTTAATGCTAACTTTTCAGTTCAGGTTGATCATTCCGAACTGAGGATCGGACTTGTGTGTGTATGTGTTTGTTGGGGGGGAGGGGACGTAGGGGGCTTTAACAGGTGCGTTCGGCTTCACATATTTCATTACGCATCACGGCAAGCTAGGTATCGTCTGCATAACGCATCACGGCAAGCTAGGTATCGTCTGCCATCCCACAATGTTGTTACACAATACCGTTCCTCAATTGACATTTAACCTGTTTTTTTTTTTCACGTGTTTTCATGTTTAGCAGCTTTGCAAAGAGCCTCTTGTTTGCTAGGCACAGGGATATTACCTGCTATATTTTGAAGTTGCCAGACATCTTAGCTCTCCATGGTGCGCACCGAAAGTCAGGAAGCCAAACTTTACAGCGAAAGCGCCTTGCTTGTATTGAGAAGTGGATAAGTTTCAAGTTCTTTGCTTATTCGTAAGATAGAAATGCGCTGAAACCGTACGTAACTCCTTCATACGTTCCATCTACTTGAATGTTTACTCTCTAAATTATCCACCCACCTTCATCCAAACAATGCAGGTAAGGACTAGGGTCTCTTCCCGATGCGCACAAGCTAGTGTTTGTAGTCTTGTCTTGTCTAACGTTATTATTCGTATTTTAGTTTGGTAATTTTTCTTTCATTTTAGGGAAATTATATTCTTTGCTTAATGGAACAACTGGATTTTATATCGTTATTTCTAGGAACGTAAAAGTGGTTGTGTCATGCTATACAAAAAATGTATCTGATGCTACTCTTGTTCTTTTCGTCGAACCTAAATTGTCATAAAACTTGAAGTGATTATTCACCCGTCAACTAATTACTGAGTGAAAATATATCTCGTTGACCCGCTTACCTGTTATAAAATGTTAATTGTTATTAACCCGGATACTCATTTTTCATTCCGCACTCCATGGTAGTGCCTAAGCTAGTGAGTGTATCCTGAATAAGTGCGGGAATCTGTTAGATTTTGGAGAAAATCCACAGAAATATCTTGAGGCGAACACCCGATGTTAGAGTCATTTTAGGTTAGATTAGATTAGGCTAATGAAACACGTTGAATTTTTTTTTTTTCATGACGTCTCGGTGAGAAAAATAATTGTTAAAAATTTCAGATTTTCTTGACACTTTTAATCAAAGGAAAACGAGTTCTTAAGAATCCTTACTGAAGGGTAATTCATTGATTAATCCGATAATGAAACTGGCTGCAATTTTCTTAAGGGAGCAATGGTGGAAATCATCTTCGGGAACGGCGGTGAAAATCATACCAAAGCGTTCCGACTCCAGTTCTTTTGGGCTGTCATGTAATAAGAGTACATAACGACGTTTTCATACCTTGCTTGCCCTCGTATTCCAGGATAAACAAGACGTTTCCATTTGTCGGTCCCCTGCATCCGGATAAACAAAACGTATTTTTATTAGTCGGTATCCGGTAGCCGGGTAAACAGGACGGGTTTCGCTCGACAGACAACTGCTGGTTTAATGACGCTCCCCTTGATAAGCTGATTTCATGAGCTTTAACTAGGAAGGTTAACTTAGAACCAGAGAGATTCTGCTGTAAGGAAGTTTTTAATCAGATTTCTAGAAAATGTTTCAACATCCTATAGCAAGCACCTTTTTACGTAGCTTGAAAAAGCTATTTTCTTGATTTAGCACGAGGCGGTCATCACATCGTAATCAGCAAAATCATTTTCCCTTTAACTACAAATTTACTGAAGCTTTCTAACGCCACCCGAAAGATGCCGCTTCACCTACAATCCTACATCTTGAGGAGAACTTTAACAAATTTCCCCAGACAAGCCCACACCATCTTTATGACATCCCTGCAATGTTTATCCCTGGATGCCATTTGGTTTATGTTGACACACGTCATCGATTATTGCCCCGGGCAGGTTTTTACTTCGAGAGATTGGGAGAAGCAACGCCTTTTCATTGGAAGACCCAGAGATCAAACGGGTCTTTTCTTTCAGATCAATGAATGTAGACCGAAAGTTTTTCGTCTGCGCCACTAAATGCAGCTTTTAGTTTTGTTTGTCAGAGAGAGGTGAATGGCGCAGAAGACAGTGATGACGACGATGATAATAATGGTGATGGTATTGGTGGTATAGTAACTAAGAATAGTAACGCAGTACGTCGTGAATGGTTCCAGTGACGTCGGAATTCCAAGGCTAAAGAAGCTATGAAAATTTCTTTAACATTTATCATCCAGCGGGTTTCGGTTAATATTTAGTTGTTTTCTATTTCATGCCAGGTTATACATTCCTTGGCTTTTCAGTATTGGCGAGGATATTCATATTTAGTTTGCATCTAGTTTATTGTTAATCTTAATTTCATCTCAATTACACTGATTTGCCCTTGAAATTGTTTTGGTCAGCGAAGATTTAATAACGTATCAAGGTACTTTTACTTTCCTTGTCAGGCATATACTATGCAAGTAGCAAACTACTAAATATGTAGTTTATTATTTATGTAGCTGAGCTTTAGAAATTATTGTATATTATGTGGTAGGTTTTTAGGCTGTACTGCTTTTATATCATTCATTAGACAATTGGCAACTACATAGACGGCTATCTGAATGATTGTTGTCTTTATTCTTGTATAAAAAGTGCCACGTTCCAGATCTGGGTGATCACAAAGATGAGAAAATCTCAAAATAAAAAAAGGTGCATGTAATTAATGTTATATATGCAAATTCTTTAACTCTAATTCGAGGAAGGACTTTCTCCTATTCCATGCATCACTGCAAATAAATACTTCATGATATATTTTCCACTTTGGATGGTGATAATCCCTTTCCCGCGAAGGAGCAAAGGAAAAAAGAGAGTCAGTGGAAGGTGACAGCTGGTGATCCGTGTGATTGTTTCTCAACAAACCTCAGGCGTTGGCGGATTATTTTGTTTTTATTTTCCCAAACAACAGAATGCTCCCCATTCTGGAAAAGCTAATGACATCACAGCTATAATTGCCTTTCTTTCATAACGTCATTTGTAGTGGACTTTTTACCATAATTAGTATTTGTAAATAGAAAATATATTGCTAGTGGAATTATGGGGGACTACAAGGAATAGACTCAGCTCTGTCCCTTTCTCTAAATAGTTAGTTCAGTGGGATGTGCAAAAAACAACTCTTGTCTAGCTCAAGATGACGAAAGCCAATGCCCTGTCTCTTCAAGGAAGACAGATTATGAGATTCTGAAGAAAACGATGCAGGGAAAAAATCCTAGGTACCAAAGGGAAAGAAACAGTCGCATTTTCGTGCAATCTGAGTATAACTGATTTCTACAGAGCATATGGGGGAAGAAAAGACCAGACGAAAGTTACGCGGCTGACTTTAGCGGAACTGTGACTGAAATAATAATCAGAGAAGGGATAGTGACTAATCGCACCAAATATAAGCACAACAATCTAAACAGGGACGAGTGACTAACGTAAATATTAAATATATAACTGTAATAAGAAACTCATAATGAAACAATCCACCAGAAAAATTTTTTTTTTTGAGAAGATTTTGAGCAATTAGATCTATTGTATCTCTCGAAACAAACTTTGAGGCAAGCGGAACACTAATGTTAATGGTAGTGATAATTCAAATTAATCTTCATAAAATATTATTGTTACTAAGGAAATGTCTTGGAGGCCTACTGCGGAAATCTTTCACGCACTTTGGAGTGCATCTGTTTGTGCGCTAGAGAAAAAGATCTGAATTCGTGACCCGAAAATAACTTTCCCTTGTGTCTGGTTAGAAACGTTATAATTCACATTACGGATTAGGTAAATGTTCATACAGTATACAGCACGCGCGAGCGCGCGCACACACATGACATATATATGTGTGTGTGTGTGTATGTATGTATGTGCTTGCCCGAACATTCAAAAACCTTGAAAAACATTAAAACCTGACAAGTAGAAAAAAACAAGAGAAGCAGTACACTCATTAACGTTTATTTGCTGGTGGGCATCCTTTAATTCTGTACATTTTACATCTTTAAAAAAATTAAATAGCTCGAATTTATACATTCCTTGGCTGATATTCTGAAGAAAGTTTCGTTTGATATGATCCGTGGCATGCTTAATATAAATTACAAACGAAAATGTACAGTACTCCTGTGCATATTTTATAAATTTTTTATTGTTTTAATGAAATTTTCCAGTTTGACAGAGATAAAAAAGTTGTCAAAAGACTTACGTGAGATTTAATATACTTCCTTTTGTGCTGTTTGGAGAGTTTGTTTTAAGTGCTTGTTTCCTTGCATTTTAGTTCTTAAATGATACATTAACTCTACAGTTCCACAGTCCTTAAAGAGATGGGGGATGTCTTTCAAGTTAACGTACGGTAGTAAAAGCAGGTTTTTGTTTTGTAATTCCTCTCTTGTTATCATAAAGAATTTCGTTTAGCGTGCTTAATACATTGTTTAATATAGAATTTTTATATCATAATTTCGTGTCTGTATGTCTAATTGTAACAAATTAGCATCAATATACTCTTGAAAATATGTATGCGAAAATGATTTTCTTACTTTATAGCTTTGGCCAGAATAAAATTATGCATAGGCAGAAATATTGGTAGGTTCTCTTGCCAAAGCAATAAAACGATTCTATTAATTTGAAAAAACTTAGTCATTACGACAATTTATGAACGTTTCAGAAATGTTAAATTCCATGTGTTATTTAAAAGAGTAATCTCGAAAAGACATATTTTTATTATTATTATTAGCACCCGTGAGAATCGCTATTGCAACTTTTGTTCAAGCTAAAACGCATAAGGCAAAAATTTCTTTACTGAACAAGGAACAAGAATTAAATTGAACAAGGAACAAGAATTAAATTTGAACTAACGGCCTCAGCAATTTGATGAGATACATAAGGTCGTAGATGACGTCAATATGATTATTTTCCTCCTTGACACTATTGGTGATTTGCAAGTTCTGAATAGTCAGCTATTAATTGATGGATATGAAAATTATATTAATCATAATCAAAGCGATTGATCTTGGATCTGTGTCTAAAGAATCTGTCAATTTTTTTAGCATCTGTTCTCTATTTTTAAACATGTACAGGCTGTGTTGTTATATACCTTGTCCTCAGTCTTTGCATGATTGTCAAACAACATGAAGCAATGAAATAGATTTGTTATATTTTGAACATTCCAAAGGAGTATAAGAATGCTTTTCGTTTGCCTCAAAATAGAGTTAGCTCATACTCCATGTATGGGGCATTTCTTCTATTTCAGGTGTCCAACACCCTTCCTTATGCACCACTCTGCTTAAGACACAACACATTAATTCTCCATGTCACGGCCATACGCTAGGGGACTAAATTCGAGGCATTTTCGTCTAATACTCTGCGACGTGAGTCAAGTATAATCTGACGTTTATATATACATATATACATACATTATATATATATATATATATATATATATATATATATATATATATATATATATATAATAAGATTTTATACATATATAAATAAGATTTATGGCTACTAAAACTGGCGTCACAAATATGTATACGTATAGATATATAATATGATTCCCAAGGTGATTAATTTAAATGATATAAATATGGGTATTCAGATGTATTCATATAGTTAACAGGTTATTTTATAATGTTGCTGTAATATGTATACTTTTATTATCTTTCACATCTAACAGAGACAGTCTTGTTCGTAAGTGGAACGCATTGCAACATACAATTGTCATCGATATCAGTATTGTATTCTGGCCAGCGCTGCATTAGTTTTCCCATTTAATGCCCCGAGGTAGAATGTAGGCTAAAACACACACACACACACACAAACGAACACTGTATGCACAATAGTATTACCAGTAGGAAAAGTGTAAAAGGTCACGATGCAGTTTATGAAGCTGCAGAGATGTTTCTAATGTGCGTCACACACACACGTCATGACCTGCACTCGATTGACATTACGATGATTCTTTGAGTCTTTTTAATAATTTCACGCAATGAAGAATTTGCTAAGAAGAATCACATACAAGCTCGGTAATGATTTCTTAACTGCATAAATTACAAGTCTCCTATCAATGGAAGGCAACTATAAAGGAGTGAGCATTAGAATACCATCAGTGCCCCAGTTTGTTTCACTGCCTGATTTTGCAAAGTAGAAAGATCGTAGATTTATAACTAATGCCGTGAGGAGACTTTTAAGGATATGCTCTTTTAACATGTCCCAACGTTTGTTGTACAAAAATACTCTCTGCTTTTGCGACGAAGACACTTCCTAAAATAAATGTTTTTCTGTCATGAATCTGAACAATAAAATGTGATATTGGGTAAAAGAATGGCCTCCAATCTCTGTCGGCTAATAAAGGTGCTGGCAATTTATTGCCTATCAAATATGGTTTCCCTGACTTAAGAAAATAAAATATATTGAACTAGCATTTCGTATCCAGTTTCATATAAGTTTAAAATTTATTGCTTTTTCAGACTTGTCAAAATATTTCTTTTCCTCTTCATAACTTACTCCTGCTCATTCTGTTTCTCAAGAATATCCGTCTCAGCTATATATATCTTTAATTTTTCGTCTTCCCCAGTGACCTTCAATGCCCTTTTATGGTTAAACATTAATTATATCATGCTCATTTAGTTTGTTGAACTCATAGGCGTTATTATTATTGAACAAGCATTTGGAGACCAAAGGACTAAGTGAGATAAGGGAGCACTACAATTAGATTTATTAAGTAAAAAAAAAACTATGTTAAAATTAAATAGAAAAAATCGATATTAAAAAACCGGTAGCTATTTTGATGATTACGAAGAAACCATGTTTATAGCTTGCCAAAAAGTCATGGGAAACTTGAATAAAACTTTAACAGTTCGTTATATTAAGCGAAATTTCTACTTCACCGAAAGATATCACAAATTTAACGGGATTCAAGTTATTCTACGGTCTCTAACTAAAATTTCATTATTGACAGAAGATGAACAAAATATCGCCCTTCTAGCCACGAAACTTGACTCGTAATAAAACCTTATATCAAAATTCATAGAACTTAGTATGATCAATAGTATCGTCAATCATTCAACTCAGACATACTCGTCATAGTAATAACGGGGGTCAGAGTCTGGTTTTATTTATAGTTTACCAAATGTGCGTCTCACGTCACACTTTGTCTCTCTACAGTGTTTTAGTAGTCCCTTTATGATCCCTAGGCTGTGGAAGTTTATTTTGAATCATTAATCATATGAAGCATGATTAAATCGTGTCCTTGACCATTCTTTAAATGACAGTCTTTCAGCAGTTATTCACACCACACCAAGTTCTGCCTCTTACGGGTCTCGGTTTAGGGAAATTTGTTTAACATGCATCTTTTCAGAAGATAAACTTTAAAATGAGGTAACTCTAACAAACAGTCATACCCGTAAACGTTATAGGGGAAACTTCGAAAAAATATTACAGCTGTCATGTAACTTTATTAAAAATAAAATTAAATCTGTTGATCGTTAAAAAACTGCTATATATTTTAGGATTACTTCAAGATTTCCTTACGGGTAGGCAGCAGTGAGTTGCAGTTGATGGGATCTTTAGCGAACCAAGATCTGTCGTATCATTTGTTCCACAAGATGTTCTTGGTCTGCTGCTGTTTTTAGTGTATCCAAGTGATATTGTTGACATGGAAAACAAGATTGATCAGTATGCCGATGATGTAGCACATGTGGGTGTTGTAAAATCTCCACTTATGAGAAGTAAAAAACCCTTAGGCTCAGTCGTGACATGGAGCAAATTAGTGAATGGTGTAGTCTGTGGGGCATAAGGCTGAACTCCAGTAAAACTAAAACGCTATTGATTAGTAGATCTCGTACTGATTTTCCACACCATCCTCCCCTCAAGTGGACTGGATTCTGCTGAAAGAGTCTTAAGGCTTTGACTATACTTTGCGTAACTTTTAACTCACATTTTACTTTTGGGAAACATCCAATATCAAATGTCAGTAAATGTCGCGCTGAAGTTAGGTCTTGTACGTAAGTCCTCATATATTTATAACATGATGAAATCAACGCAACCTGTTTTAGGTAATTTTCCTTACCTTTACTAGATTACTGTTCTCCGGTATGGATGTCTTTTGGATAGTGGTTTGTGGTGGTAGGTTCTGGTTTCCTAACACTAGCAATTACGACTTGGACCATCGCCGGATAGTCATGTGTTTGTCATTTTTTCATGAGTTTTATTGTAACAGAGAGAAATTTCGCTATCACAATTGATAACTGGTCTTCCGTGCTTCTCGAGAACGACCAGATTTGGTGAACAGCAACACCAATGTGCAGAAACTGTGCCACGCTGTCGGACTCCTCATTTCCAGAGATCTTTTATTTCTCACATCATTGGACTATGGAACAGTACCCCCTGAGGACGGTGTACAATTAGAACCTCAAAAGTTCAAGCGAGGACGCAAAGCATTACTACTCTAACGCATTTCACCTCGTATTTTAATAATATATTTATATTTTCCTTTATTTTTCAGTTTATTAATTTATCTTTTTTCCTTTTCTAATAACTGATCTCTTCTTTCTGGACTTCCTGTTATCTTCTGTAACTTCTTTAAAGTCAATGGCCCCGTTGGTTTGTTCTATATAGATACGGGTTTATTTCTGTATGATAATAATGAAAATAATAATGATAATAATTTCTTAATTTGGTAAATATGAGCAAAGCTTCTTAAAGGGCACTCAACAGCATCTGCGGTCTCAAATTTAAGATCAGTTTCATGTATCTAGCTTAATTATTAACAAGGTATTGTAATTTGGTTCCCTTGAAACTGTGTGTAAAGACAGCATTCAAAATGAGAAATAGTTTCGGCGCCAAAACGTCCGTCGCCAAATCTAATGGCTCCAAACTAAGTTAGGACCCCAACCAGCCCAAATCGCCTGCCCCAAACGGCCTCCTAAACGTACCGAACTGGTTAGCATGCAGCCGTACACAGAGCGAGTAGTAGGTTTGGTTTGGATCTTCAGACTCTGCCCAACCGAGACGTGCATTTTTCCTCACAGCAGGTGATTATGCATTTCAGGATTTCTCTTAACTAGACTGCAATGTCAACCACAGATCTGCCATTTTCAGGAAAAGTGGTGTCGAGTATGTTACAGCGCACGATAAGTTTCATATAGTCCTACCTGCCTTTATTTCACCTGATGGAATACAAGTCATGTTATTGCTATTTGTGACCTCCCTTTTTCGCATCTTCTTACGCCATTCTTCAAAATGATCCCTTTCTTCATCAACTTAAATTTCTGGAGATTTCCTGTGGTTTTTGCATTTATCTTTTGGTCTGCCTTTAAAGCTTCGACGCCAGCTTCCCTCTTCCTCAGCAGAATTTTGCCCTCCTCATACCTTACCCCTTACCCTTTCCTTCGTTTTTGCTTAGAGGTTGACTATCCAATGCTAAAAAATAACCATTAGTTAGCGTGGTTCTTTTTCCTTACAGGAACTTCTACGCCATTTGATTTGTCTTACCCATCGTTGAATAAAAAATTGCGCTGTTTCCAAGGAGGCCATCTTTTAATTTTGCTTACCATGGGAACGGAATAAAACCACCTTTTTTTTTATTTAGTTTTTGTAAACATAGACTTGCTTCTACGAGCCTCGTTTAAAGACGAATTTTGTCAGCTTTCTGAAGATCGCAGATCAATGGTCCAAACTAAACATTACTCTCTAAAAGGCACCTCTTGAAGATCGGCAACTTATTCTCTACTCCTTCTTTATAACGGAAGTGTTTCAATTTACGTAGACTTAAAATTAATTTCATATTGCTTTGCTTCAGGAGCTAATAACCTACATAAGAAATTTCTCGCAATTCCGACAGTTCATTGTAACCTATTATTCCAGGTGCATATTAAACAGTTGCCTCTTTACACACACACATATGTACACATGTACATACGTACATCGGCATATACACCACGTGTTGTGCTAATTTGAACAGAAATTTAGCTTTCAGTACTCTTGCTAAGGTGATAATGAAAAATTCTTTGTGAACTCTGCTGTTTTGATTTCTATGAAATTGATTGTGGGATTACAATTCTTAATATATTTCAATACTGCCACATGTGTATAAGCCCTTTTGTTTATAATACATGCTTTCGCATACATATGCAGGAGATATACCGTGTAGGTATACATAATATATATATTTTATATATACGTACATACATATAATTGTGTGTTTGTTTGTACGCGTGAGCATGTTATAGAAATATCTTGTTACTTTTAATATTATGTTATAGTGAGTGATTACTGATACCCGCTGAATGTATGCATTTTTGTGAGTTCATGAAAACGTAGAAGTAAGACGATTAAAATGCTGTTAAACAAAATTGTGATCTTAACTCTGCAGACCCGATCTCGTTTCAAGGAAGATCATGGATCATGGATTCAGAGTTCATTTAACTCTGCAGACCTGATCTCGTTTCAAGGAAGATCATGGATCATGGATTCAGAGTTCATTTAACTCTGCAGACCTGATCTCGTTTCAAGGAAGATCATGGATCATGGATTCAGAGTTCATTTGTTTACAAGAAAAAGGGTGAATAACATTTTCCTTTTAATTCTAAAGTTAGTTAACACTTCGTTTCCCGTGAAAATCAGTCCGGAGATGAGGAGGGCGTTCCTTCAGCATAAATAGACGCGGAAGTAACAGGCGCGTATGGAGAGGAAACTGGCAGGAAAACGAAGGAAATCGACATACTTCTTCACGGAGTCAAAACCGACATTTTTTCTCGTACCCGGGAAGAAAATGGAAAGAAAAACCCAACCCTATTTACTTTCGGGTCGATAAGTCAAGCCTACAAGTCCCTCCCGCCCCTTCCTGTTTTTGCTTGCATTCTTCACCTGAGCCTTACATTACTAGGAGGAGGAGGAAAAGGGAGATAAAAATCACTCATGAATAACAACATTCCAAAGAGTAAACAAATACCAGGTGGCAGGGGTTTGAGGTAGGAGGATGTTTGAATGTTCTTTTAGGAGCGCGTGTTTGCCGTTGGTGAGCGGTAAGTGGGTATGCCTCCCTTTATTATTCTTGGCCACCACAGCTCAGAACTTCACGGAAGCCTTAAGGCGGAACTCCTTTTATTGTTTGTAAACATTCGAAGCGGCACAGCTGGTGAGCGAAACGCACAAATAGAACAGCATCATTTAGGAATAATTTCCTATTTTGACGCTTCAGGCTCTTACCAAGGGTTCCGTGTGCAACTGTGACCGGAAATCTTAACAGGTGTTCAAGTTTCAATCCTATGCTTTGAAATTCTTTAAGAAGCTTCAAAAAGGATACATACTGTCATTGATTATATTCTTTATAACATTATCAAATAGCAATCTTCATTTTTCTTTGGTTTTCAATTCATGAACTGTTTCCTATGTTAAAAACAGGATATGCAGATTTTCCAGATTCCGCTTTTTATCAAGAAAGAAAATGCAGCCTGAGAAGATGTCACTTGTTATTAAGTTCTTTTTATTTTCTTTTTTCAGCAAAGGCAAAATTAAGAATGTCAACGAACCAGGTTTCTTACGGTACGTTGCACTTTTTATATTTCCTACACGTATTCTTATTAAAAAAATCGATCTTGTTATAAATAATATTAGAAATGTCAACGAATAATAATTTTAGGCTAATATTTGCAGATCTGTATTTAAGAGACTTTTCTATTTATTTTGTAAGTTTTAGCTCTACATTAGTTCTTAAGAATCGACATTCCT
>NC_089751.1:13627134-13687134 GCF_040412425.1 Macrobrachium rosenbergii
AGTACTATATGTAGATGAGATAATGATGAAAGAGGTGAGATGGATTGGACATATCCACGCAACCCCTGGGAGGACAGTGCGTGATAGTTGTGAGCTGGGCCCCTGTGAGTACCAGAAGAGTTGGAAGGCCTAGACCTACTGGGATAGGAAATATGAGAAGGGATTCTAGAGTTGAATAGAGATTTTTTAAAGAGAAATCGCGGGAAAGATACTGATGGTGATAATAATTAGATGTATATATATTTTTTTTATATGATGTATATACCGTATATACATATACATATACATATATATATATATACATACTAATATGTATATATATATATATATATATATATATATATATATATATATATATATATATATATATATAATAATAATAAATTGGTTATGACTAGTTTCGAGATTTACATTCCTCCGTAATCGAAGTAGTTTATAATGGATTGTGTGTTACATTTAAATCAATGAAGTATTAAAGTAAAATAAAATAACGTATTACAAGACATATTAACCTTAATAGGCAGCATAATCTTAAAATATAGATATACACAATGGTTGTTGTCAAAAATGGGCAGAACGTAAATGCCTAAAAACACAGCAATCCAACAGACCTTACATTATTACACAGAGAGGGTTTATCCCTTAGGGTACATAGAGAATCACCCACTCCGAGCTCCATTTCGTTGGTCCTGCAAGTAAGGACTGAAAAAAAAATCTAAATTCATAGGATAGTTATATTTTTCAGAGTGTCGACGAATATCGCTAGTTGATGGTTTGCTTAATGGTCTGTTCGTCCTAACAGATCTTCCAATATGTTCGAAGATGCGAACCCTGAACTGCTGCTTTGATTTTCCGATGTGTGCATTGCATTACAGCAGTGACACTAGTACTTATAAACAGTAGACGACTGCAGCTCCGTTGGTACCACTTCCTTGAACCTGAAGAATTTTTGCAGCGTAGGATTTGGCTTAAATATCACTCGAATGTTATTTTAGGGAAGAATCCATGCAACAGCTTTGTTAACTTTTTCTTTGCATTAAATGACCTATTTCCAAGTAACGCGAACTAACGCGATAACAAAACACACAACTGCTCTGTTGGCAGTGACAGTTGTAGCTTTGGAAGTGATAATTCTCGAAGCTCCTTTCCAATGCTTTATGAAGTTAAACTTTACTAACGTCCATGCTAACATAATTTAAAGTCCATGCTACTAACATAATTTGAACATATATTAAAAGCTCTTGATGTCAAGGTCATAATCAAATTTCACTTATACCCTAAGAGACAAACCATCTCTTTCTAATAATGAAGGGGCTGTTGAATTGCAGTGTTTTTAAATTTAATTTCTGTTCAATTTTGACAACAGTTTATAATTGTGTATCTATATTTTAAGATTGTGCTGCCTGTTAAGGATATATCTTGTAAATACATTATTGTATTTTACTTTACTACTTCACAGATTGTAAATGTAACACATATTCCATTATAGATTACCCGATGACGGACGAATGTAAATCTCCGAAACTACTCGCAACAAATAAAGATGCTCTTCATGCAAGCTCTGGTTTTAATATCTATCTATCTATCTATGTATCTATCTATCTATCTATCTATCTGTATATAATGCATATATATATATATATATATATTATATATATATATATATATATATATATATATATATATATATATATATAATATATATATATACACATAAATCAGCTCAGTGGTCTGGTAAAACTAAGGTACATATATACATATATAGAGCGTGTGGTGTGTGTGTATGTATGTAGAATCTACTGGTCACTACACATTCTCGTATATATGTATATATATACATAATTATATATATGTATATATATATATATATATATATATAATGTATATATACCAGGATAAAAAAAATAGAAAGATTGAGTGATCACTTCCGTGCTCTCACACCAACTTTGGGCCAACACACACAATACATATACAGTATATGCTTATAGTCACTCACACACACACACACACATATATATATATATATATATATATATATATATATATATATATATATATATATATATATATATATATATATATATATATATATATATATATATATATATATATATATATATATACTGTATATATAAACGTGTGTGTGTGTGTAACTAAGCATATTCGTTTAACATTGGGTGGCTCCAGAGAAAACACAACGCAATCAACTATAAAATAGCTGGTTCAAAAGCCTATGGTATCGGTCATCCACATTTCACTTAAGTTACAGATGCTCAATGAAATAAGTTTTGGTGATGTGTTAGAATAAATTTATTCTGGTTTTCTGTGTTACTGGGAAAAACTCGGAAGTGAGTGAATAGTGAGCCTGAATGAATCTGAAGAGAAATAAGTTTCATAAGAGAATAGTGCAAATCACTGTATGGCAGTGACATTTTTCGATGTTGGAAAGGCATAGTTATTTTTTATTACTGTTTGGTTACAGATCTGATTATGTTATATAATAGTTCATTTGATATTCCCTCTAGACTGTGTTAGAGCATGAGATTTTTTATCCTTCTTCGGGACAGCCACTGAGTAGTCACAGTGGACGGCATGGTATGAATACCCTGAGTCAGTGTTGAAAGTAGAGGTCACAATCTTTGCATTCACTGTGAATTGTCGTAGTTTGGCATTGTCTTATTTGGATGCTACGATTTTAAAATTTAAAAATAATAATTGCCACAACTTAGTGGTAGGCTAATATCGTACAACACTGGTTTAGGACCAGATGACCAGCCATGGTTTGATGATGATACATGTAGACGAGGTTACCATGACAAACACCAAATTCAACACAGGGACGAAATCGTTCACATCAAAATTACACAGTTTTTGTTGAGTCTCGCCGTGCTGCAAATAGAATTTACCATAAAGCTGAGCGAAATTACAATTATTCCTTTAAGAGGAAACTCAAAGAAATTACTCGGCCTCATCGCCCATCTTTGGGTCAGGCTTGTTTTCCATTCCACCCCAATTAACAGAT
Source organism: Macrobrachium rosenbergii (assembly GCF_040412425.1). NCBI lineage: Eukaryota > Metazoa > Arthropoda > Malacostraca > Decapoda > Palaemonidae > Macrobrachium > Macrobrachium rosenbergii. Next base: position 13,630,157 of record NC_089751.1, read on the forward strand.
GTGGTCGATTGGGTACTGGCCATGGGGAAGAGACTGGACTGCTTCATCGAGCTTTTGAAACCAAGCAATCAGCTGAGGATGTCCCTCTCCCTGATACTTGTCATCCTGAACCTATTCTTACAAAATTTGCGTTTTGCTTTAGGGATGTTAAGAAAATTCTGGATAATCTTGATAGCTGGGGTGAAGAAGATCCTGATGGTTTCTTCCCTTTGTTTTTTTAAAAAAAGTTTGTAGTGTGTTATCTCCCAAGATTAGTAGATTCTATAGATTTTAGGTCGACGTAGTATCTTTGCGGATGAGCGCAAGCTTAGTAATACAGTGCCTGTCCCAAAGAGTAGCATATCTGCAGGCCGCAGTAACTACAGGCCGATTTGTATTCTTTGCTCTCCAGTGTTGCACAAAAACTTATTTGTTAGCCACAATATAAGTATGTGGAATCTAAATATAGGAAGCAGTTAGGTACTTACGATGCTTTTTTTTTTTTTTTTTTTTTTTTTTCAAATGATATGCCATTTGGCAAGAGTACCATGATAAGAGTTTTGAGTTTGGAGGAATTCAATTAAATTTTAGTGCTGCTTTCAGTTTAGTAAATCTTGGAGTTGGTGGATATGTTTTAAGATTACTTCGAGATTTCATTACTGTTGATGGGATCTTTAGTGGACCAAGACGCATCGTGCCTGGAGTCCCAAAGGACAGTGTTCTTGGTCCTCTGTTATCTTTAGCGTAATGAAGTGATATGGTTATTGGCCTTGAAAACAGATTGTTCAGTATGCTGATGATGCAACACTTGTGGGCCTAGTAAAGTCTCCATTTCTGGGAAATGAAACTGCCCTTAGTCTCAATCTTGATATGAAGCGGATCTGTGAATGGTGTATTCGTTGAGTTATTGGGCTGAACTATTGATTAGCAGATCTCGTACAGGTTTTTTTTTACCCCCTCCTTCCATTCAGGTGGATGGGATTCTGTTGAATGAATCTGAAGCTTTAACTGTTTTAGGTGTAACTTTTGAGTCACATCTTACTTTTGAGAAACTTCTAATGAAAGTGTCGACAAATGCCGCTTGGAAGTTAGGTATTGTATGCAAGGCCTCATATATTTATAACAGTGACAAAAGCATTGCAGCCCGTTTTAGGCCATTTGTACTTCCTTGACTAGAATACTGTTCTCCGGTGTACATGTCTGCTTTTGCCAGAGATTTATCTCTTTTAGATAGTGGTTCGTGGTGGTAGGTTTCTGTTTCCTACGTTAGCTGATATGGCTTTGACCATCGACGGATGGTCTCTTGTTTGTCAGATTTTCTAAGTTGTATTTTAACAGAGATCTTTCACATTCACAATTGATCCTTGGTCCTCTTTTCCTGCTGAGAGCAACCAGATATGCTGAAGTAAAACTTTGTAGATGTTAACATAGGTGACGATGACATTATATACTTATTCCTATTGCAATAAAAGATATAACATAAAGTTTGATCACAAAATTTCCTTGTCTTACATTGCAAATTTTACATAAATTTTTCTTGAAGAAATGAGGAAGACTAACTGTAAATGCTTCCATGCATTTGTGTGTGACATATGTAAAAAGGTCTCCTAGTAACGTTTCAGAAGTGGAATGTCTTCGCTTGGCTGACTATCGTTTATGATCAGAAGTTTGAGTAGTGCATTGTTATGAAGAGTCCTGATTGTGTTTACTCAATAGGACACTTTCATGTGGCGAGAGCATAAAAGTTGATTGTGATTCATGCTTTCAACGACAGCTGAAATTGGCCAGGGAGTCGCATTCAGTCACGGTTAATGATCCCGGGCTGCCCTGATTTTAGTCTCTCTCTCTCTCTCTCTCTCTCTCTCTCTCTCTCTCTCTCTCTCTCTCTCTCTCTCACACTTGTTCTTGGTTGTTACGTCTGAAAGCCCGTCTGTCAACTTCAGTCTATTTCCTGTTTGTCTCCTCCTTTCCAGGACTGATTACTTGCGTGCGCGATCCTTAGCGTTTATTTAACTTTATACACATTTATACTTTATAGCTTTTAATTTTGTATCCTAACTTCTTTTATTGTAGTCATCACAGCATATACATATAGTATGTGAATTCATCACGAACCTGTGACATTAATTTTTATGACCGTATTGTTGTGTATGTCTACTGCAGGATTATGTTAAGAAGCGATATTAAAAGAGCAGCTAGTATGAATAAATGTAATATATATGCAAACATGCGGAAAGGTCCATTGATATAAGTTCCCTTACAAGCTCATCCATGGGCAAAAACACATACGAGAGTGTTTACATTAAACACAAATTACAACTTTACAGAGCCCTCACCGAGGTCACGAACGCAACCTTTAGCACGATCGAGGAACGTGTGCCCTATCGAGGGTGTAAGGCCTGAGTGGATAAGAGGTGAATTGAAGATATTTCTCCCGATTCCATTATACTCTCAAGTCCTTGCTGGGCTACTCTCCACCACCTTGATATATGCAAAATCCTTGATGGTATAGCTGATTTTTCCAGCGCGGCATATACACACATGTGCAAAACTTCCCGGCAGGGAAATAGTACATACTGCTAATATCGGTAGGCATCGCTGAAAACCATAAGCTAATGGTAAAAATGAATTATATGTGCAGGAGCCGAATATTAAAACGGCCTCACTGAACGAGACGTTTTATTTGTTAAAACTCGTTTATCTTTCGTTTCTCAAATGAATGAGCCGTCATTCTTCCCCTGAATAAGGTGTTCTTATTTATACTCACCTCATTTTCTGAGATATTTGTTAAAGAGATCTGTTGTCACAATCAGACGTAAGGAAGAGTCTTCAAAATGTTTCCTATGACGCACAGATCCTTCTGAGAATCGCCCTCCCTCACACCCACCCACGCAAGGGATTTCCTCCATGTGGTTTCAACGTCATTCACACACGCACACACACACACACACACGAGCGCGCGCACCCACACATCTGCACACAAACATACAGGAGGGTGGTGAAGGATAAAGGTTTGTGTTCGTAAGAAAACGCGCTCTCTCCCTTTTCTCCGGTCTGATGGTGTTGATGGCCGACGTTGCCATGCCGTTTTACTTCTATTAATCAATCAGTCAATCGTAGTGATACTCTTCCTCAGCTATCCTACTGACACCTCCACCTCACCCCGACCCCGTCTCTCTCTCTCTCTCTCTCTCTCTCTCTCTCTCTCTCTCTCTCTCTCTATATCAGTGTCTCGAACTATCTTGCTAATACCCATCTTCCTGGCATGAACCATCACACTTGCGCTCTTTAACCCCCCCCCCCCTTCTCTCCCTAGAGATGTTTTAGAGATAATCCTTCCCTCTCTTTCCGCGCACCTTGGTTGTACTCTCTTTTCCGACCGTATTATATATACTCTACCTTTATTTCTCTCATTTATTTTATACCTGTCCGTTACTCTATATGTTCCACTTTTTTCTATAAGTATCTTTCCATCTCGTGAACTATTGTATTGTTATTTTTTTTTTTTTATCAACCAGCTAACCTGAATTACCCTTATCTTTTTATTTCTACCGAATATAAGATTTTCCTTCCGCTGAATAAGCAGTTTCATTTTTTTAGTTTTCCTACACGAACTTAAACTCAAATGATTATCATAACTAGTGAAAATAATGCTTTTCTAATCTGGAAATGTTGTCGTCATCGTGGTAGCTATATGTTGGAAGGAATTATCTATATCAGTAAATACTCTTAATTACGTTATAATTTTCACGTGCGTCTTAACGAAAGTAGAAAAAAGAAACAGTGGCTGCTGGTAGGTGTGTTTACAGCTACTATTTTGTTTTGGTGAATGTAAAAGAAACTTTCATTGTTCTCATTTGAAAACATTTTCATGCATGGGAAGACAAGAGAAGCTATTTGTGCTGTGCGTGTGTTCTTTTTTATTAATGGAAGAAAGGAAGAAAATCAATGTTCTTTACAGTTTAATTTGTGGCATAAAACTGAAAAGGAAAGTAAATAAAGAGAACACAACTGTACTCCCTTTAGGGTGATAGTGCCGTCAGTGCACATCATGTGGTACACTTTAGGCATTATTTAAGGTTCTTTGCAGTGTGCCTTCGGCCCCTAGCTACAACCCCTTTCGTTCCTTTTACAGTACCTCCCTTCACATTCTCTTTCTTCCATCTTACTCTCCAGCCTCTCTTAACAAGTAATTCATAGTGCAACTGCGAGGTTTTCCTACTGTTACACCTTTCAGACTTTTACTGTCAATTTCCATTTCAGCGTTGAATGACTTCATAGGTCCCAGTGCTTGGCCTTTGGCCTAAATTCTATATTCAATTCAGTTCAATTCAACAACTGTACCCAATGATGAGTCGACGTTTTCGAGAGAAGAAAAATAAATGAAAAGCCGACAGAAACTGATTTACACAAGTCTCATCCATCACGTTCTCCTTCGTTCTTTTGGAGGTCTGCGAGGGAAGTCGCGTACGAGGAGGAGTCAGAGGCAATTCCAGTTGGCACTGTGCCACTTCGATGGGACCATTGACGTCACTTGCGGGAATTTTGCCAGAATATCCTCCTCCCACACATCTCCCTCGAACTCCCTCCCGGGGGGCAGTCTGGGTTTCATTCATTCGTTTCATTCATAGAAATCGCGAAGCTACTTTGTTTTCGTTTGTTGCTCAAGCGAGGGATACGATTCCGTTTTATCACCTCTCTTGTTTCCGAGCTATTGATATATATATACTGTCTCTTCCTTATGTAATCATTGTATTGTTAAAATTTTGCATGGATAATTATTATGAATTTGTACATACAATGAATGCCTACTATTTTGAATATGCCGCTGGTATCGTCTTAGAATGATAAGAAGTATTCTTTGTTGATGGCTTTTGCTGGCACTTTTCCCTTGTCTTCAAGATCAACGTATATGATTCTCTTTGCAGGATTCAATAAACAGGCTTCTATATCGAAATTCATGTAGCCTTTCTATTGTTTTTATTAATTTCGACTGTTGTCTAAACCCGACGTTTCATGCTGGGATCTTCCAATAATCATTTTAGGACAGTTGATTTTCTGGAGAGAGAGAGAGAGAGAGAGAGAGAGAGAGAGAGAGAGAGAGAGAGAGAGAGAGAGAGAGACTCGTGATGAAAACGTCATTATCGTCATTACTGTATTCTAGTTCCATCCGTTACAACCAAAATTTATCGCAAAACTTACCTTGACGCAGCAATTAAAATGGCCCATAAAGAGAAAGAGAAGAGAAATGTTAGCTTTGAAGGCCTTTGAAGTCAAAGGTCTTTTTCAATATTATTTATAATAAAAGCACATTAAAATTCTGAATAGCAAGAGGGATTATTATTTGCATTTTCTTTAGGTTTAAATGAAAGGCTTATTTTCCAGAGCAGCCTTGTTAAATGAACCGTATTCACTAATTTAGAATTAAAAACACTTTTGTATCCGTGAAGAAATCACGCCTATATATGTTGAAGTTTAATTTCTATTTTGCTTTTGTATAACAAATGGTTTATTTTATCAGGCGCGATACTTGTGGGAACAAACATTTCTGTGGCGGGCCAGGAACACTATGCTTACTTTACTATGGACGGATCAAACATGGCGAGAGAGAAAATCTTAGACTGGTCTTTCAATCACTGCAAAATATTGTCAGGAAAATACAAAATATTAATGCAGAATGGAATTTATTGGATAGCATGAAGACTACAGCTGGACTCTGCTGGACTATCCTTTGCACATTGGTTACCTTTACCAAGCGTAGAGTACTCAAATGCAGAGTCATACTTGGATACAGTCACCAGAGAAATTAGAGCTTAAAGTTACTTTACAAAGAACAATTTGAAGCACACTTCACGCTGATCCACTGTTTAACATAGTGGAAGCATCAGCATGGTCTAAGGAATTTGAATAGAAAACAGAACTTTCAAGTCAGGAAATTCATTTGGTTTTTGTTCTAGAATATTGAAGTTTAACAGTCACATAGAAGTCCTTTATGATAATAATTGTTAGTTTCATATGACTGAATTATTTTTCTTTTAGAGGGAGTCATGACAATTATTTTGAAGGTAACTATAGCTATTATATCAATTGTCTGTCACATTGTTTCTACGAAAGTTCCGTACACCAACGAAGTATTTAATCACTTAGGGAGTTTCAGCACTCTTACTGTTCCATCTAGACCAAAGAATTCTGGAACTACGCTTCAGACAATGATCCTGTGTGAATGAAGATGCTTCAGAGATTAAAGGTTTTTGTTTTTTATATCATCTTGGTTCTTGTTGATAAATCTTTGCAATCTGACAAAAAATTAAATGCTGGTCTAAAGAGATGACTGTTTAATGTTAAGAAAGGGCCGATAAAATTTTACCATCGTTCTAATTTTTCATTGCATGTAAATTATAACGTATGTCAGAAAATGAATCATCCTCTTATACCTTACAAAGAAAATAGTTCTGGCAACTTTCTGCTATGTCACTTCAAATAACATACAGGACCAAAGTCTTTGTATGTGTCTAGTGTTCATAGATAGGAAGTGCCACTAAACCAGACAGTGTAATAAACCTCAATATGTTACAACTTGCGTATTCTTAAGAGCTATGTAACTTACTGCGAGAAACTACATCAGTTACTCAGAAGAAAATTAGAAAGAAATTCTATGCACTAAGCATTCAATCCTTTTTTTTTTATAATAAGACAATATAGAAGCTTCATTTGTAACTTATTACCTTTTAAGGCAGTCATACAATATGTATTGCCCGCAGTTAAAGTTCTTGTGGAGGACCTCGTCCATGTCATATTTGCTGATGGCCTTCTTTTGATGGAAGTGGCGGAAATACAGCTTCAACTTTTTATTGATAAAATTTCAAGATTGGTAAAAATTAGTTACTTTAAGTTTTCTACCACAAAAATAGAAATTGACTATATGGATGCAAAGTTTCCACGTATACCTTTCATCATAAAATTGGATTAGAAATTGCAGTCCCTAGGATATGAATAGCGTAGCCAGGGGTACGTTCAAATCTCTTCAAAAGAGAGCTGGTACATAGTGATGAGATTCTTCTTGAAATGCATTTCTAAATTTTGATGGATAAGCTGGCAGCTTATCCTTCAGTTAATGTAGCCATTAAAAGGAGTAATTTTTGCATATATGAAAATGACCCTAGAAATGACATAAATCCACCAAGTACATATTCTAAGCTTGTCAGTGAAACTACTGCTTATTATAAATTTCGAGCATGCAGATGGCTCTAAACGAGATTGTAGAACTGGATTTGAAACGTTTTTCCCATTGTCAATTACACCAGCTCTTTATGTCCTCAATATTATTGATTGGTATCTCATTAGTAATGTCCTGAGAGAGACCATAATTTCTAGAAAACATCCACTGATACTGAAAATCCAAGAATGGCTATTTTCATCCAGTCGACCTCATGGGAAAATAATTTTTTGCAGGGTAGCATGACAAACTGAAGTAAAAGGATATGAAAAGCAGAAAACTTGGTAAAGAGTATGATTACAAACGAAAACAAGACTGTCACCTTTGTTATTTGGGGATACTTTCCCAAGCATGAAAAAAATGTAGTTATAACTAGGAGATACTGAAAATTACTAGGTCAGCTTTCCCTTTGGTGCACAGTCATACGCAGAAAGAGGAACTTTCTTTGGTATCTGAGGATCGCCGATGCATGGATGTTTAATTTCATGGCAATGCCAGTCCTGTAATGACAGGTTTCTTTTCTTGACTGTTCAATACATTCTTTCAAATTGTTAAACCCTGGGGAATGAAGCCAAATCATCTCCAGCTACCGTTATTGCTCGTAGAGTAGAATTTTTAGGTATTTTAAGAAATAAGTTTCTTCAGAAGATCAGATTCTTCGTCAGTTTTTACTACTACTTGTCATTTTAATAATTATACAATTTTATGGATGGAAAATGTGAAAATAGTTCCCATATAAGTGACCCGGTGCTTTTTGAAAATATACCTATCTATATTCCCTCTTTCTTGGTTCAAATTATTAATAAGTAATCATATTTTCGAGTCCAAATTATTAATAAGCAAGCATGTTTTCGGCATCGATAACCATAGAAATTGCTACGCGAGTTTACGTAAAGTAATCATGAATCTTTGTTCTTCCACATACAAAATACGGAAACAGAACTTCCGTTTCATTTGTGATGTCAAAACTTTGCAAAACTTTGCTCGTCTTGCGAGGAACCATTTATCAAAACAAAACATTTGAAGGTTTGGAAGAAAAGCTTTTACACCAACCAGGGGATCTGTTTGCCAGTTTATTTTAATGCATATCTAATTAGAAGTACAGTTACGTTTGCAAAGATTATTCAGGAAAACAGGTGTCAGAGTTGTGGCTGCATGTATTTAGCTACAAACGCCGATAGATATGGAGTCAGTCCTCATTGATATTCACAAGGAAATGAAAGCGAAGAAAAATATTCAGTTCAAACTGAAAACATGTCCTGGAAATCTGTAAATGTGAAGACATAACATTCGAGATTTTGAAGCTGCTAATTAAAGCATTAGAAATGTCGTTCAACTGATATGTTGCCCTGTTTTAGACATGTTTGAATCAATCACTTGTCCGTTTAAACAATCGGCAAATATTAAGATTGTTACCTACGCACAGGGAATCATACAACATTAGTAAACAGAGAGTCTGGCTGATCATTAGAATCTTAGTTTTGATTGAATTCAGCTCATTCCTTACTAAATGTACCACTAATCTTTATGAAGAGCATTTACCTTTCACCTCTTTTCGTCTGTTAGGAGAGTAAATTACTGGAAATAGGATGACACAGGGCAGCATCGGCGCTCTGCATCACCCTGTTTCCAAAACCAACAATAATTTCGTTAGTAAAACCTGCAAACAACAAAGGTCCCTAACCACTACTATATGGAACACCAGACGTGATTGACATGAGAAAGAAAAGCAAACCTCATAGTCGCAGGATGCTTCTTAGTAATAGAAAGTAAATAAACACAAAGCACTTGACATAACTTAAGATCAAAGCCAATGCCCCAAACAGTCATAATGAAGTAAAAGTTCACTAATAGAATTATTGTGCGCTGATTTTGCTCTGGCAGCGGATGAACAATTTGACCGTTACACAGCAGAGAACGTAACTAAAAACCAGGAGTAGGGTAAACAGTTCTCAAAGACTTGAGTTAACTAACTAACCACAAAATTCGAAATTTTCACTCGGCATTCGTGGGATGAGATAGGGTGAAGTAGCAGACTGAAGGGGGCAGTACATTACTTTCTATGTCGATGGAATAGTTCATCAAAAACAGTGTAAGGTACCAGCGGTCATGGCACCTTAATATACGATGATGCGGAAATGTTTGAAACTTGTCTTTTCGAGGTAAAATGAAAATAAACCAGCTTTTGTACTGGATTAACAAGCAAGGAGAATTTATTTCTAGTATTAAAGCATTCTGGACATGATTTCGAGACCCGGAGTGTGTAGGTTTCAGGAATAACATAGAAGGTGAAGCGTCACATGCAAGATCACAGTAAGAACTAAGAATAAGGAAAACATTCAGTAGTGACTCGAGCAAAGATTACGCTGCTTCTCAATGCATTGAAAATTATAACATGGAAAGAAGCAAACAATGACGAACAAAAATAGATGATATGTGGTCAGAAGAAGAAAAGTAACTGTATAAAGCCATTTAGCAGCTCGAAAAAATGACCTCACAAACACCAAATGTATGAAAAATCCAAACACCAGCAATGTTTACAATGGCGAAAAATACATTTGTTTAACCAAATGAATATAAGTACTGGATTTCATTGTAAGTTTGACTTCAGCATAGGAAGAGTTTCAAATCTTTTATTTTTCATTGGGTATAAACTTTGTTTATGACCAAGAATTCATGTTTACATTTTGATTTGCTCTCTGTCTGTCTTTCATTATTGAGCTTTAGAAAATTTTCGGAGCTACCAAAATTAATTACCTGACTGTAATTGGCTAAACACTGAAACACAAGTACGTGATGATAAAATACAGCGATTAATTTCATAAATATATTAATTTTCCTCTTGTTTTAATTTTTTTTTTCAGGCGAATTATCGCCATGAAACCTAAATCTGAGTGGGTCCTTTACAGCGAACCGCCCAATCTGTGGTTGAAGGAAAACAGTGTCTCCTGTTCAGGGCCGGGTGGGAATGGGGTCACCGTTCTGAAGCCGTTGTTGAAAACGCGCTGTCGTCGCCTCCGGGATGAGGGTGGAGTAATCGCGAAGCCTGAGGAATGGTACAAATAAGGAAAGTCAATAAATGCATTACGCTTCCTCGAAACCTGGTTAAAAAAAAAAAAAAATTAAAAAGTAATAAAATGTTGAACGACGTCGCATTAAAGACAAAGGGTGAAAGTATCAAGATTTTCACAGTTCACCAACTAGGAACCTTCTCAAAAGAGAAGGTTCTTGAATAAGCTAAGGACATTATGTAAGGATTAAAATGATCCAGAAAACAGAAACTGACAATGATTATATCGTAAGATCCATCAAATTGTTATTTGTTTACAGTATTTGAAAACATGATTGGAAGTCCATCCGTTTTGTTATCTGTAAACTGAGGTAGTTGAAAGTTTCGTTTTAATGATCCATGTCCAGTTGTCGTATGCATCAGCAACTGAAGTCATAATATGGTAACTTGATGTCTGATTAGGAAAATTAGTGCTCCCATGTTTCTCAGTCAATCATGAGATTAAAAAGGAAAAGAAAAGTAATAAAAGGAAGTAGGAATAGAAAACAAAAAGATTACTTGCTAATAAAATGCAGATAACTTCATTCTAGAGCCAACTTTATTTAATCTTTTAGGTAGATTTTATAAAAACATGTAAGTAACCTTATGATAAAAATAAACAAAATGGATAATGCAGTTTCATCGAATGGTTTAATTGGAACAGTCAGATCATATAAAAAAAGAATATTTAGACACACTGAAATTATCTGGTGCTAATTGTATCATTTGACATTGGCAGCTTACATAAAGTGATAAACCTAATGACCTAAACGAGATTTGAGGGTGAATGACTACAGTCAGTTAGTACCTGTGTAAATAATGCTAAGTCTCATGCTTAATTACAGTGAGCTCAGGAGTAATCTTTTAATTTATCAGCAGACACTTGTGCACAGTCTCTCTCTCTCTCTCTCTCTCTCTCTCTCTCTCTCTCTCTCTCTCTCTCTCTCGTCTGTTTCTTAGAGAAATATCATCCAAGGAAAAGAACCGAGTTACTCAGGCGAAGAGAACCTTACCTGTTGGAAAAGAACTGGAGGTGGCCCTGGACGGATTTCTAACTATGCCTTCCTGGGAAGGAAACCTGAACCCGACCGGTCCAGAAACAGTGAATTCTCCTGCCTCAGGAATGCTGGAGGTCCTAGACAATTTTTGCAGACGACTTGGTAAATCACGGGGAATTTCTTCTTCTGCAAATCCAGCAGCTGAAAACGTTAGTGTATTAGTAACCTGTTGAACGGAGCCATTCCCCACCTATAACCTGTTGAGCATAGATATCTCCCTATCTATTAATCTGTTGACCAGAGCCATTTGCGTATTTATTAACCTGTTGAACACAGCCTGTCACTGGTTGCAATAACAATGTAAATTCATTAGTCTGGGTGAATGTGACATACCAGTTACTGACTTCGAATTCAGGTAAATGTGAGAAATTTATACTTACTGCTGTCCTGGTAAGTGTGAAATGCTCTGGACATTTTGATAAATGAGCGACGCTGATTCCTTGAGTCGTTTAAGGAATGCGGCGTATAAAATAAAGTAAGCATTACCGTTCAAGTTATTTAGCATTATATTTCATCTTAGAGTTAAATGCCTTACAAAATAGAGTTACAACTATAGAGGTATATAAATACAAAGTCTTTAAGAGCTTTAGGGGCCTCTCATGCCGTTTCTCTAAGGCGCATCCACACTACAGTGAAATATGTAAACATACGTCGGCATTTTATCTAATACCTGTACATATTAACAAACTGGTTAACAAGAAGCCAGTGACCGGAATTCATTGACTTGTTTTTAACCTGGTATTTCTGTAGACTTCTAATTGTATAAGTGGAGGAAGTGTGTTTTCATTTCAGAAAATTAGAATGTGATAGCATTCTAATCTAAGTCTAATCTTTCGATTGTGTCGGCCCATAACCCAAGGTTAAGACCTCACCTGTGTAAGGAACCACTGGAAATAAGGGAGAAAGGCTTATTTGGCAGCTCACTGGGAACTAGAGTGATCTTAGCTGGTGGTATCAGGAGGAATTTATACGAGGAAGGAAAAAGGAAGAAATAACGGAAACAGCACAATGACCAAAAGACCAAGGAGGAGGAGGAGGAGGAGAAATCTAGTGGCAATCATTCATAGTGGTTAAGGTGAGAAAAAGATCAAGAATGTTAGATGCTGCAAGCAGTGATTAAGAATGCCTGTTGAGTGTTAAGGTCTGTAGTTGCATCTTATTAGTAACGGTATAGGCAACACCGGCATTAACTCCCACATCTGTGTAATGCCATTTGGAGGCGGGTGTACGCAAAAAAACTTCTACATGTCAGTGAGAAGTAAGCAGATGTTTTCGGCAAGAAAAAAATATTTCGGGAAAGAAGGTATTAAACATAGTAGGGTTAGGCGAACAGCAACAACTAAATCATAGAATAATAATTAGAGTTGAGATAATTTTGAGCTGAATGGCATCAAATAAAGTAGATTCAAGATGTGCGAGTCTATCTGTGTAAAACACGCGATTCCACAAAGGTAATGTAGAATGATTATTTTTTTTTTTTTTTTTTTGCAAAAGGTATACAATTCAATTCTAAATTAATAGGAAAGGAAAGAACATGTATATATACACATACTGTATGTATGTATGTATATATATATAATATATATATACATACATACATACATACATACATACAGTATGTGTATATATACATATACATTGTGTAAAATTTTTCCGATTAAGCTGAATATAAGGATAGAAAATATTATATATGTATATATAAATATATATATATAAATATATATGTATATATGTGTATATGTATATATGGTTATCACATCGCCGTGACATTTTATATACAAACATTAAGCTACAGTATGTTGTTTAATATTCAGTTCGCGCTACTTCGGGAATATCACCGAAGGAGAATTATAAGTGATAAATAGGATTTTTATAGAACCAGTTTTTATCTGTCAAGGCTTTCGTAGAGATGATTTTGAAAAACTTTAAAATTTGGCTGTGCTGGACAGACTTTTATTCAATGGAAAGCATTATAAGCAGGTCGATGGCGTTGCTGTGGGATCTCCGTTGGGTCCAGTTCTGGCAAATGTTTGTATGTCATTTGGAGGGAATGCTTTTTAGCCGCTGTTCATCCTCATTTCGCCCCTTATATTATAAATGGTTGTTGATGATATAGTACTTTTCCATTTTTTCAAAGTAAAGGTGCTGCTGAGCAATTTTTAGAATTCGCTAACAATTTCCACCCTAGTATTACATTTACCATAGAACATGAAAACAATGAGTGCCTTCCTTTCCTAGGTGTGTTATGTTTGCCTTCCTTTCCTAGGTGTGTTAATCACCAGCTCCAACCAGCACTTCTCCTGTCTTCCGGAAGCAAACGTATACTGGTCTTGGTTCAAATTTGTATAGTTCATGTGTTTACAATTTTAAGCTTAATAATATTGTAACGTTACTGCACAGAGCCTTTTCTCTTATCTTCAGACTGGCTCTCTTTTCATAATGAGGTTGAATTCCTAAGAAAATACTTTCAGAATAACTGCTACCCCAAACTTTTTTTTTGAGAAATGTCTCAAAAGATTCTTGAATAATAAATTTCTGTCAAAAGTTCCTGTACCTACAGTACTTAAACTTGATTTTTATGCTTCTTTGCCTTTTACGAATGATGAAAAATTTTTAACTACGTTGAGGGAGAAATACTTTTACTGTCTCAATCCCAAACTCTTTCTTAGAAATCCAAGAACAATTGGATCTCTTTTTAGATTTAAAGACACTGTTCCTAACCTTATGCGTTCTTTGGTGGTGTACAAGTATACTTGCCCGAGATGTAATCTCTGACTTACGTTGGATCCACCAAAAGAATGCTGAAAGGGCGAGTTGATTCTCATCGTGGCGCTAGCCACAGAACAGGGTGTACTTTGAGTAAGGAGTTTTCTAACATAAGGGAACATTCTAACCAATGTAAATCGTGTATTTCCTATGACGGTTTTAAAATCTTCGAGCAAGCTGCTGATGACACTTTTCTCCATATCCTCGAGTCGTTAACAGTCAAACAACTGGCTCCATCTTTGAATAGTCATTCTTCTTCTGCCCCTCTGTTTATTGCTTAAGAGGTTTCTTCGTCCTTTTAGTGCCCTTGGTCACTCAGTTTAGGTTGGTTTTAACTCTTATGTTTGGGTTTTAATATCTATGTTTTAACATTAATAATTTTACTGAGTCCTATGTATTGATTTTAATTGTTGTTATTTTTGTATTTTAGCTCTTATGATGAAGCCATGCTTTGAAACGTTGGCTGGAAATGAAGTTGAAAATGCATCACCTCCTTTTCGTCCTCCTGTTTGTTCTATATATACATATATATGTATGTATTGTATATACATATGTAAATATATATACATACATATATATACACGTGTGTAAATATATATACATACATATATATACACGTGTGTGTGTGTTAAATAATTCTGGTTTAAGACGAATATAAGGATAGAAAGTATTTATCAATTAAGTTCTCGAATTTTTACATCTGTGCAAATACGATCCTCGTTTTTCATGAAATTCTGTCTTCTCAGCTTAGTAACACTTGGTATGTTACGAATTTCCCCATTCTCAGTCATATCCAACTTGAGCAAGCATTTATTCTTGTTTCATTCAGCTGAAGCTCCTTATTACAGAAGAACTAACGACCAATAAAAAGCATCCCTTTTTTGATTTATGCCTAATACAACAGTTTCCCATCCTATGATATCCTTCTAACCCAGTAACTTTTCATTTCTTTAAGCATGTTCTTATTTGCAGTGTATTGTGAACTCTGTACCCGTCCACCCCTTTTTTACCTCCTTGTTCCAATAATTTCTTCTGATCCTTTAATATCTTCCTTTATTCAAGTAATAATCTCTCTTCATTCTGAAATGACTGTTCAAACACCTTCTTCCTTCCTACCCAAGCAGTGGCGACCTGTGATGAAATGGGTAACTGACGGGATTCTCACCTACTAAAATACAAAAACACTGCATGTTAACTAAACCAGATGCATTTATATAAACACATGCACATGCAATATCTAGAAAGAATATTTGGATGCATGCAACATAAATGTAATCTGGCATTTTACTTCCGGGAGTCTCTTTTGTCAGGAAATACAGAAAAAATAGAGAGAGATATGTATTTAACATTAATTTGGTATTTTACCTCAGGGAGTTCATCTTGTCAGTTTTAAATATTGTAAAAAGAGAAGACGATGGATGAGAGAGAGAGTCCCAAGAGCATGAAAGCTCCCAGAGAGCTGTGCTAGTTGAAGAAAATTGCCTTCGGAGCCAGGTTTTCTAAATAACGGTAATGATTATACACTATTTCTGGACATGATTTACAATGAAAGCTTTTAATTCCAAAATGTGAAACGACTGAAGAAATTCCCCTTTTCCCTTGTGGGAGGCAATCCCACACTCTTTAGGCTAATTAAGTCAAGACCATGGCTGAATCATATATTTCAGTTCACACTTCCAAATGTGAATCCACCCTCACCATTATACTGTAATGACGTTTTTGTTCCCTACGCTCTGTAATATAAAGAATCCATTGTCCACAACCACCGGAGCTAGATACAGCAATGGACACAATACCTTTTAACTTTTCTGTTTCCTAACTAGTGCACAAATATCCTGAAAAATTTACAGCAATACAAAGCCCGATTGACTGATTTTTGCGAGCATCTGCAGTTGGTAATATAAGACGGCCAGTGCCATAATCTGTTGATAATAAACTTCACATTTACTATAGTCTTCTATGGGAGGTATCTTCTTACTTGTACATCGTGGGGTTATGGCAAGAGAAAGTGACTATAAGAAAACTGCCGTAGTAACGATGAATGATAAACGCTAAGAACGTTGGGTCGTTGTTCAGATGCCATCAACCGACGTTCATTCCAGTAATCAACTAGTATAGGTCGCCTTTCGTCCCGAACTTTGTTGTGTGATGTCAGTTAAAGTTACATACAGAAAAAACAAATATATGGAAACATGATGTATTTTGGAGATAAGATGTTTTCGGATAGGATATCCACTTAAAACCTTTAAACCTTAAACGAGAAACGAAAGAGGAGATTGTCCTGTTCTTAAATTGAGGAAATTCAATTTCCGACATTCGTTTTGAAAAAAAGATAAACACTGCGATTAATAATGAACTGTACAAACATATGCGCACAAAAAGGGAATGAATAATTCATAAGAGAAATTATCTAGAAAATATAAGAAAAGTAAGATTTCCTTGCGCAATCTTGAAAGAATGCTTGTGTAAGAACTCTTCATGGGCTTACAAGTATTTTTTGAGGTCATCTTTGAGCATCTTATAGATATTGATCTTTTATCTACAATTTGTAATTTAGTAACCACGAATAATGCATTTTAGCTTTATGTTTGTAACCTAATTTTGCAAAAGTTAATCCTATTCTTCAAAATCGTCAATTTGATATACATTTTTCTGAAAGCCACATAAATCAAAATCCTGAAACTTTGCTTCTCATATTAGTAGCATTTGTTGCTGGCGACAAGGAAATTGCTCTTGGGGGTGGTTGGGGAGTGGGTAGCGAGTTCCTTCCGGCGAAATATCATTTTGTTTCTTTAAAAAAAAATGTGATTTCAAACACCACTATACGTATTGTCCGTAGAAGTGTAGACGCATGTTTGATCATGTTGATCGCTTGAACTTACAAAATTCTCTCTCTCTTGTTTATATGGCATATACATTTTCTACCATTAGATATCCCTTTTATCTTAAACATCAACGTCCGGAAAGCCCTACTCGCACAGGAAAAAGAGATGAAAGTGATCGCTGGGAAATTATGAAAGAACTTCCTAGAATGAAGGCTTGGCGCTCCATTCGTAGAAATTGCAATAAATCCTCCACGTCTGAAGGTCACAAAGCTGATAAGAGTTGATTTTGTTCGCGATTTAATGCGCTAACTGTCAAATACTCAATGGAGGCAGTAAAATGATGACAGGGATACATCGCATATGAAAACGTATGATAAAGTAAAAAGAGCTGAACGAGAAACGTGCCGTAAACTTATACATTTAGTCTACTCTGTTGTGATTTGAGCCAAAGATGACAGTCTTTTTCATGAAAACATGACAATCCTTTTCAGGAAAACATGACAGTCCTTTTCAGGTAGACATGACAGTCCTTTTTAGGAAAACATGGCAGTCCTTTTCAGGCAAACACGACAATCCTGAACATGCTAATTCTATTGAAATGATTTCCAGGCAGTCTAAGATAATTAGCAGTTTTACCATATGACGATCAGATTTAATCTGTAATCTTTAATATATTACATCAAACAAAATAATTAACTTGACAATTAACTTGTCCCCCTTCCATCAACAAAATTCTGGGAATTGTGTTTGGCTGAATAACAATAATATATATCCTTAATGTAATGTTTATAATGTAGATCAAAGCATGTTTTTAACGCTCTTGGTCACGATAATGCATGTTATTATTATATTTGCTCCGCTGGTACAGTGGTTACTGTCGTGGCATACCACTCAGATGTCGCGGGTTCGCGTCTCCCCCAGGCTGATGAAAAATCATTGGCTCCATATCATGATCAGTTACTGCTGCAGTGTGGGGTCTGTGGTTGGAGGTTGAAACCAATATTCGTTGGAAGCTTGTGTGCCTGTTCCATGTGAATAGGTTTTATCTCAATTCTTTTCCAGATGATAATTTCGTTTCAATCTAATTTCCTTTTTTTAATATTCCTTAACATTATTAAACTATTATTTATTGGATTATTAGGAAATGATAAAATTAAAATACCAGACATTTTCATAATTATTAACATGAAAAGTACTGATCCAGTATTCTTGAAGTCCATTAATTTTTTCCAAAAGGAAAATGCAAGATATTTTGCACCAGTTTCTAAGGAAAGCTGGAAACCTCTTGATTCAGAAATGACCTTCACGCTTTTAAAGAACTAGATTCATCTATTCAGATTTCGCTCTCAATTTGACATCGGTATAAGATGATATACTTATCAGGATCAGGTGATAAGAAAATCCATCACTATTCAGTTGTTAATCGTGATCTTAAGAAATAAAAAATAGGATATCCAGTTTTCCACTGTGTTCCGTGTTGAAAAATAGTTTAACGTTATTAAAAATTTCACCAAATTATTTTTCAGTTTTTTGCAGTTTAGATTACAGATTCCCTGGTCATAAAACAAAACTTTCTTTACATCTCTGTTCAAATACAAGTCTGTGCTAAACCCTGAATATTCAGATCAAATTGAAAACATTCCAAAAGACGTAGATAACGCATTCCTACTTTTACGCAACCCTGGCGATATCCACAGTAAATCTTCAATCGTTGTCAAAAAAATATTCAAGTTTCTTTTATTTTCTAGTCATTACAAATTCATCCATATTCCACTTTTCGTTCAAGCAAGGTCATTTTAAACGTATTTCGTAGTCATTCCACCTGGATTTTAGTACTAAACCTGTCTCAAGAGGTACCTAGATTGAATATGAAACAAATGCCATGTAAATTTGTTACCTTTAGAATGTTGAATGAAAAATTTCTTTGTCATTTTCCATACAATCAAGAGAGCTAAGCTCATTCTGAAAATATTAATGACATCTGTGAAAAACATTGCACATTCACCTCTAACATTTACAGAACCGCAAAATAGTGTCTTGATAAGAACAATCATTGTCGCACTGCGTAATCGAAAGATCTGAAAGTATATTAGTATGAGATTACTTGCTTTCCTCGATTGAGACTTAATTTATAATAAAATGTTTAGCAAACCGAAAGTTTACTTATACATCAGTATAGCACTGCAGCAGTCAGTTATAACAACGCTTGTTGACACTAGACAATTTGGCATTTTTCCCCGCTTAGGAAAGGCTCACGACACTTGTTTATAGTTTTCCGTGAGTAATACTATCAAAGAGATATGAATAAGATAAAGGACAACGTACAAGAATAAACGTTAAGCGTTCTCAATTTTCACGGAAGAAGATTCTTTTCCATTGACTAACAAGTTTATAAAAACAGTTGAAGAAGGAAAGACAACTAATAAAAGTACTGAAGTCAAAGACTATAAGAATGTAATTTCCTGGTGGTGTCTGTCGTTTCAAGATGACTAGATCTATTCCGACTTGGTTACCATGGAGACGCCCTTTTATCTAGTTGTTTTAGTCCCATCTCTCTCAGATATTACAACGGAGGGCGAGGAAAGTGAAGGGATCGTATTGCCACTTTTCTTCTCAGCGATGTTGTCAAAAACATTGCGGTTGACTTATTCGCAAACAAAAAGTTCGGTAATGAAATATGACGCAGTGGCTTGGTTTTATTGGGCTTACACTAGTGTTTCTTCTTATAGTGGGGTGTAAAATTCGCGATATATAGGGGAAAAATTGTGTGTTATTCTGAAAAGTACGTTATCGTAATTTGGAGCCGTTACATGAAAATATTTTTCCGTAATAACTTTCTTTTCGAATTCTCTCTCTCTCTCTCTTCAGCTCTCTCTCTCTCTCTCTCTTATTCATAGATAATTTCATTCGAATCTGATCTAAAAACTCTCGTAATCAATATATATATATATATATATTTTTAAATTCATAAGTGCTGCATGATATGTCTTGACACAAATATTTGACCTGAGTGACTCCTGCCTTTTCTAAAACCAGCTTGTGTATCTATATTTCTGTATAATGTTCTTTACTTCAGTCTACTGAGAAATAATCGTAGACGTACTTTCACTGCAATTTAGAGACACCTAATTGTGCAATATTATTCTTTTGCCATTTTCAGACATGATCAATAATTTTGAAAGTTACCTAGACAGACTGGTAAGCCAATGTTTTCCTTTTTGGGTTGCTTTCTTTATGCGCATGTTATTCCATCACTCCTATGGTAACTTTTAAGCACGACATCAGAGCCCTCCATCTCAACACTGAAATGATTGTTCATCAATTTACTGTCCTTCTGCTCGCAACTTTTTTATTGTTGAATTCCAGAAAACCTTATTCCGTCTAAAATCATTTGGTTTGTGCATCTGGTGAAGTCGCCAAACGACGCATTTCATAACTTGATCGCCAGCACCGTCAACAGTACGTGGGCCAAGTAGATGGTCTTGTGAAGGGTCTCTAGCCCTAGCTTCTTAAGGTTCAAAGGGAGACCACGGCGCATTGATCAACAGAAAGCACCGGTGTGAGGAAATGTAACACAAAGATCCCTTTAAAACCGTGGTTTTTCTTCTTTTTTTGTCATAGTAAATTTGTTGGGTTTCTTTAAATCAATTGCCATTCCATGAACTTTCTTTTAACTATGTATTGAATACATAGTTCTATTCTGTTTGTGAATGAATACTTAATTCTACTTGTGAATGAATACTTAATTCTTGGAAGTCTGATACTTGTGTAGAATACTGTTCATTCCCCCTATTTGTCTAACAATGATCCACTTGCTTTTGTTTGTTATTATATGATGTTATGAATTCTTTTGTTATTTTCTTTTCCAGCAGTTCTTACAAAACGTCATTTTTAATTAATATGACTACTTTGTATTTTCTGTTAGATGACGAGGTCTGAACTGTAAGGCAAAGACGGTATTAAGTTGATAGGGAAAAAGATGTATTTGGAAAACATGGACTGCCTGGCATGAATGAGAATGGAGAGAGCCCTGTGAAGATGTTTTCTAATAGGGACTTGATTATTGGAAATATAAAGTTTTCAGGAAAGGAAATTCAGGAATACACTTTGGAAACAGAAAACAGAAGGGGGAATTGTTAGTTTGATTATATTTTAGTACAGAATAAGTATAAGTATAAGAATAAGGTAATCATGAAAGGTATTCATCTGTAAAACATCTGCCGAAACAAATTATGAAATAAGCCGTTCAGTAAGTATTACAAATGCTAGGACGTCGCTCAAAAGTGGCCCACACATAACAGAAAGCATAAAAGAATGGTAGATTCAAATGTTACAAATGTTAATATCGTAGTAATAATTTTAAGAATGGCATGTGTCATAAACAAGTGGAAAAGAGTCAACAGATAATGACGTTAAGAGTGAGAAGCTGAGGTACGGTGATGATAGTTTGGGATGAAATTGCTGGGATGGAAATTTGGCTCGACTAAGTGTGCAATGGGATGGAAAATGGTCAATATAAGAGGTGATACAGATTATCATAAAAATGAAGGGAGTAAGTTCAATTTATAAAGAAAGGTTGCAGAACTGTGCATGCACTGCAGTGGCTGGAAATTTAGATGTAGATGTATGGTAAGGTTTTGACTGAGAAAGTAAAATAAATAACGGAAGGACTGATAGGAGCAGTAAAGGGTTAAATATTTGGTACAGAATAGCTGTCATAATACTGTTTGGGCCTAAGATTTAGTTTGTAATTTAAATACATGGTCAGTTAACAATGCTTTTACCATGATTCAATTTGGAAGGTGTTGATTATATGAGAAAGTGTAGATTATGTTAGAATATGCAGATGTGATTAATCTGGTGTAAAAGTAAGGCAGAGATAAGGGTGTCTTATATTCTCTTAATTTTTAAAAATTTTTTATGATAGAAAAACTCGAAAAGATAGAGAGATGGCATGAGATGTGTGCCCCAGTCTGTCGCCACCTGCAACGCACCTGCACGCGGACTGCAATTTTCCACGTCTCACTCCTTAGCAACAAGTCGAGCCAGCAGGATAGCAACACTTCCGCAACACACCTGGTTTTCATATATGCAGAAGACAGAGTCTAAAATAAAATGCATGTGCACTATTGGTCTGTTAGTTACTATGTAAATTTCCTGGCCGCTGATTGGTCAGCACTCCATATGAATACCACTGTTGTTTGTTAATAAATCTAAGATCTCTCGCTTTAATCATTCCGCTAAAGTGGTGACCCTGCCGCACCAATACCCAGCAAAGATGTCTGACGAAGGCACATCGCCCTCCCCTTCTGCCGCTCTTTCTGACACCATCGCCCAAGTCAGGCTTTCAACTTTCACACCAACTAACGCCTACACTTGGTTCTGTCAGGCCGAAGCCTTACTTCGAATTAAGGGCATACGATCCTCATCGTTCAAGGCAGATTACGTACTTGCCACCCTGCCAGACCACCTCTTTCCCCAACTGACAGAGTGGCCTGATGCTAAGGGCACCGATGTCGTGCAATACGAAGACCTGAAGAAGGTTCTACTGGACAGATTCACACCATCCCCAGCTGTTTGTGTACAACAGATCTTCGACACAGCACAGCAACCCTTGGGTGATCAATGTCCATCTGCCACCCTTCTCGAGATGAGAGCCCTTGCCCATCTTCCTCCTGCAGCAGATGGTTTTCCCAGATCCACTGACATCCTCAAGGTACTCTGGCTGCAGTGCCTGCCAACATCTGTAAGGGCAGCACTGACCGACATTAAAGACACACCTAACGATGCCCTTGCCACCCTAGCAGACAATCTGACAGACGACCACAGTGCTGCAAACCGCTGCCACACCCATGCCTTTGCCACCCTTCAAGGAGCATCCAACCCTTCAGCGACAGATGGCCTTCTTAATGCCACAGAGGCCTCCATGGCCGTCAAACCCTCACAAACTTCCAGGGCAAACCCCTGCCACTCCTGCCTTCAGAAACCTAAGGGCCCCGACCACATGCAGCAGCATTCGCTGCCATTTCAGCTTTGCTGATATCACAGAACATTCTGCCCTGTCGCCAAGAACTTCCTCCCAGGGTACCCATGGCCAAAAAACGTGTGAAATGGCTACAGCCACTTGTTGTAGCCGTAGCAGGTGTTTATCCCTCAACCATGGGCCATACTAATGTACAGAAATCCAACCATAATTATGGTATATCCAATCCTACCATGTGCTATTAGCACCTCTGTCTTTTTTATCCATGATTCCGCCACAGGTGCTCGTTTGTTTGGTCGACACAGGGGCTTGTCACTCCCTTCTGCCTGTATTCAGTCAACCAACCAAATGCCCACAGCCATCTGAAGTCCGACTCACAACTGCCAATGGCTCTTCCATCCTTACCTTCGGTCAGAAGCATCTTGCCCTTAACCTTGGCAACAGAAAGTACCACTGGCGGTTTACTGTCGCGGACGTCTCAATGCCTCTCCATGGGGTGGACTTTTTAGCACACCACCAACTGCTTTTGGATGTTGCAACAGACGGCTCGTTGATGCGACTGATCTGTCCACTACACCCACTGCTGCAGCACCTGCAGAACTCACCCTCCACGACACCGACTCCAAAGACGATTTTGCATTCCTGCTCACCACACACCCAGACGTTTTTAAACCTGAAGTACGACAATCTCATGAAGTCCCTGCCAAGCATGGTATTTTCCACCATATCAAAACCTCAGGCCCTCCCGTACACTCCTGTTTCCAGTTTCTAACACCCGAAAAACTCGCCTCTGTAAAGAAAACCTTCGCAGAGATGGAGAAATTGGGTTTGTGTCAAAAGGCATCCAGTCCTTGGGCATCTCCCCTCCACATAGTAACAGAGAAGGACTGCACCCTATGCCCGTGCGGGAACTACAGAAGGCTGAATGTGATCACCGAGGCTGACCGCTACCCGCTCCTAACATCACAGAAGTGACCACTTTCCTACACAGCGCAAAAATCTTCTCAAAGCTGGATGTATTCAAAGGTTACTTCCAGGTCCCCATGAATCCTGAAGACCTCCATTACAATGCCCTTCGGTACCTTCACCTTCATTTATTCCTGCTTTGGCCTCCGCAGTGCAGGAGCTACTTTTCAGTGATTGATGGATGACATCCTGGGAGACCTTCCCTTCTGCGTCTGGTATGTCAACGATTTTTTTATTTTCTCCGTGTCAAAGGAGGAGCACCTCCAATACCTGCACATCATCCTCCAATGCCAGCAAGAAAACGGCCTCTTCGTCCAATGTGACAAATGCTCCTTCACCACCAAGAGGGTAGAATTCTTGGGGCACCTATAACACCAGCCCTTGCCAGAGAAGGTCGCTGCCGTCAGGAAGTTCCCCACCCCTACCACCATCAAGGGTCTACAAGAATACCTCGGAATGGTGAACCATTATCATCATTTTTTGCCCAACATCGCCTTGACCCTGGCCCCACTCTACGAAATCCTCAAGGGCAAGCCCAAGGCCCTTGCCTGGGGATCCCCGCAGGAAGCCGCCTTCACTTCTGCCAAGAACACCCTCACCAAGGTCACCACCCTCTCTTTCCCTGCACCAGGTCATCCTCTATGGCTGTCCATGGACACCAGTAATGTATCCATAGGAGCTGTGTTGGAAGAGATCATCCATGGTTGTCCTTGACCCCTCGCCTTTTTTAGTAGGAAACTTAGCAAGACAGAGACAGATTACTCTACGTTTGACCGCTGGCGGCATACCTCGCTGTCAAACACTTCCGACATTTTTTGGGGACCACGCCTTTCACCCTTCAGTCTATAAACCGACAATCTGATACCTGGTCACCCCGTCAGGGGTGCCACTTGTCAGCCATCGCTGAATTCAACTGCACCCTTCATCACATTCCTGGGAAACACAACCCCATCGCTGTCGCCCTCTCCAGAATCTCCATTGATGCAGTACACCTCAGCGTTGATTACAAGCAGCTGGCAGATAAGCAACAGCAGGACCCAGAGCTCAATGCCTGCAAGACCTCATTAACATCTCTGCAATAGCACGACGTCCCCCTCAACGACAACAGCCCCACCTCAATCCTCTGATATCAGCACCGGCCGCCCATACCCATGGATCCCACAGGCACTCAGACATCACATCTTTGACATCGTCCACAGTCTGGCACACCCTTCAGGACAATCCACAGCCACCCTCCTGAAGAAGTGCTTCATCATTCATGGCATATCGAAAGACGCAAAGTCATGGGCCTGTGAATGTTCCTCCTGCTAGCTCTCCAAAATCCAGTGTCACACAAATTCAGGTGTGGGCTCCTTTCACCGACCGCAACGCCATTTCGCTCATGTCCACATAGACATTGTAGGACCCTTCCCGCTCTCTGAAGAACATCGGTACCTCCTCACAATGGTCAACCGCTTGACAACATGGCCCAAAGCTTCCCCTGTGGCAGAGGCATCAACAGCAGTGTGTGCCAGTGCTTTCCTCTCATCATGGGTGTCCAGATTTGGCGTACCCGATCACATCACCTCCGACAGAGGCACTACCCTCACATCACAGCTCTGGACATCCCTAAACCACCTCCTCGGCAACCAGTAGCATCACACAACCGCCTACCATCCTAAATCCAGTGGCATAATTGAGAGGTTCCACCGCACCTTGAAAGCAGCCCTGATGTCTTGCTGCAACTCTTCAATCTGGCACTTGCAGCTTCCATGGGTCCTCTTCAGCCTTTGGACCACACTCAAAGAGGGCCTTGACCTGTCAGCAGCAGAGATGGTGTATGGTGATCCACTCGTGATACCTGGTGAGTTCTTCCCTGACAGTAATCCCCCACCTGACATCATCAGACTCCGGACCATTGTCAGAAAATTTGCCCTTGACCGCCCATCCTATAAGCCAGCCAACCAACACCTTTATCCCCAAGGATCCACATACTGCAACACACGTGTTCATAAGAACCAATGCTGTTCAGCCGCCTTTAACCCAGCCCTACACGTGCCCATACTGGGTCATTGACTGCAAGCAGAAAGCCTTCCTCATTGACATTCTTTGCACGACAGATTGGGTAGCCATCGAATGACTGAAGCCAGCGTATTTTCCCGATGACATTACTCCTCCAATCCAGTATTCAAGGGTGGGACGCCCTCTGCAATGCCCTGGTCAACTTTAAGGGGGCGGGTTATTGTGCCCCAGAAGTTTCCCACGCTTTGCCAACAGTCTGTCACCACCTGAGTGGACCTGCACGCAGACCGTGACTTCCCACGTCTCACTCCTTAGCAACAAGTCGAGCCAGCAGAATAGCAATACTTCCGTGACATACCTGGTTTTCATATATTCAGAAGATTTAAAGTCTAAAATCGAATGCATGTGCACTACTGTATTGGTCTGTTAGTTACCATGTAAATTTCCTGGCCACTGATTGGTCAGCATTCCACGTAAATACCACTGTCGTTTGTTAATAAATCAGAAATCTAAGATCTCTCATCTTAATCATTCCTCTATAGATGTAAGTACAAAGTTGTGGAATGGGGAAAAGTTTTTTATGTCGCTGATGTTTGCTAAAAATACTGTTTTATTTGGTAATAGTTGAGAGAAGCTGTAGATAATAGAGTAGCTTTTGAAAATACTTGTATGGTGAGAAAGTTGAGTAAGTGAATATTAGCAGAAATAAGGTCAATTATGGTATGAAAGCCAGAAAGGTCGAAACCTATCATAGAGCTTTTACTAGAAATAGATATAAATTCTTGAAGCTCTCGTTTATTTCTAATGCAGCGAACTTTACATCAATATACCTGCCAAATGGGGAAGGTTTGCATCGCCTAGAAAAACCTCTTCTCTGCTACAGCCATGTACATGTTAAAAACCTGGCTCCAAGGGTATCACACCCACACTCCATATTCTTCTTCGAGGGCTTCCCTGTTTATGATAAAAATGTTACTTCCATAGCACAAGATAAGAACATTTTCCTAGGTAGATATTCAGGATTCTTCAGTGGTGTTGTATCTGACTTACGAAACCTCATTCAGATTCATGTCATTTTTTTTTGCTCTAGGGTCGCATTTGAACAAGCTCTCAACGTCATGTTGAGAAGTTATTGTCATCAAAAGTCTTTAAACTCTGCAGGTGATTGAAGTGAACAATATTCGTGGAAACAGCTTACCAATATTTAATTGAATACTCTTTTTTTTACACTGTATCTGGATGATGATATTTTGGATATAACGGTCCTGAAATGATTGTCAGATTTAAGGGTTTACCAGACCATAGAAATAACCAGGTCTGTAATCCTGTACCGTACAAGTGAACTTGTCATCCTGGGCACGAATTACTGTTTCTGCCAGCCTAATAATTTTTTGTAATGGGTTCAAATTCCTGATGGTTACTGAGGAGGAAAATTTATTTTCTTTTGATTATCCTGATAAGACAAGGCACTTATCTACTCCTCTACTGGGAAAGACTTTTTCTGGGACTTAGTGGCTGCACAGAAGACCAGGGAGGACTAGGTTGAGGTTATATTGTTGCTAACTGGTCAAATATAATTGTTTGTTACACTACAATATCGTATAGTGTCATCCTTGTTGTTGCTAACTGGCTCTTTTATATGAAATTTATTGCCATGCCCTGTTTAGAAAATTTTACAGCTTCAATATTTATATCTGTCAAATTTTTGCTTCTATCGCCACCACGCTACTGAAGTCGAACTGCCTGACAGCATTTTCAGAAAGTCCCCATTCTTGAAAGGTCTAGTCATGAAGAATTTCTATAAAAGTCAGCTGAGCCCCTGTGTCCTCATTAGTTATCACCAGAAAATCCCATTAGAATTTGTATTCTGGCAGTCTGTTCGTACTGATGTCATTATCCCTCACTTCATGTTGTCGTTTCAGTTTTCTGTCATTATTCAACACGAACCCAAATTCGTATAGAATGAGTCCACAAAGACATTCACTTGTAAACTTAAATCTCTAATATATCAGTACACACACCTATTTATGTGTATATACACACACATATATGTGTATACATACATATATTTATATATATATATATATGTATATAAATATTTATATATATATATATATATATATATATATATATATATATATATATATATATATATATATATGTATATATGTGTATATATATTTGTATGCATATGACATGAAAAAGTTACTAATTTGAAGACGAGACAAAATTTCCTTGACAGGAAAAATAGAGTTAATGGAAAGACATTCAGTTCATAACCACAAAGCAACTTTTTCTCTTTAAAGTGGATCGACGCACTAAAGTACTGTTTTGTCCGATATATCCAGAATCACTTACTCTTTAATTTAGGCGAATGAATTTGATGGATATTGCCGAGATAAGTCTTTTCTTTCCTTATAAGGCTATGGTTAATTACTCTTCATATTACTTACATTAATGTTATTTCAAGCTGAAATCATGTTTTCATTAGTTACGTTTTATTCGATCCTCATTGGAAATAATTACGAACTGGAGAGAAACTGGACGAATTTACCTGACAGATTTTCCATACTCTTCCTTTGCCCTATTGCATAGTTAGAAGCATAGCGAATTGTTACTTCTACTATTCTCAGTTGGAATAACGCATGGAAATCTGTAAATCACGTATAAGAAAAGGGTAATTAGAAAACCGCTCTTTTTGTAAATACTTATAAGACTGATATTGCAAAACTGATTGCTGGGGCTAAGGTAACGATGTAGGTGCCCTAGGATATTCATTGATAACCTTATCAAAGAAATTGATGATCTTTTTGTTATAGAATGTTATTTCCCAATTAAAGATTACTGCAAAATTTGCTGCACATATGCAGTATCATGATCTTCTGGAACAGCGACATTGATGACAAGTCCATAATACAAATATTTCTGTGGCCGGTAATCCGCACGGATCCCTTTTCCTGGTCACTGAATAATTGTGCGTTCATGCATCGTACATTATCTTTCCTCAACACCTCTTTTATATACCGTCCTACCTGCACTTCCTTCGTCTCCCTCTCTTTCTCTCTAAGCCTTTGGCCAATCAGACTTTTCATTAGTGTATCATCTTCCATCTTCTACATGTGACCAAACCATCTTAGAGCAGTCTGATATATCATTCTAACACTGCTAGTATTTCTCCATACGTGTGCCGGTGATTTGTCTAAGCTTCATCAAGTCAGAATGAATGACGAGGGGTACTGGCGTATTTTCTGACGAGGAGTGACGCGATTGCCATGATGTAACGGCCCAGGCATTTTATGCATTCATATTAGCTCCGTTTAACGGGCAGAGGATTGGGCATGCAAGGCAGCTCGTACAAAGCTTCTCCAACGAAAAGGGCTCCCTTAGGATATAGACTTTATCTAAGAAAATCCGTTTCAACAAGAAACCTTTCGTTTCCTTCCAGTTACGGAAATGATGCCCTGTGGGTGACACAGCTGGCAACAGATGGCGCACCGTAGTAAAGAGAGGCAGAGAGGGAATGCAGGATATGGCGTATCAGAAGCGGAGTCCCTCCTCTCCTTTCTACTCTCAGTTTCCACCCCTTCCCCTTCATACCCTCTCTCTCTCTCTCTCTCTCTCTCTCTCTCTCTCTCTCTCTCTCTCTCTCTCTCTCTCTCTCGCCTCCTCCACAACCACCCTCAAAGTATTGATTGGCAAAGGTGTTGGCTGATGTGCGTTCGCAACAATGGCGTGGCTGAGTGATAATACACAGAGGGAAACATTTTTTTTTTTTTGGCCACATTATCTATCTGAAGAACCTAGGTCGTCTTTCGTAATTATGAATTGGACTTAACTTCTCACATGTTGCCGTTCATAACAGTATTGTATATGCACACATTTGTGTGTAACGCACACACACAAATATATTTGTGTGTGGGTATATATATAATTATGTATATACACATATATATACACACTTATGTATATATATATATATATATATATATATATATATATATATATATATATATATATATATATATATATATATATATTTACACACTCAAAGACGTGATTTTTCTTTTCTTCGTCAAGAGGTGGTCTCTGTCCACCTTGGCGTTGAATACCTCTTCATTAACCGCCGTTGAGAGCTGTCTGGTTGTGTCACTTCATCCTCTTGAGTTCATGGCACGTGAAGCTTCTTCTCTAATAGGTACTACGTGGGTATCTTGAACACGAGCGTCAGTCAATCCTTAAAATTCTTTTTTCCCGTTTTCCCCAAGCTTACATTATGTTCGCCAAAAGAGTGTCTCATACACATAAGCATTGTCAGGAGAATCTATAGTTTGCCCTTTATTCAGTTACTGCTGACAGGTAGGTGTTTTTACAGAATATTGAACGTCGTTTTTCTCATCTCCACATAGTAGCGACTAATTTTGTTTATGAAGGGGAGAGGATGGCCCCTGTACTAATGGGTTTAAGAAGTCCCTACTTAGCATTTTCCTTTTTTTTAAGCTAATTCTTCCTTCCTTAACATATGCGTGGTTTTCCATATAGACGGATCAATATATATATATATATATATATATATATATATATATATATATATATATATATATATATTACATACCATACATACATACACGCTTACCTTGTTTATGTTCATAAATATTAACCCACAAATATTGTGTAAATTAAAAATCAGTACCTTAAACTTAAGAGGAATTATAATTGATAAGCGTTTCGTCTTCGACAGGATTCGAACCGTTGTTGGTTTAGAAACAACGACAGACAATGATTTTGACAATCCGGCTATCGATATATATATATATATATTATATATATATATATATATATATATATATATATATATATATTCATACATACCTATACACGCTTACCTTGTTTATGTTCATAAATATTAACCCACAAATATTGTATTTCGTGTGTGTGTGTGTGTGTGTGTGTGTGTGTGTGTGTGTGTGTGTGTGTGTGTGTGTGTGTGTGTCAAACAAGAGGCTCATGGTTCACAATGCACACCTAAGTCACGATGCTCATTTGCCCGTGGTTGAGATTTTTTTATAAATATTCATTTGTAAAATATGGGCCTTTATTGTGTCCCCACGATGATGGTGACTGCAGATTAATTTGAAAACGTGTAATCCTACTGTTCTTGACGAGATTTTTAAAGCTTTTACCTTCACATTCAGATGTAAAACTTTGACCCTATCCTTGCCTCAGAGGCAAGCTTGAACCTGCACCTGTAAGGTAGCTTTTACGTAACCTTTGACATTTATGGTTCTGTAGTTCTAAAGAAGACATTTAAATGAACCCACCCTACTTCCACTGTTTCTGAATTATCATCGACGGGAATGAATGAGGGGCTGGCCCTCTTTTGAGCAAACTTTAATCACCTTTACGGAAGGATGATTTGTGGAAATCTAGGTTGAGATTAATGCAGCGATTCCGGAGAGGTAGAAAATGGGAAAAGTTTACGTTGGAAAAAAAAAACTAAATCCAGACATTCACATAAACATACAATATGCACGCAAACGCCGAGCAAACTTTGAAGAAAAGGTTGACATGAGCTTTCAGAACAAGTGTGCTAACAAGAGCATTCTTATATCTCAGCGTGCTGTGAAATTCACCAAAAGGTTGGGGCAAGATGTCTGCTGTTCCAAGCCTTTTGCTGCTGCGAAAAATTCAGAGTAAAAACAAAGTATCACTGCAGTAGTTATGGCGCGCATTTCTGAAGAGTAAAAGGGGAAGGTGTTCTCGACGCGGGAGAACAAAGAATAAAAGCTAACAGGGTGCCGAGAGAAGCAAAACAAGGAGAGGAGCTTCGCTTGTAGTTGCTGGAAGAATGTAGGAACTGCTGAAAACGTGCAAATCCCTTAGGAAAGGGATTTCAGGAATGAAATTGAATGTGATAGGGGAAACGCTATAAATGGCCTAGGAATAAAAAAATGCAAGAAAAAGCTCCTGCGCGGGAATTTGTGGTTGGCTGTGTTTGGAGAACACGTAAAGGTGATCGTGTTGCGTGATTTAACTGAAATAAAGATCCAGGATCTTCTGGTTATAATTCATGCATGATTCTTCAGAATGAATGGGTGTTGTTTTGCCTTTAGAAACTTAGCTTATATTCATTCTCAAATAAATATACACACACACACACACACACATATATATATATATATATATATATATATATATATATATATATATATATATATATATATATATATATATATATATACATACACACACACACATACATACATACATACATACATACATACATATTTATATTTGGTGATTAATATAAGCTAAGTTTCAAAAGGCAAAACAACACTGTCATCACATTACCTAGCAGATGCTTGATTTTTATTTCAGCTAAATCGACTAACATGACCACCTTGTTCTCCAAAATACAATAATGCATTTATTTATATATATTATATATATATATATGCATTTATATATATATATATATATATATATATATATATGTATATATATATGTATATGTATATATATATATATATATATATATATATATATATATATATATATATATATAATGTGTGTATAATCAGTTTTAACCAGGGGCTAGAATGTATATCGATAAGATGCTATCATTTCCACGAAGAAACTTCCCACTTCCAGACTACAGATCAAAAATTCCGATACTTACCCGACAACAAATTTTTAATGACACCCAGATAACAACACCGAAACCCAAGTATATGAAATCACAGGAGTAATTACTTCATCACTTAATAACTAATTAATTCATTGGGTTTTCTGTCAGTCACTACCCACAAACAACAAAGAGAAATAAAATGCAGTTTCTATATCAGAGATGGGATCGATATGACGGAGACTCCGTTTCTGAGACGCGTCTAATTAACTGTGAAATGAATTCGCTGTGATTCAGCGTGTCCAATGACCTGTACAAGGTAGTATCGTTTCGAAAAGGAAGTAAATATGTTGCAAGAAATGCCTGTGACGAAAACCAGACTGTGGAAAGCGAATGAATTGAACGTCCCCGTTGCGCGCGCGCGCACACACACACACACTATATATATATATATATATATATATATATATATATATATATATATATATATGTGTGTGTGTGTGTGTGTGTGTGTGTGTGTGTGTGTGTGTGTGTGTGTGTGCGTCTGTGGATGACACCAGTCGGAAGGTAGCAAAATCTGTATAATGCGATTGTTGGGTTCAGAATATAGTTTTCCTTTGCATAAATTAAAGTTGAGCAAGAAGTAGTATTAGTGAGCTAGAGTCTATGCCTAATAAAAGAATCAGTATGAAAAGCGAATATAATATTGTCAATCTTGACTGTTTTCCTTACAATTCTGTAGGTTTTGGGTCAGATTCCTTGAACCTTTAGGCTATGTTTATCTGAATTTAGATGATTATGCTTATTACAACGCATAAATTATGTATACTTATATTTCTTTATTTTGCGATTATTTTTCTCTTACGATCCCTTCCCATGGTGTGTAAGCATCTGAGTACCTGTTAACTGGTATTTTTGGAATTATCAGGTGAAGGGCGCCCCTTGTACGAAATTCCTGATTGTTATGTCGTTATTTTCCTTGTATAAGGTTCGTCACGATCTCTTAAGGTAGGGGCATCTCTTGTGCCTCTAGAGACTCTCCCAGGACTCCTTTTGTAAATCTTTCGTTTCTTTTTATTAGAACCAGTCGTTGTTACAAGGCCACAACCGCATGGTCATCTCTCTTGATTAGCACTAATTATTGCAATTTTATATTTCGTAATATATTTAGTATAGTATAAACCATTCATGTTCAGTGGAAACTTACGATTGCGTCAAATTCGTCAGCTTCGTCGCTTTGAATAAGTAATTCTCGCATCACTTCATTTAGGCGCAATTCGGTATTCATTAAATTTACTTCCATACTTTATTGTTATTGCTATCATAATTAGTTTGCAAATTACGATGAATTTGCTTTACCTGACCCCATTCTTAGTCTTTGAAGGAATTACCGTTAATTTAGTGGAAGTTCTTTAGTTTTTATATGACAACAGGTAAAACAGGAATCTAGTCTTTAGGATGTTGTGTTCATTGTAACGATCTCGGCTCGACATTGATAAGTTTAACACAAAGCTTCATGCCGAACTTTCTTTAAGTCGCTTCAATAATGCAGCTACATTTAAAATACGTAGTTTGAAATTCGTAACTTAATTCTCGAGCGTTTTATGTGGTCGGGGCAACTCAGAAGCGAAGATAGATAAAAACTAATCTCTGAAAAGTATTTGTCGGTTCTGGGAAAAAAAGAGAAAAAAAAACAGAATACGAACGTATTCGAAAAGGAATAACCAACAGAAACTTTCAATCAGAAGGGAACTATGAAGAAAAGAACGAAAAACTTTCATTCGAAAGAGAAGGAAGGTTTTAGAGTGGCCAAATTACGGTTAGAGGCTCAGTTTAAAGCCAAAGTGGTAAAACAAATTCGTTAGTTAGTGAGGCAAATTGAACATGAAAAATTTCACGAAGAATCAATGGAAAGCTCATTTCATGTCCGAGAAATTATAAAATTAGTACTTGCTTGTGCTGAATTTGATTCCGGACGCTGTTCTGAACAGTTTTCGGAAACTGCTGATCATTAGCGTTGGCCGAAAGAACAATTGTGTTATTTGGATCAAAGATTTCCCATAAAGCCTACAAAATTGCTACAGCGTTTTGCATGTAGATAATGTTGTATGAGGTACAGGTACGATGCCAGACTTTACTGTAAAAACGATTTGCTTAACTTCCATTTAGGGAATGGGTTACTGGTGAATGGAAAGCGTTTGTTTGTTAAAACAACGATTTATATGGAGTAGATGGGATGGTACCAGCAAGCTGACTGATGTAATGGTGAGAAGAGTAGTGGCTGGAGATATATCTGAATAATATGTGGTTGAAACAAAAGCTCTGTTAATAAAGGCTACATTGGCAGGAGAGTGATTACTGCGCTTGGAATTTCTCCGTGGTTCGGTGCCTTATTTATTCCTTCAAGTGACAGCTTATAGCTATGTAGGCACTTCGAGAATACGAGTGGCTAAGCAAGTGCTACTAGAATCTAAAGTTCTTTTTCGATATTGACGGAAGAAAATTGACAAGCATTTCATAAAACTAAGAATTATGCACAAACTTGCTTAAAATTTGCAGCAGAAGCACAGAGAGAGTTCCGTAACCGGTTAAAATCTGGACCATTTACTGCTTTTTGAAGACTTAAAAACGAGTAAATTTGATGGTATTTGAAGACTTTGAACAAAAGCTTTCATTGGGTGTAAAGCTATATTTCCTTTTAACAATATTGAGGGCAGTCTACAATTTATGATCCTGAGTTTTGCCAGGAGGGGATTCAGTATGGTAACATTGTATTAATTTTCATCTGAAGTGTCAGCTCTCAGACCCACAACTCTTAGCTGGGTATAGGGAGTTTCATATTAAATCAGATCTGCTCCTTTTAAAAGGATAAATTTTCCGTCTCTCCAAACTAGTACGTCTACAATTTTCATTAAGCCAGGAATCCGAGAGTCAGTTATTTGGACAAAACGGCCCCTTAAAAAGATCTATACGCTCAGCTTCCTTATACAACTGTGACCAAATGAGATGCAAATGATCGCTTAGAGTGCCATATTAATCTTATTGATATTTATAAATACATTTTACAAGCGTATGACACACAAGTGACAGTCTTCTGAATTCTAATTACTAATGCAACAAAAGCATGGTCTTAAGTCCTAACAGGAGGCCTACATCTATTTAATGTAATGAATTGAAGTGGTCAGAAGTGAATAATGGAAGGTAAATATTAAGGAAAAAATTCAAATCCAGGCAATGACTGGGGTCTCTACCAGTGCAATTGTCGAACTTTGGAGGTATTTTATATATAAGTATATTTTATAGGTAACAAGCTACAAGGTAAACAGATAGCATTCACCTCGGGAGATAAGAGCGATACATATCAATTTACGGTAATATTCGTTGCTTTATTGACCATTCATGAACACCGACCTGAACCACTTAAGCGGCGCACTCTCACTGTGTTTCTTTCTCTTTTCAGTATATTAGAAAAACTAATATATGTCGATATATTGAGAGGAATTACAACATTCACGGTTTAAGTAACACAAGTATACCACCTGATGATTGTCTTAGCTTATTGCGTGTGTGGCTTTTGATGAAAACATCTTATTCATTTGATAAGGAAGGTTATTTCCCCTCGTATATACATTTGCCTTGTTTAACGCTTGCTATATATGTGAATTATTTATAAAAATGTACACTGAATATCGTGGATAATTCTTTATGAGGCGAAAAAGTCTTTCTTTTAATTAGACTTTCTTTTAATTATGACAACGTGTTTCACTGGAAAACAGAAGCACCTCTCCGACTATAAGTATGATTTATGCCGAACTCTGCCCAGGTGACGAATGAATAGCTTTTGAGAATTCAACGGAGGAAACTGGTCCAGGAACATAAATCAGCAATAAAATTTTTTTTACTTAAGTGGGTCGTCAGGAGAGATAACCTTTTTGGGTATTTTCGTCCTTACCTTTGTCAGAATTATTATTATTATTATTATTATTATTATTATTATTATTATTATTATTATTATTATTATTATTATTATCCAGAAAATGAACCCTATTCACAGGGAGCAAGCCCACAGGGGCCACTGACTTGAAATTCAAGCTTCCAAAGAATATGGTGTTTATTTGAAAGAAGTAACGGAAGGTAATAGGAGGTACAGAAAGAAGAGATTAGCTTTTAGAACAGAAAAAAAAAATAAATCGATGAATACGTAGATATCATTGTGAGCACATTTGGTGATCCTTATCTTTTAATTCCCTTTGTTTTGCTTAGCAGCAGCGCCACATGCAGAATCCAAGGTGTGGAAGTGAGTGCCAGTAAACAGGATGGTCATCTTTATGTTTAGGGTCAAGTCCGTATTTGCTCCCTCTCCTCACAGCCTTTGAATAATTTCCCTCGGTCGTAAGGCTCACGGAGAAGGGTGAGAAGGAAAGACCGAATGCGGACAAATTAGAGAAAAGAAGTGATTTTTGTGTAAATACAAGAGGCATCATGGAAGCCAAATCACAAACGAAATAAGCAGATCAAAAGCGACGGTGTTCACGGGAAAAACTGCTGTTGGTAATGAGATCAGAGGGATTTCGATTGAGATGATTGACTTATGGTTATTAAAATTGACGTCACAACATCTACGTTATTGGCGCCGGGTGGACTTCGAGAAGATGGGCACCCTTCAAGTGGTTCGGACGATGTCATGATGTCATCTTGGAGAACATCGCTGATGGGCAAGTCAGAATGCTGAGGAGGGCTCTTGCACAAAAGGTGGAAGAGAACGGTATCTTTGTACCTCCCTTCCTCGTTCGATTATTATTAAGATTATTGTAATAAACATCGGAAGCTTTCTTTTGAGAATCCTTTATTGGCGTTAATAATAGCCAAAGTTAAAGGATGAAACAAATGTTCGAAGTTTATTCTCTTGGGAATGGCCCCCTGTAAGGAAGAAACCCGAAGAAAAATTTATTGCGCCGAAACTAAAATTTCAACAAATTTCAGTGAAAGGATGCTCATGATGATGACGGTGATACGAGAGAGGGAGAGAGGAGCGAGAGAGATGATTTTCTGGGTATTCCCTGGTCTTCGAACGATGAAAATATATATACACTTAGAAATAGTGTTTTTTAGCCGGGAGACTGATATTCTATGTAACTTTTCATGTTAGCGTTGACAAGCTTTTTTTTTCTACATGTCAGGTAGAGACACGGTCATCTTCCAACGCTAAATGAGAAATTACTCAATTAACTAAAAAAAATTAGACAAAACATTACTGAATTGACTAAAGTAATCAAATCTAAATAAATTAATCAGTTAAAGCAGGGACGCCAAAAAGTTAATAAACAAGAAGGGCTTTTGGGAAGAAACAACAAGAAACAGAAAGCTCCTCTCCCATGGGCAATGAAAAACTAATACTGTACATGCCTAACTCCGGAAGGGAATGCTTTCTTTCCAGGGAAATGTGACTTATATTTGTCGCCCTGTTCGGGAGGAAGTCAAACTAGCAGCATATGGTACTCCTGCGTAGGATCAGAAAATATGAGTTTATCTTTAAGGAAGAATCGCCTTAGTATTTCTCACAATCGTCGCTGACTGTAAATAATGAATTCATAGCAAGCATTCTGTAATACCGTTAACCACTTCTTTTACACATGCCTGTA
Source organism: Macrobrachium rosenbergii (assembly GCF_040412425.1). Lineage (NCBI taxonomy): Eukaryota > Metazoa > Arthropoda > Malacostraca > Decapoda > Palaemonidae > Macrobrachium > Macrobrachium rosenbergii. The sequence goes on from NC_089751.1 coordinate 13,668,264, forward strand.
GTTTTTTTAATGCACATACAAATGCATTCATATTCGTGCTCACAGACACGTGCAGCATATATGTGTGTGTGTTTATTATGGATGAATGTGGGTACATATTTGCCTGGTTGCACATCTAACAAAAATCTTTTTAACTACCAGTTCTTATGAGCTACAAGTTGGAAGTAGAATAAAATATTTGGTGTTGTAGGTCAACTTGTTCAAACGAATTTCGCTTTGTACAGAAAACCCAGAGCTTAAAAATTTAGCCTAACTGAGAGAGAGAGAGAGAGAGAGAGAGAGAGAGAGAGAGAGAGAGAGAGAGAGAGAGAGAGAGAGAGATAAGAAATTACATTTTTGTTTCATTGTAAGTATTTCTGATAGGCATATTTGATAATTTATGATTTAGATATGTAAATATATCTTGGTAGGGTAAATCCTTAGCAATGATGTCTGTTCTGACATAACGTATCTGAGAGAAATTAGTTTCGGTGCAGTGGCATTTGGTGAAATATAGTTCCGTAACCATCAACATTTCAAAGGCCAAAGAAGCACATCAAATGTAACGAATTACTTAACCATAAACTCACGTTTCGATTATAAATTTTAGGAGTAAAATTGGTTTAACTGAATTCTTTGTTTCTTGATTTTAGTGGTTTCATATATTTGATAATTAAACGATTATTTAAAGTACAAAGTAGAATGAATAAATTGCGTACATTTGGTAATTAAACTCTCATTACAAATATATATATATATATATATATATATATATATATATATATATATATATATATATATATATATATATATAAAATGAAAGGGTTTGGAGCTAGGACCCTGAGGTACGCTGCAAAGATTCTTAAGTAATGACTGCAGTGCACCGTGTGAGTTTCAATGACGGCACTAGCTTACTACGGGGTGTTGGTGGAAGTTACTGTCTATCATTGTGTTTAAACTAGGCCATGGTTCGAATCCTTTCCTGCACAGAAGCATGTATCATTTATATTTCCATTTGGATGTAAGTTTTTCCGAAGGTATAGTGAATTCGATATTAAACGAAATTTTTGGCTTACTGTTTGTGAATATTAAAAATACACGCGTTTACAAGTTATAGTTATATATATATGTATATAAATATGTACAGTATATATATATATATATATATATATATATATATATATATATATATATATATATATATATATATGTATGTATATGATATATATGTGTGTATGTCTATTATGTTATTGTAAAGTGAGTAAACTGTCCCACCAGAAATAAGAAGGTAAAATCCAGAATATGCTATTCCGTGACTAATAAGATAAAAGTGGGAGCTTGCTTGCACTTGATGTTGAAGTGAATTTTAGTATACTAAAAAGTAAATAGATTATTGAACGAATATTTTATCATTGTGAATTTATATATATCAATATATATATATATATATATATATATATATATATGTGTGTGTGTGTGTGTGTGTGTGCGTGTGTACGTAAGGCCATAATAACCTCTTCTCTACTTAATTATAGCTTTTGAGCACTATTATAACTACAAGCCTAGTGACTGGTTGTTACTCCTTGGAGGGAGAAATTTTTATTAGACTGAGAGCGATGATTATGGGAGTACTCACTGATAAAGTCTTCGTAAACATCCTTTGTTGCTTTTCCAGTCGGTCAAGTTCGATGGCAAACTTGCCTGCGTAGATGGCGTCAGAATAATCACTCGGTGAAGAAGACTGAATATCGCCTAACCTGGAAACGGGAAGAACAATGAAATATAATATATATTTGCTAGTTCATTTGACAATTGGCCGTTTTATAATATAGCCCATTCTTTTGCCAGTTTCTTTGCTATAAGAATATGAGACTTTCAGCTAGAAATTTTGTAAGAGATAGAGTTTGGATTCTTTGAAAATAGTACTCATAGTCTAATATGAAAACAGATGTGCTTTTGGAAGAAACACAAACTAAACCGTGAAATATGAAGCGTTTCTGTTAAAATGGGTGAAAGACAGAGTAATTTCTCTGTGTCATCACGCAAAGGAATGCTGCCAATGCTCTTTTCTGGAAAGTAAATTTTTTGCATGCTTGCTCATTTGTTCTGCAGTCTGTTTTTTTCCTTCAAATTGAAATCTTTCGAACTCGACGTGGAAATCCTCTGCCAAGAGTAGGGGCATTATCTTTTACTCCTGACGCTGGATTTCTTAATTATGTTTGTTCTTACTTGGAAGAAAAGGCATGTAAGATCGTAACATTGAAAATATTCTGTTAGTCACGTTTCCTTTACATATTTTTGTTAGCATCCTAATCAGAAGTGAAAAATCTCATCCCTCATCCCTTTGAAAAGCGAATATGATGATAAAGAATGCTCACGACAAGAGGAGAAAGTTTGACCCACCGAGTAACACAGTTATCTTACTCTCACATTATGTATTTAAATGTTTAATTCGAATTTTTAAAAGGAAGACCGTATCTGCAAGGATATTAGATTTATTTTAGTTCAACAACAGATGAAGTGGAATAATAATAAAATTTTGTTTGTGTGTGTGTGTGTGTATGAGAGAGAGAGAGAGAGCTGTAAACTAAGAGTAGGTATCCCGCAATATGTGACATGAAGTTAAAGAAACAAATGTGAAGGCGAAAAGCCAAATATCTGCCACCAGATCATCTCCATCAACGCTATACTAACCTTCACATGAACTGAAAAAGTCACAAAGAAACGACATACAAACTACGTAGGAGTAAGCTGGGTATCTTTTTCTCGTGTACCTTCAAAGCGTGGGTGTTCTGGTAAAACTACGCGGCAATAACGTCATTAGGTGCGTGGACTGTATGGCAGAAGGTCAAGGGTCACCCGCGGTAATACGAACGTGGATGAACAACAATTATGTGTTCAGGATTCTTGGACTTCCTGCCGGATAGAACGAAAGACCAGCTTAAAACTGATCAACTTTCTTATCAAAATTTTGGTTTTATATTTCGCTGTTTTGTAAAGTTTTAGTATTACCGTAATACTTGTGTGATTTATTTAACACCTAATATGAAAATCAGTCTCTTATTTTTCCTTATTTAGTTTTTCTTTATAGTTTTTTTTTATAAATTTTATGAGTACCAGGTCTTGATTACTAAGTATGGCATCGAGAGAACATCTGATAATTAGTAGTTTTTCTAACGTTTTCAGGTAATGCGATCTATGAATAGTGCGCGATGAACAGGGGTTTAAAAGTGTTAGAGATGGAGATCGTCATAATGTTAGAATTGTTAATGTAGAGGGAGTTTTTAGGTATACGGAGAACAAAGTCATTTGAAAAGCCAGCTTAAAAACAGCTTGAAAAGCAGCGAGAAATTATTAAGAAATTTAACATAACTTTCATAGCAGATTTTGCATTTGATAACCAAAGAATATACATACATACATACATACATTTTATATATATACATATGTGTGTTGTATATACATTATATATATATACACACATTTATATATATATATATATATATATATATATATATATATATATATATATATATATATATATATATATATATATATATATATTATTTATATATAACATTTATACAAGTAATATGCAATATCTTTGGGAAGAGATAAAGAAATAATTCATTTTAACTTGAGTAGATAGTGTCATAATGACGAACTTCACCTTAATCAAAATTACAGTTCAGGTTCTTTGACACTGTTATCTATTCGTAAGGCAAAGTTAGGATTACAAGATGGTATCCATTATCTGAAGTATTCTTTTCTACTTAACTAAACTGTCTGGCTAATACCAAGTTTTGGTGAATGTCAACACATTCTTCTTGTCTTTTAATTTTCGGAAATATTTCAAGAATCTCTCAGCATCTTTTGTACAGCTCAGTTTAACAAAGAATGGCTCAAAAAAAAAAAGAGAGAAATAAGGAAATAATGGAATTTCTTTCATAAAAGTATAGCTTGATATATCCACGAAGATCGACAAATGCTAGTTTTCCATTTGGTCCGGTTATCTTGTGGAACTGCAAGATCTGATTGTCCTGAACGTTCAGTCATTGGTTGTGTAATATTTATAAGACGGGCTATTACATAAATGACTAGCAGATGAGAAATGTAATGTGGGTGGCCGGTCACGAAGTGTAGACAACCAAAAGAGATTTTGATGGTGAAGTCCTCACATTAAAAAGAGAGAGAGAGAGGGAGAGAGATCAATGGGGACGAATCGTTTAGTGACCTCCGAAGTTAACCAACCTACTTAGTTCTCCCGGCAAGCAGGTTTTACTCTTCCATTTCAAGTCTCCACATCCTAAAAATTCCAACACCCAGTCCCAACAACGTTCTCCCGAATCCTCTCGACTGAGAAACGAGAAACCCACCTCCTCTTTTCCTCACTCCCCCGTTCCTCTTCATACCCCAGAACCCTTATCCTTTCTATTCCCTCGCATCCATTGCCCATCTCCTTAGTATAGACTATTGGTATGAAACAATGGGGCGAAAAGGAACAATATTAGAAATATGATCCTTTTGGCGCCATGTTACCATCAGGATGCAGTAAGAGGAATTTACGCATGTACCACTGCTCAGTATATTTCAATTAAAACTCAGCTCAGTATCTGTACTATAAAATCAGCAACTGTCAGTTCATCCATCATGTGAATTACAGTGTTTCAGCTTTCTATACGTGTCTTCTAATCGTCATTGTTCCTCCCCTTTCCCGTATTTCCCCGCATCCCGAGTGCTCCCTCGCCCCCTTACTTCTAGTGCAGCAGATAATTGCATATTTCATAAGAATCGTTCAGATAGTGAAACAAGCATGAAATTTTGCACAAGTGCTCTTTAAAGTTCCCTCTATCAGAAAAGGGCGCTGGCCACGCAAAAAATTTAATATGGCGGCCAAATTCCAAGATGGCGGCCAGTATCGACAGATTTTGGCTAATTTTTCACTAGAATGGCATGTATTTGCTTCTAGCAATATGGTAAAACTCTTCCATACTATTTCTTGTGAATATTATGTTTCTGTAGCTTCCAGTACAGTTTACCTTTAAATATGGGGGCTATATGGCTGCCAGAAAAGGTAGAAACAATAATTATAATGAGAAATAATGCCCGTTCAACAATTATCGTTTTAAGCATGGATCTTGGTTTCTGTGGTTTAGATCCTAATGAGGCCATCTCTTTCGAATAACTCATCAATTTTGAAGGAAAATTAATAAATGTAAAAGAGTGTATGTCTGCACACAACCAGGGCACACTGGTGACATCACTGCTGTGTAACTCAGCATGGGGTTCAGTGCCAGCTAATCCAGCTTTACTAATCCTGTAGTCTTAGACTAGTAGTTGTAGTATAGTTTAGTTTAGTGTCCCAAATGCTTTCTAACAGCCCCAGACCAGCTATAGTTAGATAGCCGCACCTGAATAGACAGGATGTGCCAGCGCAGGAGAGCCGAGCCAAGGGTATGGGGGCTGTACATGATGGTTCATGTACTTACCCGGATGGTGTACAGATCACCAGGACTTAAATGGCACTGGATGAATGATCGGGCTAGGTGTAGGGAGACCGAACCTAGTTGAATCCCATACAGGAATGTGTGCTTTGTTTAAGGTGGTAAAGGATAACCCCTCGGCCTTAATCAAAAGTGAAATCATGGCAGAATGTGATGCCAATCCAATATTGAGCAGTAGAAAAACAAACTGGAGTTTGTGTTGTCTTTGTCAGAAGGACAAAAGAGGTGAGCACTTGACATCACCTCCAAGTCATCATGTCCTAGACCATGATGGGTACACAATGCTGGCAAGGAACATTCCCATGTTCAGTGAAATTAATGAAATGCCACTGATAATGGATCCAGCAAGGCTGGATGAAGGTGATGGCATAGAGGCCACTCTCAGGAAAAATGCAGCAAAATACCATGTGAACTGTCGCTTGTTTGTTTAACAACACTAAACTGGACCGTGCAAGAAAGCGACAATCCAATGACCAGACCAGCAACACTGAGACTAGTCGTGCAAAACTGCGCCAACCAGTCATGACAATGAAGTTTGCATTTTCTGTGAGAAAAAGTGGCACCTGCATCTGATCTCAGACAGGCTAGTACTAAGGGCCTTGACTTGAAATTGCGTGAATGTGCAGAGATACTTAGTGATGGCAAGCTCCTTGCTAAGTTGACTGGTGGGGATGTCATTGCACAGGAGTTTAAGTATCACCATGCCTGTCTTTGTGCCCTCTACAACAGAAAAAGGTCCTACCTGAGGAGCCTTGAGAAAGACCAAGGTAGCACTGAGTCAGAATCAGATGTGTATCCACTAGTTCTGTCAGAACTGATGACATACATTGTTGAAAACAACCTTTGTTCAGATGATCCAGTCACATTTCGGCTGGCAGATATTTGCCACCTCTACCAACAACGTCTGGAACAATTAGGTGTAGAGTCACCAAGTGTAAATTCCACGAGACTCAAAGACAAACTTCTGGCAGAAATTCCAGAACTTGAGGCTCATAAATCTGGCAGAGATGTATTACTTGCATTTCAAAAGGATGTGGGAAAAGCACTTGCTCAATCATCTGATCTTTCAGAGGCAGTTATCATTGCTAAAGCAGCAAATATTCTCAGAAAGTCTATACTTGATCATCAGTCACGGTTTGATGGCACATTTTCTGAGGCTTGTGTACGAAATTCTGTGCCTCCTCTCCTGCTCCAGTTTGTAGGGATGGTTGAGCATGGGGCTGACATCAAGTCACAGTTACGATTTGGAGCATCAAAGTCAGACCAGGCCATTGCACAGCTCATGCAGTTCAACTGCTACTCCCGATACAAAGAGGGAGCAACAACTCATAGACACTCCAAAGACAGAGAAACACCATTCCCAGTCTACATGGGACTCTCAGTCTATGCAAAACCAGGAAGAGAAACCTGGTTGAAATGCTACATCAGTATGGCCTCAGTATCTCTTATGACAGAGTACTGGAGGTCTCTGCACAGTTAGGAGATGCCACAGTTAGCAAATATGTGGAGGAGGGTGTGGTCTGTCCCCAGTACTGCGAAAGGGTTGTTCACCACTGCAGTGATGGACAACATCGACCTAACCCATCTGCAACTACTGCCACTACCTCCTTCCATGAAACTAGCATCTCCATATTTCAGCACCCCACCAAGGAGAACACTGGACAGGAAAGACAGCAACTAAAGTTTGCACTGTGTTCTCCAAACTGAGTCACTACCCTCTCAGAGTGGAAGAGAGTGACCTGAAGGTCATGGAGAGGTTTGTCATGCCCATGTATGAAAGATCCAGCACTGCTGGCACTGTGGATGAGGCTAGACTTGATATGTTTGCCAGAAAACAAAGGGCATATGAGGCCATTCCACCAACCAGGGAGCTCTCCTCCAACACACCAAGCGTGCTGCGTACCAGGCTGGTTGTGTGTGGGGCAGGCCACCCAGTGTCAGCCACAGCCAGAGAACCCTGCTGAGTGGGGATGGCAAAAGTCTGGTGAAGCATGGCAAGTCCTCTGGACAACCAACTCGCCCTTAGCCAAGAGTTGCCAACAGCTTACCAAATGTGGATGCAAAGCAGGCTGTCGGGAAAGGTGCAAGTGCTACAAGCTGGGTCTTCCTGCACAGCTCTGTGCACTTGCAAATGTGAAGTCTAGATAAATATTGCCCTCTCTTCAGTAGATAATCTAGCTTGAGCATCCAACGTGTCATGCTATGCCTACCTTCTTATCCTCGAATTTTTCAAAGGTGTAGGTTGAGAGACCTATAAATAGATTGGTTGCATTTAGTCCGTATTTCTCTTCTTTTCTTTTTATGGTTACAGTCTTAGACACAATGTTGTATGTGACCATACCATTACTATTTCAGTTGAAAATAGCATATTAGTTAAACTGTCTGATCACATGAATATACCATTAAATAAAAACAGTTGGTCTCTATGTCTGCTAGCGCTGTGGATAAAAAAAACTTTTATGGCAACCATTTTGTACGCCATCTTGGTTACAATTCATTTAGTAAGGGTTTTCAATAAAATGTGTGGTATGGAACATTTTATAACCTAAAAGTCGAGTTTAAAAAAAAAAAAAACTGGCATATTCCATCCAATAGATGCTCCCAAACCAGTGAATCTCAACATAGATGGCGGCCATTTTGAAAAATAGTCGCCATCTTGGATTTTCAGGTGGCCAGCGCCCTTTTCTAAGAGAGCGTAGTCTTAGGAATGTTTGTGCCAAATTTCATGCTTGTTTCACTATCTAAACGATTTTTACAGCAATCTGCTGCACTATTCTCCCAGTCCCAAAGGTCCCCTTCATAACCAACAATGCTCGTGGTAACATTCTAATTATGAGGAGGATATCAGCATCCAAGGACAGTTAAACCCCCATTCCTTTTGGAAGGATGGCAGAAGTCCTATGTCAGTGTAAGATTGTCAATAAGAAAATTATTTCTATGCTTTAACCAGAAGTCATTTTATTGAAAAAGCAAAGAAAGCTAAATTCCACATAAAAGGTCATTCCTACATAATGTCAATGCTGTTAACGCCATCAAAACGAAGGTTTCATTGTATACCTTAGAAGCAACTATGCCTCTAGATTAACGGTAGCAAACGATAACATGTCTGGTAATTCACATAAATGAATTTAATCTCACCACCTTATCAGCATATAATCTTTGTCATGGCCACTGCCGGAGTGATCCCGGAAGAACATCGTCCTGGATAGCATATCTGTCGCTAATTCCCCGGGCTCACCCAGTCCAAACATAATAAAGTTAGGCGACTGTGATTTCCAGAGGGCAACATGGAGAGAAGGAATAGAAGTCCTGTTTCAAGTGGGTTAACCTAAAACTTGAATGCTAAACCGTTTAATCTAAATGTGACCCACAATCGTCTGCAAAAAAAAAAAAATGTCGTTTGGCAGCAGTATTGGTAGTGGTATCTGAGCATTATTTAGTTGCATGCAACTCTGCATAAAATGTTCAAATGTATATATTTCAGTTTTAACGTCACTCCGAATGCTAAGCACCCATATTTATCTGCAGTCAGCTTTCACAAGGCAAACTGAGTTGAAGCCGAATGATTTCTGTCGCTGATAGATTATAATTTATTGTTTGGAGATAAGACAAGCAAAGAATCATTTCAATTGGTATAAGAAAGACCAAAGAAGCATAAGACAAATTCTGTCCCAGATACATAAACCACTTAGGCAAAACGAACTGTGTAATCCCAAGACTTTATATTTTATTTCGATTTAGAAAACGAAAGTTAAAAATAAAAGTTCGAAACCTACTAACGCAAGTCGTGTCCTCAGCATACCCACCGGGATACGTGAAATTTAACCTGAAAACCCAGCCGAGGAAGGGCTAGACGTTACAGATTATTAGAAATGTCTCAAAATTTTTCTTGTCATAAGCACAGAAACGCACCAGAGAGTGAAAAGCGGCACTGTCTCCCTCAGGTAAATGTCTCATTCATTATTCCATTCCTTGAGAACACGTGTGCATGTCTGTCACTCATTTCCTGTTGTGTCTGTTACTCATTTCCTGTTGTGTCTGTTACTCATTTCCTGTTGTGTCTGTCAGTCATTTCCTGTTGTGTCTGTTACTCATTTCCTGTTGTGAAATAGGTACTTCGTAGTTAGTCGATCTCATGGAGCCACCCATTCTCTGGCGTAAGGACGTATGTATGAAATTTTCTTTTTCGTTTCAACTTGAAGCAACATATCACTGAAAAACAAAGAAAAACCTCTTTTCTCTCATCTTTAGATCTAGAATAAAGCGTTGCAATATAGTGCAAACCTACATAAAATATGGCAAGTAATTGAAAAGAGGAAAATGCAGTGATGAAGGACAACATATCAAATGTGTTAACCCAATCACACAGATAAGAAGGGTCATCTTCATATAAAAGCTATCATGAAACATAGAATAAATTGATGTTAAAGTATAAAAAGAAGAAATTTATTGTTGATAATAATACGAATCCATTGTCAATGACCTTGAATAACAAACTATTACTAAGAGAGTTGGCAACAGTATAGACTACGTCTCCTTGTTAAGGAGAGGAGCATCCTCACCTGAACAAGGAATCAAAAATAACCAACCGAATCGTTAGAATATTTCTCGGCGTTAGGTTTTCCTAGTTCTAGATGCAGGATGCCCTTATTTGGGATTGTTTAATCACTATGACTATTTCGAGAGAACGGAAAGTACTTGTGCCAAAACAGAATGCCCACTACGAGTCAATATAAAAAAAGATATTTGATTTAGATGTTGTATTTTTCTGTAGAAGTTATTAGTAGTATTATATTCCGCTCGTATTCCTACAGAACTAAACAAGATGGTCATTAATTTGCCAGGGATGCCTTTGCGTGATGGATATTATCTCAGATATGGAAAACTTAAAACTGAACTAGGAAAGAAAGACTGAAACACGGAAAGCCATCATTGCTAACTATATATCAAAATAATGAATCAAAGGAGCCAGGATGCTAAGAAGTGGCATTACAGCCATTTTTAAAATAAAAAATTAAGAATTTTCCGCCCTTGCGTTCAACAGAAAACTGAATAAGAGGTCTTTGGTAGCCTACCTGGCAGCGAGGTATCGTGACACCTCTGCCGATTATGATACAAGGAGGACGCACTAATTTGAGAGGCAGGTCTAGTAGCTGAAGTTTCAGCCAAAAAAGATTAAGGAAACTGGCTTTTCCTTCCGACGGTTGTGTAAATTGTAATTCCCATAGGAACTTAGAAACCATTACTGCAAACAAATTTGTTCAGACGATGAGCATCCCAGGCAAAAGAACAATACATGGTCGGACAAAAAATACGAGTATGACACGTGGAATCAATGCCATGATTATCGCCAGTGTGATAAGTTCAGTGAACTATATGTAGCTTTTTTGCCAAGAAAAAGAGAGCCTAGAGCCGAAGATTACACCACTATTCAGAATCGTCAAGTGCAATGGTGTTAGCGTTTGCTTAACCATGCTATTGCATAGCCAAGGTTATACTTGAGGTCAGAATCATACCTCGCCTACTCAGTAAGTGACTTTAAAGTGTTTGTTACATGTTCACAAATGTTTTTTATTTGAAAGTTCAGCAATTTCCACAGTCAGAATGGCACAACAGTCGCAAGAGCTGTGAAGAGATGGTAGAAAAATCGATTCTAGTGTAGGAGCCTGTAAATGTAATTTGAAGGCTCATTATTTTCAAATCCAGTCTCGTCTACTAGAGATCTTTGTTGAGCACCAGAAGTGACGAGTAAGTACAGAAAATGTTGCACTACCTGTCTATTTATTTTAGTTATAAAACCAACACTCGTATTGCTAGTAAAGACTTAAACCAGGGTCCCAAAAGACTAGGCCGAACGTGATTGGTATATGATTATTAAACATCATACCACAGTAAGATTGAAAATAGATTCCCTTCTAGACAATGAAAACGTAATATAAGACGCTCTGCAGGCTTATAGAAGAACAAAAGAACAAAAAGATAATAAATAAATGCGAGTAAAAAAATGTACATTACGATTCGACTTTCAGCCGTGTGCCATTGGTCAATATTTACATCGTTTTTCATTGGTAAACCTGAGAAAACTTAAATGATAGATAAGAAAAAAAAAACAGTAATAATCGCAGCAGTAATGAATCATGCTGATAATACCCATGATAATTAAGATCACAGTTCAGCCAAATAATGAGTTAGGCTTTGTCATGGCGCTCAGCTGTCGGTCATGTTGTTCAAAACATCTACTGGAAACTGCTGATTGATCAGAATTAACGATAGGCATGTGTGATACGATGTTATGCAACTCCAGCTCTTTTACTTAATAATTCTGCAACTTTTGAAGCTTTATTATCCTGTTCAGAAACGTGCTTTCATATTCCAAAGTTCATCAGTATCACAGAATTAGATAGTGAGAAAACAGTCTTATGAGCTGTGAAGGGGAAATGCAAAAATTCATTCTCATTAAAGGCCACTCAGTGTAGTAAATTCAAGGCTCACTATTTCGAGTAAATATCACTAATGCGAAACTAAGCGACTCTCTCATTACGGCGTGTTTAATATAATGCTATACACAGGATATATTAGTTTTTTTTTTTTTTTTTTCTTTCTTTCCCGTTCACATTGTGGGTTCTGCCATGGTCCAGAATTGCTCTTTCTAATGGATAAGTGAATATTTGTACAAAAGTTAAGCAGAGAGAGAATAAAAGGTAAAATGAGGAAGGTGAGTAGCAGAACACTAAGGAGCAATAATAAAAATGGGATATTTTATGAAGCAATTATATGATAAACTGGAAATAAGCTGACGGAGGGAAGGATTTAAACCATAACCAGACGGTCTGGCTGACCAAACGCAAACTCAAATTTCTTGAAGATATCAAGACTAAAAATGATTAGTCTTGCGGGGAATGGGACAACTCATGACAATAATAATTGTTTATGTCGGGTACGAGGTTGATAAGAATTGAAAGACTGAGAACTGTGAATGTGTGTGAAAGGAGTAAAAATGTTAGTGTAGGTGAAAGAATTGTTAGAGTATTTTGTAATGTTTGGTTATGTAAAAAAAAAAAATGGAGGATTATGGCTTAAGAAAACAGTGTACAATTCAAAAGCTGTGGAAGGAAGGCGGAGAGGAACTCCTAAAAAAATGCTGGATAGATGTTACAGGAAACCTGTTGAAAAGGAGGGGCCATGTTTTCCAAAAAAGAAAATATATCCATGATAGAGGTGAAATGAGAAGTAGGCGTAAGCAGGTTCGATGCATGTACAGATTCGATGCAATGTTGATGTGTCTTCTCTGTAGGTGTAGCAATTGGCTCATGCTGTAGTGTTTCTGCCGCAGAGTTTCATCCACAATTCAGACGTTAGATTGCCAGAAGGGAGTAGTGTCGCAAATTATAGGCCTCCCTTCTTGGAAGCCTACTGGTTTTGTGGTTCTGTCTGGATCCAAGTAGGTCTCTCTCCCTGATGCAATTTGGAAAACACATTGATTCCTTGAGAAATTTTGACAAATTACGGGCTAATCAGATTTTGTTTTTATACCTCATAATTTAGCATGAGAAAATTGCACTATTTTAATCATTAATGCTGGGATATCTTTTAGTGAATTATTAAATTATGTTTCATTGCATTTACTATGGGTAGTTAGATATTTCTTGGACCGCTGTCCAAGACGAGCTATCAAAAATGCCGGCAGAAAAACCAGTCAGGTCAGTGCCTTCATTAGTTAATCCAATATTGATTACTCTTTAGATAAAGACAAATCAAGCCTCCACACATCTCTTGATCTTTGTCTCTCTTAACAGCAAGTGACTGATCTTGAAATTGGTGTAGTTATAATGCTCTTAGTGTAGGTCGTTTATTGACATTTGGCTGTAGTGCCTGTGCTATAAACTAGAACTTAGGAACTTGAAATCTGCGTGTTGTTTATGCCCTTTGATGAGTGATTTCCTCTTCAAAGGTGACTGTCGCCCTACTTGTCATCAAAAGAGGCATAGTAATTCCCTTTGCATGTAAGTTATTCCATTGGTCAAGTGATTTCGATAGCAATGAATTATTTGGAATATATATATATATATATATATATATATATATATATATATATATATATATATATATATATATATATATATGTTACAGTCAACACGCGTAATCAGTCATTACGCGTAATGACTGATATTTCAGTCATCACGCGTAATGCACTTAGGGACATTTGATCCCCAGGAGCTAGTACTAAACACGGCGAAATACATTTGACCCCCAGGGACTAGTACTAAACCCGGCGAAACAGTGTAGGTGACTCACTGTTTCGCCGTGTTTAGTACTAGCTCCTGGGGGGATCAAATATCCCCTAAGTGCATTACGCGTGATGACTGAAATTTCAGTCATTACGCGTAATGACTGATTACGCATGTTGACTGTAACATATGTATATTGAGAGAACCTAACCCGTTGAATTGTCTAAAGAGGCTTGAGAATTGATTAGGATTTAACGCAATAATCCACGATTGAATAAGAAGAATGGTGATAAAGGCAGTTACGGTTCTTTAGTACTAATTATAGTGTCTTTAAACGTCGGAGCAATTTCGACTGCTACTGGTGGGTGGGCTCAGCGTAAAAAAGTCCGGGTTTTGGCCTGCTTGAGACCCAGATGACATTGAACACAAAAGTCATATGGCAATTACTCTGAAGCAGTTGCTTTTTTCTCGCTCTAAATCTCTTTTTTCTATTCTGTTTTAGGGGTTATGTCAGAATCATTAATTTCCACTTCTTAGAAGACATCTTTTACGATTTGAAAATCAAAAGCATTTATTTCTACAAATGGAAATAAAACCATTGAAAACTATACTCTCTCTCTCTCTCTCTCTCTCTCTCTCTCTCTCTCTCTCTCTCTCTCTCTCTCTCTCTCTCTCTCTCTCTCTCTTCTATTATTGCATTGATATTACTGACTTTTTTCCAGTCTCTTCTTTCCCTTGGTTTTTCTCGTTTCGATTTTTCTCGTTTCTGTACTAATTTTACATGCTCTTATTTATAATTTGTACATTTTCCTTCTCCATCTGCCTTTTCGTATATGGACCAGTATGTATATACAAATACAGATTTATATTATATATATATATATATATATATATATATATATATATATATATATATATATATATATATATATATATATATACATTATTTGTGTGTGTATTTAATTTCATCATCACTTCACCCCCTCTTTTCCATTTTAATTTTCATGTCAAATTTTCCTAACTTCACTTTTCCTTGCTTTTGAAAGTGCACAAGACCGAACACGCAACAAAATAATCAAGTGTAAACACTGCGTAAATTTACTGTTTGTCTTTGCAGTTTTTCTTCTGTTTTGCCCATTGACCTTTGGATAAACGAAAATAGAGCTCGTAAAGAATATTCCAGAATGGAAAGAAAAAAAATATAGAGAACACTTACTTAGAAGATATCAGATAAAATTGTATGAGAAAATTATTTAATCTTTATTACCTTCAATATTAACAACCTTTTTTGAGTAACACGAGTTTGTCTCCTTATGTTTATTACATAAGCACGACATAGACAAGTTTATAAAAAGGAAATGTTTGAAGTTTTTGTGCAGAGTCGAGATAATGCTTAAATTCATCAAAAATATGCCTGCGTGAGCAACACAGACAGGGGTCCAAGGTTCCATTTTATATTATTTTCTTCAAGCCTTTGATTGTAAGATTTGTGACGACGTTACAAGGATAGCGGATAACATTTAGACTTGAATAGAAGATTTTTTTTTCAAACATTAACATAATTAATGGACCTGTGAGAGGGAGGTTTTATTATCCAGTGAAGATATTTTCAAAATGTGAATAATGTAAAAGTAATTAGATGTAAGGGTTTTTTTTATTTTACCAAATACGGATTACTATAAAAGTAGTTAGATCTAAGGGATTTTTTATTTGACCAAATACGGATTACTATAAAAGTAATTAGATCTAAGGGATTTTTTATTTTACCAAATACGGATTACTATAAAAGTAGTTAGATCTAAGGGATTTTTTATTTGACCAAATACGGATTACTATAAAAGTAATTAGATCTAAGAGTTTTTTATTTGACCAAATACGGATTACTATAAAAGTAATTAGATCTAAGGGATTTTTTATTTGACCAAATACGGATTACTCTAAAAGTAATTAGATCTAAGGGATTTTTTAATTTTCCAAATACGGATAAATCTGCTTATTTTATGACTAAATTATGATCGCGATACATTTTGATAAAGACAGTATTTCAAATTCAAATTCGAATTTTGTTTTACTTTATTGTAGGTATTAGTCTATCAGCGTACCGTAATGTAGTTATCAAAGAAGCGAATATAGCTTTTCACTTATACATAAAATCTCGAATAACAGATCCCCTTTCTGCATCTGTGTGAATTTGGAACAAGAAGTATAAAGCTTAAAAGACCAAAGTAATTAAGAAAATATCCTTACAGTAATTGTAATATATATATATATATATATATATATATATATATATATATATATATATATATATATATATATATATATATATATATATATATATATACATAATTGGGATTCAACGACAATCATTCTGTGTGTGTGTGTGTGTGTGTGTGTGTGTACAACTATGGTAAAACCAAAATGGAATGCCCAAGTATCCAATTCTTAAGATTTAAATTTTCTTTTAAATATATACATACAGTATATATATACATATACTGTATATATATATATATATATATATATATATATATATATATATATATATATACAGTATATGTATATATATACTGTATATATGTATTTAAAAGAAAAATTTAAATCTTAAGAATTCGGATACTTGGGCATTCCATTTTGGTTTTACCATAGTTGTGCAGTGGTGTGTGAGGGGGAATCATATATAAAAAGTTATCAGACTCATCCATTTTCACTGCTGAAGCAACAGCCATAGACGATGCTTTAAATCTTGCATCTGATAAGAAGTTTAAATCCACAGTAATATATAGTGACTCAAGGAGTGTTTTAAAGCCCTAAAGAAGTTTAACCCTACCTATCCCTTAATTCAAAAGGCTCAGGAATGGCTTTTTATCTTTCTGTTCATACAAATCAGTAAAGTTTTGTTGGATTCCTGGGCACACTGGTCTAGAAGGGAACGAACTGGCTGATAGTAAAGCAAAGGATGCTGCAAGATGTGATTTCTTATCTAGTAATGTGCCACATTTGGATAGGCGTCCAGCTACCAGACGATTCATTCGTACAAATTGGCAGCAGAGGTGGACTTCCCCCATTTTATCCACAAATAGGAAGTACAGAAACATCAGAAAAAGTATCGATTTTTGGAGTTTGGGTTTTAAACGTAACAGAAGATTTGAGGTCATCCTAAACGGCTTAGGATTGGCCATACCCGCTTCACTCATAGCCATATTTTAGAGAGAACCAGTGCCCCAATTTGTGCTCACTGTGGTGGTCAGCTATCCATTGAGCACATGCTGGTGCACTGTCCTAAATTTAATCGCCTTAGGGCAAAGTACAATACTAAGTGGGAAGACTATTTTAGAAATTTTAAATGAACACGTTGAGATATGCTCTTAGTATATTTAATAAAGATTTTAGTCATATTTATTTTATATACTAAGTATGTATTTTGTATATAAAAGGTTAACATATATTTATTTTTTGCTGGTTCTATCCAATATCATTCTTCAATTTTTACGTTCATAGTTTAACGCTGAATTTTACTAGTATGTCATCATTCACCTATTCATTATTAACCATATCATTAATTTATATATTTCACCTTCATTATGGCGCTGAATAATCCTGATGGGTTCCGGCGCTTGGTCTTCAAGACCTAAATTTCATAATCAATCAATCAATCAATCAATCAATCACTAGGGTGCATTGACGGCACTAGCTCCTACTGTGTTTAACCATAATGAACTTACGTATTAATGGCACTAAGGTCCCTAGCTGGAAATCAGTTGTATGCAATCTGTTTTTTAATTGTTATTTTTTTACTACTATTCTCAGTATTATTACTCTCATTACCATTATTATGAATACTATTTTTTATTCTTCTTTAGCAACTTTGTGAATATTGCCTATTTATAATTTTTTATCATATCTCATGTATCTAGGTTGTATATGTTATTGTCTCTACTTTCTATATTCCATGTATATGGCCTTGAGCTTAAATAAAATTTATTATTATTATTATTACTAGTCAAGTTAAGTGTAACATCAGCGTTGCACCTGTTTTTATTTTACGTCCAAGCGCTTGTTTATAGGGTGCAATAAATCGACTTTTCCTGCTCTCATTCCAACTTTTACAGACACGTTGGTGAGGAGGGGATTTCAGCTTGCAAAGAGGCACGGCTTGGATACGATCTATCCATTTTTCCATAGGTACGGGGGAATGTAATAACAAATATTTACGTAAAGTGTAACGCTTTACGTGCTTTATGATAAGCACACATATAATGGACTGGTGTACGCAGTACTTTGCATCTCCTGGCTTTATTCTTCCTTAATTGTTTTTGATTATTGCGAAATGCTGTCTTGATTTGGTTGATAAAGATAGACTTATAAAGAGTGGTAAATTGCAAAAATAATATATATATATATATATATATATATATATATATATATATATATATATATATATATATATATATATATATATATATATATATATATATATATATATATATATATATATATATATATACACACACATGCATACTGGTTAAGTAATATGAAAGGTCAGGGAAAGACGAATATAGATAGGATAGAAGACTTGAATTGCTAAAAATAGAATGATTTTCACAATAATGCGCCGAGGATCAGATCTAAAAATTCTTATTATAACGAGAAAAAAAGGAAATTTAACGCCAGGAAAGCTAATACAGAAACTAAATAGAGTACGAATTACAAAGAAACACTTAAAAACATTAAAGAACCCCAAAAACTTATCAAAAGGTGAACAGAGAAAGAATATCTACTTATAAAGAAACCAAATTCAAGATCATTCTTTTTCTGTGGTTCATCAAGGCAAATGAATCAAGAGTTTTGCTTTCGACATCTGATTCCCAAGATCTAATCTTGTACAGCTCTGCACTGACGGGGTGGAATGACTAGTAGTCAGACTCTTCTCTGTTTCCTTATTGCAAAATGTTAAAAAATGTTTTGCATCAAGAATCAGAAATTCTTCCCATGCTGAACAGTATCCGTGATATCAGACAAAGAAGAGGAGGGAAAAAGGACAACAGTTTCCATTACCGCAAAGTAACAAAATAACAAAAGTTAAAAACGTTTAAGAGTAAATAAATGCAAAATACTCTAACCGATGTCTCCAACGCTGGCGCTGCTAGATTACAATGG
>NC_089751.1:13692134-13724634 GCF_040412425.1 Macrobrachium rosenbergii
TGAACAGATTTTGTTCTCTCTGTTTGAAAAAGGCGACAGTAAAGAAAATGCCTTTGGCCTAAATTCTATATTCAGTTCAATTCAATTGACAAGGATTTATAAAATTAGTCAAAAGAGAAAAAACTGAAATACAAGAACCGCAATGAAATAAACTGTTTTGCAGTGAAATACACCAACTCATTCCTTGAGCATCTATTGAAAGACAAAGGTAGCCTCTGCAGTGCCCTCATTTTAGAAGGAAATTTCGTATATATGCAAAAGAATGAATAGGTTTCAAGAACGATAGTTCACACACAAGAAGGGAAACATTAACTGTGCTTGATAAAATGGTCAAAGGATGAGGAAGATTAAAGTTTTTTGGGCGTGAAACACATGAATATAAGCCAAGAAGAACGAAACTTAAATGCTAAACGTCTGATTTTCAGGAGCCATTATTTCCATCTAATATGAAACATGTCGACTCTGACCTACTAGTAGTAAATATAGAATATTTTGAACCGCAGATTTTGCTTACTTGAATGTCAGTAAGCTACATTTACATCCGACACCTATTGACAGAATGTTGTCAAGTATGATTTCGTTCTTTGAGTGTGCAGTACTGTAGAATTCGGCCTGTAGGGGGTTAGTGCGCGCACTGTAGGCACGACTAAAGGTTCTTTGCAGCGTCCCTTCGGCCCCTAGCTGCAACCCCTTTCATTCCTTTTACAGTACCTCCATTCTTATTATCTTTCTTCCATCTTGCTATCCACCCTCTCCTAACAATTATTTCATCGTGCAACTGCGAGGTTTTCCTCCAGTTACACCTTTCAAACCTACTTAATCTCAGTTTTCCTTCCAGCGCTGAATAACCTCATAGGTCCCAGTGCTTAACCTTTGGACTAAACTCTATATTCCACTGTAGAATTCGGAACGAACAAAAGAACATTTCGGCTCCTGAACTAAATAATATTTTATTGTTTTTCTGTAGGTGTTCCCAGCGTTGATCATGCCGTGAATCGTTTATTAAATATTTTGGCCTGAAATAACATTCTGTTTACCAGGCTAAATAACGTAAACATTCTCCAACACATAAAGGTGAGAACCATCAATGAATTGTGGGTCTTGGCTAGCATATATCTAATTCCACGTATTTTAATGATGCAGTAAACCAGTAGCTTACTGGCAAAGAACGTTTTGCGAGATAATTAGCAATTATTTTGACCTCGACTTTTTTCTGTCGGGAAACAAATACTTGCAAGGAGAGGAAAAAAAAAAGTGCAATCTGCTCTCAGTAATGAACTAACTGGGAGGCAGTTTTCAAAACTACTACCCATTCATTTTGTTCCTTTTTTAAAACGTGACAATCGTAAGTTATATATACGCGGTGGGTAACCCACTGAAAATATTTTTGAAGAAATGAAAGCTGCATCTGGAGTAGTATATGATGAGAAAGAGCAGTCGGAAAAGAAAACGATATCAATTTCCGTTTTCTCTGATATACAGTAGGAGAACTATATTTTATTTTGTTTGTAGTCCCACTGATGATGATGATGATGGCTGGTCTTTGCTATGACGCAAATGAAACGCAACTAAGGTAGAGCAGGTCTACTTTAACATTTTTGCAACGTTTCATAAACCGCTACAAAGCAAGTCTGAAATGCAGGACTCTTAACTGGTTATAACAGTTAGAGGGGTTTTGTTAAGGGAAAGATGACTTTATTTCAATAATTTAACCAATCACTGTGTAGTTCCGTCATTCATTACCTTTTACATAATTTAAACAGCGAATGAGCCAAAAAAAAAAAAAAACTTTAATCTCTGTAAAGTCAAGGTAGCAGATCGTCAGTGATTTTCTGTCATGATGCTAAATTGAAATTGCAGTGTCTACCCTCAAAATAAATTACGAACATGTAGAAATGACACAGCATAGGCAGAAGAATGACATTATGAGGCAATAAAGCACATTTCCAATGTATTGGGTATAAAAATAAATCTGACAAAATCTGTTAAAAGTCTTTCTGGTTAAAAAACAATAATATTGAGCCTTAACACTACTGAAAAAAGAATTATGCAAACAATTCAAGATAAAAAGCGAAAACAGGTAAATATGTATGTAGAGGACGGCTAGTCAAAGCAATATGTAGTAGGCAAAGAACATAAAGAAAGATAAAGGAATTAGAAAGCGTAAACAGGGATTTCAGACCTCCAACAAAGTGATAACACTCTGCACAGCCTACCTGAATACTGTGTCCTTTTCGTTTGCGTTCAGTACTATTAGTAAAGTCATTAACGTTTACTTTTACAAACTTCAAGGAGCTGCAGTTGTCTAGAAAGGGTATTAGTGATTGACATTATCAATTAACAATACTGCAAGAGCATTATGAGTCCAAATAATCCCGTCTTCACACCTCGGAAATTTGGATTATGGATTTACGGAATTTAGTTAAAATCCGTTCGTTGTGTTTCATGCACTCGTGCTAACAAACAGATCAAGCTACCCAAAATAATCTAGCTAATTTCCAAACCCAAGTTTTTAGTCTTTATACAAACATCTGTTAACCAAAGGCCAAATCCTTCTGTTATTTTTATGACTGACTATTCTACGACAGAAAGCAGGATATAAAAAATAACCGAATAGAATAAACAAAACTATTTACTTATTTACTGACATGTTTTCCAATTGTTTATCCTTGATGTGGGTTGCCAGGTATCCTCGAATTTCCGAGAGACCGCACGCCAAGGGAAGTAGAGCAGGGATATACACAAAGAATGACCAGGGCGTGGAAATCATCCGCTCTGCCTGAACTCCGAAATTAAAGTGACCAGACACATGTAAAGTTCAAAGTTAACGAGTTGGTTTGACTTCAGTGTTTATAGTTAAAGGGGTCATTCGATCAATAAATTCTATGCGTGTCATGTCAGAGGGACATTAGTTTATGTTTGTCTGTTTGAAAGAAAGCCACGCTTTTTTATCAGTTTTGGAATGTGATGCTCCGAGAGAAAAATATTGATCGGTGTTTTGCTTCTTCATTCGTCCTTGGTTTTCACCTCTAAGTTACTTGCACTGACATTTATCTTTTCTCAGTCTTCTTTCTAGAGCTATGATTAAAAAACAGAACAAGTAATTATTTATGATTCAGTAACAGGACAAGAATGTGGGGAGAACGCAAGCCTCCCCTGCAAGGCCGAACAACATCTCCCCTCCCCTCTCCCCATCCTTCGAACCAACAACAAAAAAGAGGGGAGGAGGGATCCTTCCCCCCAAAAAATACATTCCTATCTTGGCGTTGGTATTGCTAGCGTTTAATCCTGCCTCATTTCATGTTTTTTTTTTTATTATATCTTGGGTTACTTCCATATATTCAAATCGGTATATTTAGAAAACTTCATAAACACAGCAGAACGCGTAGGAATCATTTACATAAGATAACCTAAGTTAGAACAACCTATAACAAAACCGGGAATAAGATGTATACAAAAAAAAGATATCTGCTTCTATTTCCATAAACAAAATAGTTGATGGATGGAAGTTGTTTCTTCATACCTTCGACGAAAAGGAGCCAAGCAATGACGCTTCTGTTATGTTTCATAATTTTACGATATCCTTTCGCTCATGTTTCCGCAACAGGACCGTTAACTTGCGATAATCATGACTGGGTGTGCCATGACTCGTTGGTTGGTTGACTCAGTGTTTCGTTGGTCACTCGGCAGAAATTCGTTGGACTTGAATTACAGCCTGCGTCAAGGCTGCCTGGTGCACAATTATCGGCAGTAATCACGATGAGGTTTTCAGTAATTTAGTTTTGAAAGAATTAAACCTTCGTGAATCGGAAGGCTATAAATATGGGAGAAACGGTTATGAAAGGTTCATTGCATGATTATCCTCCCTTATCTAATTTTTACCTTTTTATTCTTATTATTTTCTCATTCTTACGTGAATTAATACAGCCTCATTTATTTCTGCTCTCTCTCTCTCTCTCTCTCTCTCTCTCTCTCTCTCTCTCTCTCTCTCTCTCTCTCTCTCTCTCTCTCTCTCTCTATATATATATATATATATATATATATATATATATATATATATATATATATATATATATATATATATATATATATATATATAGAGAGAGAGAGAGAGAGAGAGAGAGAGAGAGAGAGAGAGAGAGAAATAAAATGTAATTATGCTATATATATATATATATATATATATATATATATATATATATATATATATATATATATATATCAGGACGGAAATAAAATAGGGAATATCCAGTCAGTCTGTCAGAATCAATTTTATAATACCTTACCGGAAGTATTTTTACTGGAATGTCATAAAAGCCATATCGTTTGCGTTATTTTTATGATATTAGGCAGAAACAAGTCTTTAGAACTTTGAAAGTGTGTGTGTCTGTTTGGAACAGAATATCTTTTGAAAAACGAGCAAGACAGATGCAGCTAGTTACACTATAATACATATCCTGCAGGGTTGACTCAACATTCAATAAAGGGAAGTTAGCGAAAGTGTTGTTTGTGTTGTCTTTGTTGTAAAGCAAAGGACGTCACACGGGTTAGTCGTAAGAAATGTATTCATTTTTATAATCGGCAATTGCGGGTAGATGTTGAGAGAGAGCTGGTGACATAAATGAAAAATATTCAAATAAACGATGAAAATTTAGCAAAATTGTATGAAGAATCGAAGCCAAAAGATAAATAATTCAGCAAATAAGCGTAATGAAAAAATTCTTGTCTTCAAAGAAAAGTTTAATCTTTTAAACACCGCGATCCGTTCTCGTCATTGTTACTTCCGACAAGAAGGATTTATTTTGGTTTGTCTGTTGGTTGACTTTTCATATTTGTTTATTTGTTTAACAGCAGGATTACGGAAGCTGTGATGCTTGGATTTTTATGAAACTCTCACAGAAAGTGGGCCTCGTGACTGGCAACAAGTGAACCTTTTATGCAGAATGGATATTTTGTGAGGTTGTTTACTGGGCTGTGCTTAAAATGCACTAGGCATAATGGCCGTAACAGTTTGTACCATTACCGCAAAGAACGTCGGACTGAGGTTATGTATATTTTTAACTTCTGAGGTTTTGTTTGGCTCCCAACAACTGCTGTTTCTGGTAGATAAGGATATGTGCCCTTAGGCTTTAACATTATCAGAGGTGTCGCTCTGTAAGTGTGTGCTTGAGTATTTTTTTTTCTCTCTCTCTCTTTCTCTCATTTTGTGTGTTTGTTAGCGGAATTTGGCAAAAGGGTTATATTCGATTATAGAGAAAATTTTACTGCAGGTAGGCATTGTGACTGGCAAAAAGTTATTAAATTTTGTGAGACCGTATTTGGATAAGAAAATTTTTTCTTTAAGGAGATTTGAGTTGCATTGCTCATGTTTGGTAGAGATTTGCGGTCTCCGATAAACCTTTCTTTGGACAGTTATTGTTACCATTAAGCACGCCCATTCTTCAGTTGGCACCCCGAAATTTAATCCATCATTAAGGTTACTGAGAGAAGAAAAAACCAAGAGTGTAATTACAAAATCAAGAATATTATACATTAGTGGAGCGCGTTCTGCACTCTTCAGTAAGAATAACAGTACTTTCTTACAATTAGAATTTTAAAACTGTAAAGAGACTACATAGATATAACCTTGCAACGTCATTGCAACTTTAATGAACGTGACATAAAAATAAAGAGTGACCCCAACCCAGTAACGAGCACAATACGCTGTATTGAATTCACGGAAAAAGTGATATAACAATGAATTCTAAAAAGCTTTCCATCAAAAGATTAATTTTTCAGTAACTGATTTAATGGTTCGTTTTCTTTCATTACTTTAACAATTTTCTCTGTTTTTAATCGAAAAAAGGAAAGTACCGAATTTTGCGAGGAATTATGTTGGTATGTGTCAGTTCCAGGTAATAATTATTATGATCAGGTATGAAAAGTCAGAAATATCATGAAAAGTGAGGTATATTTCTTAACCCTTTGATGGCATAAGTACTTCAGTTTTCTGTACATCCGCTTCCTGAGCATAAAATAAAATTGAATATGGTAAATTCAGCACAATTCATAACTCTGAGATCAGAGAAAAATACAACTTGAGCAAAAGTAAAATTGAAAGCGAGTGCTGATTGACAGGTAAAAAGACGTACCTGAGCTTTCACTCGTAGTCACCATGGATCGATCACAGCTTTCGTGTCATGGCTCACGGATTAAATACCTAATAGAATGTCGACGACTATATAATTAGAAGACACTACCGCAGAATGATCGGCAAAAATGTCGTCTTTTCATTGGTGAAAATCAGCTCTATGAGAATGAAAATATGGAAGAGTTTAAGCTGTACACAAAGTATTACAAATACTTTCGCTCAGGACTTATCTATAGAAAACATTAAAGACAACAAATACTTTCGCTCAGGACTTATCTATAGAAAACATTAAAGACACGTCATTACGTTACCATCCCAAATAGCTGTCACCACACTAAGAAGAGGGAGAGAAAGAAAAGAAAAAGAAACAAGGAACCACATTACCATATCACCTTCTTATTGCTACTGATGTAACTTATAAACCTGGAATTGAATGACGTTTGAGGGTCGTGTGGGAGAAAGTCAGAGCATACGAAAAGTTGGATGACAGTTCGGTGGACATTCTGTCCTTAGGCGGTCAACAGTGGTGACCTATCTTGCGTAACTTAGAGAACCTGAGTTAAAATTTGTATGTTCGTGTTCCCATGTAATCAAAACATGAAGACATTTTAATGCCTCACCACCACAAGGACTTCATGTCCGGTAAGTCTACACCATTACGTCACAAACAAAGAATTAGCTGCCAATGCATATCTTTGGAAAATATATCTAACTGTATAATTATATTTATTTCGCCAGTCTTAATTCATTGTAGATATTGTTGAAAAGCAAGGCGTCGTGAATCTTGTATAGTTAACATATAACTTTCATATTACGAAACCGTCGCTTACCCTTAAATAAACATTATATGTAAAAAATAAATATATAACCTAGTATATTCATAATATGTTCTTTTGGACATAGTCATTTGGAGTACATTCATACATACATTATATACAGTGTATATATATATATATATATATATATATATATATATATATATATATATATATATATATATATATATACTGTATATTTATATGTATACAGATATATATACTGTATATATATGTATACAAATATTCATATATATATATATATATATATTATATATATATATATATATATATATATATATATATATATATATATATATATATATATATAATTGTCTCCAATGCTGTACGACACAGAGCCTGTTTTAAATTCTCTCATTCAGATCTGTCCACTCATTTCAGCCTCCCGGCTCATGGTTACTGTATCATTCATTTAGGTCTATATCTTCCACTATCACGTATTATGTACGTGAATCATCTGATGCTGTGGAGGTTTCCTGCATATAGATCCTTGCTTCAACAGATAGAGGGTAAACATGGCAATGAATGATATTTCTGATTTTCCTGCTAAGTCTAGATCATTTACCAAACATCTGCAATTGTAGGTCAATGGACCTATACGGCAGGTTACGCAAGAAAGCCATACACAATAGAGCGGCGAAATGATTACGAGGGGAAAGGTGAAGTGAATGGGCTCAAGTGATATTGACCCATAATTTACTGAAAAAAAAGTGAAAGTCACACTGGGTACGGCAAAGCAGAAACGGACGCACTGGTGAGAGAAATGGTCAGTTTTATTTATTTATTTATATTTATATATACCTATATATATATAATATATATACTATACATAAAATGCACTATATATATATATATATATATATATATATATATATATATATATATATATATATATATATAGATAGATAGATAAGTAGATACCGTGTGTGTGTGTGTGTATGTGTGTGTAAAAAGCAAATATTACTTACCCCTGTGACCGAGTGAGACTCCTCGAGAGTTGTTCAGGTAACGGGACACTCTCTGCTGAGTCATTCAGCACCATTGCAACCCACACCTAAAGGAGAGAGAGACGAGTGATTATAAGATGAATGATCGTTAGAGTTAGCACACGATCTCTTCCAGAAAATAACGGCCATAGGTCTGCAGTGGTGGGAGTAAGAAAGCGGCTTTATTACAGCAATTTTCTCAGGTCGCGAAAAAAAAACTCTTGAATAAAATACATGTAGGTTTTGACAAGAGGAATAGTTTTTTTTTTGTTTTTACCCTGCCGTTCAGTTGATAGCGCTTCAGGTACATAAGAAAAAAATTATCTCGGAAAATGCATTAAACTTGGAATAAAACAGGAAATATGAATCTTTTCATTAAAACTTGTCGCACTTTTACTTAATCTTCGATACTAGTCTATTCTGCTGTCATGTAAAACCATGAATCATAAACACACAGATGTCCTGAATGATGCTGCTGTCAGAAATGACCTAGTCTGCGTTGATCTTTTTTGTGGTTTACTGTCCTTTTGACAGCTATCATGATGGAAGTGAGGTTGATATCGGTGCGAATACAGAACCTGAATTCGACAAGATTATGTACAGCATTCGACATCATCTTATATCTCCCTTGATAGCAGGGTGGTCAAAGTCATTGTCTATCGTTGTTTCTAAACTAACCCATGTTTCGATTCCTGGCTAGTGTAGACTCACTTATCGGTTATAATTTGCTATAGGTGTATAATACTACCAAAATATAGTGGGTTTGATATTAATTATATTAAACTACTGTATATTTGGAATATAAAAAAGTCATGCTTGTGTAAGTGATAAACACATGTTGATATGTACATTCACATACTAACATTCAGTTACAAATGTTTTTCAATATCCAGTTCGCTCTACCTGGGAAATAATACCGAAGGAGAATTATAATTGATTCGATCCAGCGACAGCAAGTACCTCTCTTGACGTTCGAATGGTAATACCAAGGTCTTCACTTTGGGGAAATCTGTGGAATGTAACGTTGCCCTTCTTTGAATAGCTTGAGTTGCAGCCATACACCACACAATAATTAGGCATGTCCCTTGAAGAACTGAGGCAACAAAAAAGAACGAATTTGCAGGTATGCGCTGTAATGTGTCCTTCCACGGTCTGAGATACTGATTTTATATGACCTATGGTGACCAGGAGATAACTTGGTCGGATCAGGGCACGGTTGCTTTTGCTTTAAGCTAATCTAGCCAGTAGCGCGTGACGTCATGGACACACCCTACGCAGACCGCGGTCAGTTTTGGAACGGAGATGGGTTAACCTTGTATCCCTGTCAGGTCCTGATCTCTATAGGCCTTGGGTACAGCACTCGTCGCTGAAGTCGGAGGTAATTGCTGTAGGTGGATCAAATCCACCAGGTGGCGAACCATTTATCAATTATAATTCCCTTTCGGTATTATTTCCGAGGCAAAGCAAATCGGACATTAAACGACAATTGTAGCTTAATGTTTGTGAAAATGAAAATGTCACGGTGATGCGATGAGATATATATATGTATATATATACACAGTACATACATTATATATATATATATATACACACACACACATATATATAATATATATATATATATATATATATATATATATATATATATATATATATATATATATAATATTAGCAGATTCAGGGGTGCCACCTGGACACGTGCCCCCGCCATGAAAAATAATGATAAAATAAAAAATATTGAAGATTTAGATAACAACATAAATAAATATAAAAATTGGGAAAAATAAAAAATCGATTAAAGAAATTATATATATATATATGATATATATATATATATATATATATAATATATATATATATATATATATATATATATAATTATATATATATATATATATATATATATATATATATATAATCTATATAATAATAATATGAAAATTGGTGGCCCCATGAAATTTTCCTGGATCTGCTAGTGTATATACTGTACATATATATGCATACTATATATATATATATATATATATATATATATATATATATATATATATATATATATATATACACAGTATATATACACATGCATACAGAGAGAGAGGAAAATGTTACCTTCAAGCATATAAGTAACAATTCCAAATATTGTTTTACTGGAGATTTTAGATGTGCTTTTGATGAATTTGACATTCGTTTCTGTCGGAAATCCCTGATTAACCAGATTCAACTTTATATTTAACAGTAATGGAGGTCCACAGTGGGAAACCGGGTTTTTTATGTGGCGATAACAAAAGATGATTAGATATTAATTTTCCTTCACTTGCAGGGCCGCCGATCGAGTCTACGGTCTACCCATAAAGCCAAATCAAAGTCCTTCAAAGAAGGCATCGTGCTTATCCCATACAAAAAATGGGAAAAGGCACTTTAAAAGAAGAAGAATCTAATCTAATATTCCTTGACCCGGAGCTCTCAAACACTTAACCTGACCCAAGGCGCCACAAATCATGAAGTGGGATACAAGGATGCTTCCTGACCTAACATTCCACCCACATCAACTTAGGGCGCCGGATCCTGTGTGACCAGGATTTCGAAGAAGAACCATTAATCACGGGAAAAGCAGTATTAACTTTAATACCTTGCTTACTCATCCTCTTCTTTGTCGTCTGCAATGAGGTGTTCCCCTGGTCTTCCTTAAAACCTAACCGAACTCTAGGACTGTGGCTTCCTAATCATGTTCCTCATTGTTAGATACAAAGGGCTTGCCATGTGTTGATCAAACATTTGGACGGAAATGATTATCAGATTTATCATAAACACAGTGAAAACTATCTGGGAAAACCATTGATCATATTTGATCACCTACTTCCCAAGAAATCGCCAGTTTCAGAACCTGTATACCCCAAATTTCCTTCAAGAATACTTAGTCTTTCGGAGATTTAGGACGCTTCACCTTTTCCATGGACAACATGTCCCCTTTCAGTGTGGTTGGGGATTTCTTAAGGAAATCACCGGCGATGCAGTGGTTGACCCATGAACGGAATACTAATTGTCTCTTAAATACTATGCATGATATTTATGGAACATGTCTGATAGAAGCTCCCTTACCTACATGTACTGTGGCTTAATATTCCTTTATTTGTACACCTTATTAACTATATCTAAATATAAACTAGAATTTAACGCTTTATACAACATAAAAACACACAATTTTATTGAATAATTTCACTTGAGCATTATTGCATAAATTTCGACCAATGGCATTTTTTAGCCCTTCGTGTAGAAAAGTAAAAAACAATTAGAATTAAAATAATATTGCGTACCTGAGTTCTTTAGTACTCCATTCCATAACCAAGTGGGATCAATAACACTATGAAGTTCATGGACTACCTTTGCCTAATTAAAGAGCGAAGAGCCTTTTACACACAACCCTCTTTTTAAAAGCTTTGGAATGTAAGACAGCAAAGTCTGCAAAAACAATTGAGCAAAAATAGAAAACCGTCATGAATCCTCTGACCTTGGAAGGGTCTGGGGTTGATGGTAAACGTTTGATAACCACTGGGATCAGAGAGCAACGCATTTCATGTCCCGCTGAGTTTGCGTTCCATTCCGTTTCTCGCCAATGCAAATAGTGCGTTAGATGCTCGCTGAATATCAAGACAGAGAGAGAGAGAGAGAGAGAGAGAGAGAGAGAGAGAGAGAGAGAGAGAGCTTGGAGGTGCGTGAGGATAAGAATGGCGGAAAGTAGGGATAGAAAGATGGGAAAAGTGATGGAGGTATAAGGAGAAAAATAACAGAGAGGATATGTAGTAAAGGAGAGAAGAAATGATTTATGATAAAGGAAATAAATGGGTAAGAGATTTAACATATGAAGAGGAACAATACAAGATGCATTAAAGTTTTGGAGGCATGATAAGATAACGTTTGATAAAAGAGAGATAAAGAAAGGAATACTTGACAAGAAGAAACAGTGAGGGTGGGAAGAGAGAGAGAGAGGGAGAAGAAGAAGGGAGAAATAATGAAGAAAAAAAAATACGGGAGAAAATAGGAAGGAATATGGATGAGAAAGCGAGAGGAAAACGTAAGAAAATAAGTGGAAAAGAAGGAAAAAAATATACGAAATAAGGGGAAAGGAAGGATGAATGTGTAGGAAAGGCGAAGTAAAATGCTGAAAAGAGAAACGAAAGAGCAAGAGAAAAAGAAAGGAGAGAAAAAGAGTGAGGGAAGGAGAAAGAAGAAACGAGAGAATGAGAGAAATGGGGAAGGAGTGAAAGACGAAATGAAAAATAGGTAAAAAGAGGAAAGAGTGAGGAAAGTGAAAAGAGGAAATAAGGGAAAAAAAGCAAGACAAGAGGAAGAGGAACAATGAAGAGTAGGAGAGTCAGCTTCTGTGCGCGAACGATATTCTGTAGATTCCTCTTGAACTCGTTGTATTTTGTCACATCCGATTCAAGATTTCACTTATTAGAATATGAAAAAATGCATTCTCATTAACAGCTGAAAACGCGAAGGAGCAGGGTAAAGCAGTTATCATATTATTGGATGGCATCTAATCGGATTTGATTTTGAAATATTTAAAGAAGGAATTCACCTCTTGTTTGAATATGGGAAATCAAATTATTGGAACACCAAGTTGCCGTGAATTTACATTTTGCGCAGATCGACATCATACGGAGACTCGTACAATTCAGCGAAAGGATTAGGGAATCATATTTAATCCGAGGATAAATTCCGTTTTGACTAAGCACAGAAAACAATTATTATTCACCATATGAAATTTAATGCTTTCACCTAGACTAAATTTCGTCAGGTGAGCGACTCGCATTGTACTCAAAAGAATGAGACAGGTCATTCGGTTCAAGTGAAATACGTCTTTTTACATTTCCCACAAAATTATAAACTGATTGGAATAAAATAAATATTAGAAAATTCATTTTCACCATCCAGACATTAAGTCTGAGTTTTATTTAGCAGTAGCATTTACCAAGATTGCAAACCAAAGGTCTTCTTTACACAGGGTAAGGCTATAGTGAGCTCTCTCTTTTTTGGCATAGAGATGAAGGATTTATCTGACTGCACGTTATGTAGATAAAGCTGACTTTTTGCTGGCATGGGCTATTGCTCTTAAAACTTGATGAAATAGTGAAACTGAAATCTAAGCTTAAAATATCATGGAATTAGTGCTATAAACGATTCTCACAATATCTGTTGCGTGAATAACCAGATAGTCGAAATTTAACACAAAGACAATATTAAACTGGGGAAAATGAAAATAGACATTACAGTTTTTAAATAAAACCTTCCGGCATAGACCCTACTATGTCTCTAGCACACTGTTAACAGCAACTCCATCTCTGACTGAATGTTAAAATTTTGATATACCTGTACATGTGATCTATTTAACTGCCTTCAGTGAAGCATTACTGTTGTTGTCACTTATGGAGCCTACCCTTGTTTAAGCGGAACGAATTAATGTTATATATATATATATATATATATATATATATATATATATATATATATATATACACATATATATATATATATATATACTATATATACTGTATATATATATATATATATATATATATATATATATATATATATATATACATACTGTATATATGTGTGTGCACATACTTTATGTCTAAAGGTATCAAGAAAGGTGAAATTTACGAGCTTCACATCACTCTTCCTTTGAGCAAAATAACAGTATTCCTAAGAATGATGAGAAATCCACTTCCGGCCAAAGAGAGCGTCCTTCAATCGACCGGTGACTCAAATGAACCCAGGAGTGGGTGTGGCTGTCAACATCTACTAAAGCATAATTCAACGTGAGTAATGTACTCGTAATAGGAATCCTGTGCTGGGGCTTTGATACATTTTTGTATTTTGTATTTCTTTTTATATTTAAACCGCGTCAGGTGATGTACTCTCACACACATATGTACATGTACATTAAATATATATATATATATATATATATATATATATATATATATATATATATATATATATATATATATATACACACACACACACACATACATACATACATACATACATACATACATACATACACATATTTATATACATACATATGTATATCGGTCCCGGACGATTCATCCAAAGACAATTGGTCCAATGATGATTGGTCCAAAATCAATTGGTCCAACAGGATTATTGGTCCAAATCCAATTGATCAATGGGATTATTGGTCCAACAGCATTATTGGTCTAAATCCAATTGATCCAATGGGACAATTTGTCCATTAAATTTTGACCTTTGTAACACTTGCAAGTGACCTGGATATTCGCAATTGCAATATGAAAAGCACAGATCATCATACTTGGATGGATGTACCCACTATAGAATTGCCTACCTTATTAGTCAAAAGGTCATTTCAACTATTTATGTTAAAAAAGGTTGAAAACAAATAAAAACTGCCATTTCATTACTTTTTATTCAGAAAAAAAAATCTTATTGTTTTACTTTAGTGATATAAACTGTAATACAGTACATAAATAAAAACTGCCATTTCATTACTTTTTATTCAGATAAAAAAAAATCTAATTGTTTTACTTTAGT
Organism: Macrobrachium rosenbergii; assembly: GCF_040412425.1. Lineage (NCBI taxonomy): Eukaryota > Metazoa > Arthropoda > Malacostraca > Decapoda > Palaemonidae > Macrobrachium > Macrobrachium rosenbergii. The sequence continues at coordinate 13,706,666 of NC_089751.1, forward strand.
GGTATAAACTGTAATACATTAATTAAACGCTAAAAATAAAGAGGATTAACATTTGATTTATTACATGTCAGAATTTAAAACCTTAGGTTATGAGCTAGCGCTCGTAAAAAATCTAAAATTTCATAATTCTCTCTCTCGGAAAATACAGTTAAAATTCTTTGTTCACGTTCAGCATCTTTTTTTTTAATTTACGTTTTATTTCTCCACGAACAATGCATTCCATTTCGTCCTCCACATTCTTTTGTTCTTTTCTCAACTCACTAATTAGTTTGAAGAGCCCGACATGGGCTGAGCCTAGTAACACTTCCAAACGTCTATGCCACGCTTCTACTTTATTTTGTGTTCGTGGTACACTTGCTTCTAATCGATCATACACTGACCATAATGCAGGGGGGAAAAGTGGAGGATTTCTCACTTCTTGACCTCGTAACATTCGCCTAACTTTTCCGCGAACGTAATTTTCATCGAAATAATTTACAACATCCGTCGCCTCATCAGGAATAGTTTGTTTTAGTTGCAACCAGGCATTCTTAATTTCGTTTGCAGGTAAAAACGCAAGTGCTGCCATTTGCCTGATTTTCAAGGGTAAATTTTCATTAGTTCCGTATTCAATTTTTAAACCTGAAGATATAACTTTTCTGTAAATACTCTGACCGAGATGAAAAAAACAGCCTTTGTGTTGAGTGCCAGGAATTTCAGATCCAATTGCACTGATTACTCCAATTTCAAAATCGGTGATAATCATTTCAGGAGAAAGGTTGATATCACTCTCAGCAGCATAGTCGAGAAGATCCTGGAAAACCTGCACATAACATTCAGTGTTTTTTCGTGTCATTAGCACATAAACTAGAGGTAGGATGCGACTTCTTTCTTGCGGTCCAACTGGTGCATGAATCGTGTACAGTTGTTTAAAGAGTGTTGGAACGGTCTTAAACGTTCCATCCATTATCCAAAAATGAGCGTCTTTGAGTTTTTTGACATTTGAATGGGTTGTGAATAACAATATTTTATCATCTCCAATGTTGGATTCACTAACTAGAAATGTCTCACCGGAGAGTGTTTTTCTATATTCGTCTGGAATAAACATATCTTGTAAATCACTTGGTTCTTGGGGTCCTTCCTTGCGTACTCTTCTAATCATTTTGCTGATAGTCTCTTTTGACCCTATACAGTATATGGCACAACAGATGGATATAGTTGACTAACTACATCTTGAATAATTTGGCATGGTTTATCACTGGTGATACTAGCTTTTTCCTTAATTGCATTTTGGCATTTCACTACATGAACACGACTTGACTCAGCAGCTCCACAAGTGTGTTCTCTTTCATTTTTCAAATAATGGCAGTTATCTTCAAAGTGCGTGTTTGCTGTGCCTTTGCATCCTCTTTTTTCACATCTCCAGTAATATGTATCTTCTCCAGTTGTCTTCTTAGTCCTTTTCGAATGCAGCGTATACAAATATCCATTAACTGAAAGTTTTTCTTTTCCTCTTCCGGAAAGTACCGTGTCACATACAGTTGGCTCCATGGTAAGGGCTTCAAGCGTTTACTAAATGTTTTTGAAAATAACAAAGCATGTACATATACCTATAGGACGTCCTAAATACTGTTTGTTTACATGAACAAAGTATCTCCTTTGATGTTAACAAGTCTACTTGGCAATATAGAAAGGTCGTTTCATTATTATGCTATTGTTTCATTATCGTGCTATGGTAACAGAAACCAAGAAGGGAAATTTCACTTGTCGACTAATTTTCATTAAATAAACATTGAACCAATAATTCCTTTGGATCAATTGGTTTGGACCAATAATCCCGTTGGACCAATTGATTTTGGACCAATCGTCATTGGACCAATCGTACCCAACCCATGTATATATATGAATTTTTGTCGCAAATGCTCTGACATCTTTTTATATTCACAATTTCGCTTAATATCCACTTCACTATACCTCGGGAAAACACGCACCAAAGGGAAATAATAATTAATAAGTGCTGTGTCACCAGAGGGCATTGAGCAGCTACCTAGTTTAGAATCAACAAAAATACAGTATACATACATATATATATGTGTATGCACGTGTATATATATATATATATATATATATATATATATATATATATATATTATATATATATATATATATATATATATATATATATATATATATATATAATATTATTATTATTATTATTATTAAGGCACAAATGCCCTCAGTTTAGAATTCCCTTTATCTTGAGAATAATTTACGCAAAGGAATTATATATGATACCTTACCTTAGGGGGTAAGTCCCTGCCACATCTGTATTAAACTAGAAAGGTAAAGGTTTCAATCCTGGCCGTTTAGACGCACTTATCATATATGACCCTCTGTGGGTATAAGCTAATCCCTAAGAAAATTAAATAAGAATCAAGAGAGCAATTGTAGCGTAATGTCTGAGAATATGAAATGTTCACGTGGTTGTTTGTGTGTATGTGTGTGTGTCGGGTGTGAGTTTATGTTAAGCAGTTTTCCATAAAAATGGATGGCTTCGGACTAAAGACAATATAATGCTCACTGCCGCGTTCATATAAAACTGGATCGCCACTCAACTCTGTGCTAATAATTTCAGTAACATTAGCCACATCACATACCTACAAAGATGGCCTTCTATTTCTTATTCTTAGTAATGCTTAATCATAAACTTTCATAATTACCTGTCTCCTTACATTCTTTCTACATGACCAAACCATCTCTAAATGTTCTGCTCTGTCTTTTCACGTATACTAACCTACTTATCTCCTCTGCGTATCTCAACATTTCTTATCATTTCATTGCTCCTTATGCTACATGTGCAACTCACACGCTTCATCTCTTCAACTTAAGCAGTTTCCACTTCATTTGTGTTTAACATCACAATTCACTCCACTCCGACACAGAGCTGTTCTAACAGTTCCTTCATTCACTCCAACCTTGGCTTCCATGGACACCCAAGTGTTTATCCCTTTACTTTGCACACGTATGGCTGCTTTCTTTGCTTCACCTATTCCATGACTCATTCCTTCTTTTATGATACAATTATCTATGATATTTACTGATAGCCTACTTCAATTATTCCACCATCTGTTTTTCATTGACCTCATACCATTTTTACTGTCAACTTTCTCCTCGTGTAAATAATTTCAAATTCTTTCATTAGTTTTTGCAGTTTATCTTCACTACACTTTAATCACTACTGGATCATCATCAGCTTCAAAGATCCACATTTCCACGCCCTCTCAGCCACAGTTTTACGTGAAACTAACTTCTAACAATTTTTATATACACTTATTTCCACCTTTAAATCTTTTTATTCCTCACATAGACTAATTTATACCATATAACACCTTCACCTTCCACATTACTTTTTTATCTGTTCTAGCATATTTTTTCGGGCCCAGTTTTCAGCATGCAGAATTTCCCTATTATTTTCAAAGATTTAACATAACACCTTCTTGATTAAATCCACATTGCTTATACTTTATTAATCTTTCTACAATCTGTCATACTTATTCTTTCAAAATCGTACCATGCATCTTCCCTGCTTAATAAGCAGTGTTTTTTTTTCTTATAATTCGTATAGCATCCTTTATCACTACCGATATACAAAGAAGCAAATGTTCCTTTCAACCATTCATTCCAAACCCTCCCGTCATTCATGCACTTTCACCACTGTACACAGCAAATCATTTGTATAGTAACCCTATTCAGTCACGTTGTCTCTCCATTGCCTTCCTTACGCACTCTAGATCACTTTTAAATACGTTCTTACTTCAGCCCCTTCCACCCTTGCTGCATTCTGTCCTCCACCTATTCCATCTTCCACCTTCAACAAATGTTTATATTGTAAATTCCACTGACCCAAGAGTACATGCTTTGCAGGCAGCATCCCTCCAGTAACACTTTAGTTTCCTGTAAAAGAAAACTATTGCGCCGGCTTTGTCTGTCCGTCCGCACTTTTTTCTCTACGCACTTTTTCTGCCTGCCCTTAGATCTTCAAAACTACTGGGGCTAGAAGGCTGCAAATTGTTATGTTGATCATCCACTTTCCAGTCATTAAACATCAAATTGCAGCCATCTTGCCTCAGTAGATTTTATTTTATATAAGGTTAAAGTTAGCTATAATCGTGCTTCTGCCAACGATATAGGACAGGCCACCACCGGGCCGTGGTTAAAGTTCATGGGCCGCGGCTCATACATCATTATACTAGGACCACCGAAAGAAAGATTTATTTTCTGTGGCCTTGATTATACGCTGTAGCGGCTGTACAGAAAACTCAATTGCATTTTGTACTTTTTTTATGAGACCCATTTGCTCATTAACCTTCACCTATGCTTTAAGTTTTCCTGTACATGAACTATCCACCCTTTTTGTAAATTAATGGACTTGATATAATCTCTTTTTTCCTTCAGCATCCTACTGCTTTTATTCCTTCTTAATAGCCTATTAAAACCACAAATACTTACTGCTAGCTCAGTGTCCCCATCCTCGAGTTTTATACACACTTTACATGCATCCCTCAAATTCAGTGTTGTGAACGCTATTCCATTATCATCCAGTTCCCCTTTATGGTCTTCCTCACTTCGTTGTCATCATTCTCATGTGTTCCACTTGCCCATACAGCTACATTTGCAACCCTTCCTCTTCAAACTAAATTTCCATCTACCTTAACTTTTGCTTTAACTAAATAGCGAGTAGATAAACCTTGTTTTATTGCTTTCTTAAGTAGTGGTTCTTAGGTATCGTGGTGGCCATGGTTTGATTTCGACAGGAGCATGTATTCGATTGAATTAGGCGATTGCTTCCCATGTCTCAGCCCTAAAAGGCATGGGTCTGAAACATGGTCTGAGTAATGTCCTTTATTATATGCAGTTCCCTGTTGGGTTAACGTATTCCATGCGACCTACAAAAGCAGTTATTTGTGGTTTAATGGTTGAAATATAAAACTATTCATTTGCGAAATAAGTAGCAAACATACAGTATATTATGCTAAATTATATTACACACACATTTCGAAACACCTGGTATGTATATATATATATATATATATATATATATATATATATATATATATATATATATATATATATATATATATATATATAATGTTATACACATACATATGTATATGTATATATAACATTTATATATATATATACATATATACATACAGTACATATACATACTACCTGACCAACCCAGTATTGCCCAGGAAACATCTGAATGACAGTCTATGTGTAGGGCGAGGGAAAAGGAAAATGGTTGTCCCTTTTATCCAGGAATTACTGTGGTGACTGTCCCTTTTATCTAGTTATTACAATGGTGACTGTCCCTTTCATCCAGGTATTACTGTGCTGTCTGATACCTTTAACCAGGTATTACTGTACTGTCTCGTCACCTTTAACCAGGTATTACTGTACTGCCTAACCCTTTTATCCAGTATTGCTGCGGTATGTGTCCCTTTTATCCAGGTATTACTATGCTGCCTGTCCCCTTTAACCAGGTATTACTGTACTGTCTGTCCTGTTTAACTAGGTATTATTGTGCTGTCTGTCTTTTTATCCAGGTATTACTGTGGTGACTGTCCCTTTTATCCAGGTATTACTGTCATAACTGTCCCTTGATCTAGCTATTACTGTGGTGACTGTTCCTTTTATCCAGGTATTACTCTTCTGTCTGACCTTTTTATCCGGGTATTACTGTGGTAACTGTCCCTTTCATCCAGGTATTGCTGTGGTAACTGTCTCTTTTATACAGATATTACTATGCTGTCTGTCCCTTTAACCATGTATTACTGTGCTGTCTGTCCCCTTTAAGCAGGCTTTACTGTGCTGTCTGTCCCTTTTATCCAGGTATTACTGTGGTGACTGTCTCTTTTATCCAGGTATTACTGTACTGTCTGTCCCTGTTAACCATGTATGACTCTACTTTTATCCAGGTATTACTGTGGTAACTGTCCCTTTTATCCAGGTATTATTATGCTGTCTGTCCCCTTTAATCAGGTATTACTGTGCTTTCTGTTCCCTTTAAGCAGCCTTTACTGTGTTGTCTGTCCCTTTTAGCCAGGTATTACTGTGGTGACTGTCCCTTTGATCCAGTTATTACTGTTCCAGCTGTCCTCTTTATCCAGGTCTTACTGTTGCGACTGTCCTTTTTATCCAGGTCTTACTGTGGTAACTGTCCTCATTATCCAGGTATTACTGAACTGTCTGTCACCTTTAACCAGGTATTACTGTACTGTCTGTCAGCTTTTAACAGGTATTACCATGCTGTCTGTCTCTTTCATCCAGGTATTACTGTGGTGACTGTCCCTTTTAACCAAATATTGGTGTGCTGTCTTTCCTTCTTATCCAGGTATTTAACGCAGCAGATGTAATAATTTTTTCACTAAAAGACTTCAGTTTATGATACAAGCATGAATTCAAGAATGGCTGCCAGTTTTCAAGATGGCCGCTAGTTATGATTTTAACATGACTCGTGATGTTTTTATGCATTTGATTTGGTTATACACATTTTACGCACGTGGTCTTATCTTGTAGGGGGCCTTAGTATTCTTACCAGTGAAACCATATAGCCCTCTTCCGCCACCATTACCCACGCTGAAGCCACCTCTTCTATAAGGTAAAGTGATCTGTTGCAAAGGTTCTTTTCATTCAGTCACACTGTTTTAATTCTCGCTCTATGCTTCCTAGTTTCATATCTAAGTGCCAGTATTTCCATATTAACCTCGCCTTGTTAGAGCAGTGTTACGAAAATTCCAGTGTTTGAGTAATTACGTAAAATCGTGTTCCAGGCATCCTTTGTACCCTCTGTGCACCGCCTTGTCCTATGCATATTTTACTGTCCTAACTGGCCTTTAATTCGTAAGTGTCTCCGTTTTACAGAGGGATCTTCGTGGAATTCTTCCTTGATTGTCCCTTGCCCTTCATGAATCAGCATCGTCACATTGACGGATATATCTTCGAGGGTTCACAGTTATAATTAATCTCTCAGGCCTTGTCTGCCTGTTTAAATCATTTCATCTTCTGATTGGTTATTTAATGTAAATATACGTAATCTTAAACTTACCATACAGTGTTTGCTTACAATTGCCTTGTGAGTAGAGCCAACAGCTCAGTTATATTCCCCTTTTTCTTTGTACTTTTACGATTTCCTGAATCACCAGCAGTCAGATAATATAAAAATAATTGAGATAAGTAACGAAATCATTCATTTAGAGTCTATAACTGGCTCATGATAAGCATTTCCCAGGTTAAATCAAAAAATGTGTGTGTGTGTATATATAAATTATATATATATATATATATATATATATATATATATATATATATATATATATATATATATATACATACATACACACACACACACACACACACGCATTATTCCATCATTAATACTGTTATTTAAGGGTGGTATTGTGTTAGCAATAAAAATATTAATAAATGCAATGTGATATGATATTAACAATGGTTTGCCAAAAAAGTGAACGTCAATCGAAGTGACATATGATAGCATAAAATTTATCTTTTTTTTTTTATTACTGTGGTATTTTTTACCATGCACTTTTATTGTTGATATCACTGATTTTATTCCGAATGTGTAGTGTAGCCGATCGTAACAATATTGCTTGAATGGAGTTGAACATCGATTAATAACATGCCATTTTGTTTACAGTATAGCTTGCCGCGCCTTTTTTGACCAGATCATCAGAGATTGATTATTGCGATCAAGATTAAATTTTTCCGTCCGCGCAGCCATGTAGAAGCAGGCTATTGTTCTGAATGAGCGATGGTTGTGACGTTATCAATCTGAGTTCTGGTGAAAGTAGAAACGAGCGACGTAAGCTTCCGCAGGGAACAGAGTAAGAATTTAATCTAGAAGATCGACACTGAGGATGATGTCAGTTAACATTCTTCTCCTCAAAAAGCAAAACTGGGAAAGATCGTGGGAATTTTGGCATAGCGGTTAAATCTCCCCACGTAACGGCAAGTACAAAGTAAACAGCAGCAGCACCACCCTTAAACGCGTGAATGCAAGGGCAGACTTGGATCCGTTTTTTATCCCTGTCATGTCACAAGCGGAAGATAGATTATGTTCTCAGGCTTGTATTTGGCCTTCAGAGGTAACGCAGGAGGTGGTTTCTTTTAGTCATACCTTGTGGAAAATTTAAAAGAAAAATTATCTATCGAGGCACAAGGTCTTCAGGATCATTACCTTGAAAATATGGAAACACCTTTGTTCTGTTAATAGCGGCCTTCAGGAATTTTCGTCTGTCCTGGAGTGCTCTCTCTCTCTCTCTCTCTCTCTCTCTCTCTCTCTCTCTCTCTCTCTCTCTCTCTCTCTCTCTCTCTCTCTCTCTCTCATCAGTCACTGTTTTATTCGCGTATTAGTATGCAACTCTTGAGTTACGGGATGATCATTGTTAAAGCATATGAACATGAGAGATATTTTTTTATAATGTAAACAATATGTAAATACTATTTTTATATTTGATTACTGTGAGTTATTTGGACTAACTCTTGTTGTACATTTTACCTTCATTCCACATTCTATTTTCCATGCACTCGTAGCAGCGATATTTTCTGCCCGTAACCTTCAAGAACTAAGGGGGGGAAATGGAAAAAGAACTAAGCCTTCCCCTGTAACTGACTGTCATTTACTCTCATAACCTTGGGGATACCAACAATCACTTTAAACATCTCTGTTTCACTTTGGAAGTTTAACAAGATTCTGCAATTTCTCTTCACTTTCAACGACTAACACTGTATCGTCAGCAAGCGTTCATTACTCTCAAGTCAATCCTTGACTCCATATCCTATCCAAGTGTTAACTGGGAAAACATAGCAATGACTTTTGGCTTTTCTTCTAGCGTTTTCCTCTTGAAAATAAGGAAAGAGATAGGAAATTGTAGAAATGTTGTCTTAAAATAGTGGACGTAGTTGGCATTGACTATAAATTATATATACAGTATATATATATATATATATATATATATATATATATATATATATATATATATATATATATATGTGTGTGTGTGTGTGTGTGTATATATATGTATATATATAAATATAGTATACACACATATATACATCCCAAAACCAATTTAATAATACGTCAGGCATGGTCCAGTTTGAAATTTCCATTAAGTCGTAAAACAATTCTTTTTAATTATTCACAACAAATGCTAAAAAATGCAAAGACTATTATAAGCATTGCAGTTAGGGGATATTCAAATGATTTATTATTCAATCATTACTTGACCTTATTGCATCTTTAGATTTCAAAGCTCAGATGTAAACCGTAATGCGAAATCTATTCTGTTCCAAAGGGAATGGGTACAACACATTATTTCCAGTAAAGCATTTTGTCTTTTCTTTACTTTTAGACAAATTTATGTTATTTACCTTTAAAATTGTAAGATAAATTTTTGTTCTGAGGATCTACCTCATTATCTCTTGGCATTTCTTGTTCGTCATAATTATCACTATAAAAAAAGCAGGAATAACAACAGATATACTGTAACTTAAATAAGCAGAAACAAATACAGACTGTCTCACCTTCGTACCTACAGGTTCCAGCTAAATGTACGCAAGTGTTTGTGTGTGTGTGTGTGTGTATGGTAAAACAGAGAGAGAAATAATTTGTGGAACACGCTAACATCCACACACTTACACATGCATATACTGTATATACTCACATTCATACGTACACATGTATATATATACAGTATGTATGCATATTTATATGTATATGCATGCGTATATATATTATATATACACATACATATATTTATATAAATAAATTACATATGTAGATATATATATATATGTATATATATATATATATATATAATCAACGTATACACACATATATTGTATATATATTTTATATATTCTATTTTTCAGAGAATTCAAATACAGTCTATACATATATTAAAACATATATACATATATATGTATGTATATATGTACTGTATAAACATATATAAGTATATATGTATATATATATATATATATATATATATATATATATATATTCATATATTTTATATATATACATTCATCTATTTTTCGAGAATTCACATATAGTATACATATAGAAATATATATATATATATATATATATATATATATATATATATATATATATATATATATATATATAAAGTAAAATCATAGGAAAATAAAAGTCAGAAGATCTTTACTATGCAGGCGCTTTCGCGAGACTTTATTCCCGCATCGTCGGGACACAAATGACTTATTTTCCTCTGATTTTGCATTATACTAATTCACGTGCATATCATGTGTTTTTTTGAGCATATATGTATATATATACACATTATACATATGTATATATCTGTATCTATATATGTCTGTGTTATATATATCCATATCTATCTATCTATCTATCTACATATATATACACGCATGTTAGTATGTGTATATATGTATATGTATACACACATGTATATATATGTATATGTATATATTCTGTTATCCCGAGAATTCAGGTTAGTAAGTAATAATTTCTATTATATCGGTCTCTGAAATACCGAAAACACAAAACGGTTGAAAAAGGACCGAAAACACAGAGCCAGTTGATGTTGGGTCCATGTTCAAGCGGCAAATTAGAACTGCTTCCAAGTTCTCCATCCAGATAACTTTCATTTACTCTGTAAAACGGCTTTTGTGTTTGTGTGTGTCTGCGTTTGTGTCTGAAGACGAATGCGTGTCGTTTATTTGGCTGCATTAGTATGTCACGAATGAGGTGCACAGAAATGAAAGGTGAGAGAAAAACGAAATAAGTAACCTTCGGGCTGCATATAGTAAGAGGCCGTGCTGTGCTGGTATAAGACCAACTTAAACCGAAAGAAGAAGAAGAATCAGATGAGAAAAGGCTTTAGGAGCAATGCAAAGTGTTGCGAGAAGTCGTCCGTGAAAACGGATGAGCGGAGGAAAACAAAGCTGGCGAATATAATTCGATCATCCGATCGATATCTTAGACCCGTTAGAGATCACGCAAGAATGAAAATGAAGTAGTACCTGTTGCTAGAGGAAGAAAAACAAAAGGGAGAAGAGATGATACAAGGAAAAAATGAAGATAATGATCGAGGGGATAAACCGTTACAAAATGACTGCAGTCACCTGAACCATCAAAGCACAAAAACTTGCAGACCTTAAAGGTCAAAGAGTTTTAACTCTCCGAGTGAAGAAGCGCAAGAAATAAAAAAATAAATCCTTGAGATCCCTGTGTGAGAAATGTTTCTTATTTAGCTCTGGGGAAGAGAATGGTTACGGATGAATGGCGGGAGGAACACGGCCCTGAAAAAGAATATTCTGTACCACCTGACCGGGAATCTTGAATGATATAACGAATTTAGTCAAGAAAAAATCAGACCTGTTCTCAGTACGGCGAGTACATTTTTCACAGCGAATTCCACATGCGCAGTAACTACATTCACTAGAGTAAATGACTAGTTCCTTTCTTTAGAATTCCTTCTCATCATTATTACCCTCTGTTTTTGTATTCTATTTCTGTCTGGTATAGAGATAGGAATAACTGAAAACAAGTAACTTGAAAATATATAAATTCATGCATGAAATTTCCTGGAAATCGTGTACTGGCGTGGGAGTGCTGGTGAGTTCATATTCGTTTTTAACCTAAGACTTTTATTCATGAATTAACGATCTTTAGCTTGTAGTGTTTTGTCATTCGGTACTTTGCCGCTTTTTACTTAATTTGCATTTACATTTTTGTTGCTTGATTTTCATTATTTATTGAATTTTTGTTTATGGTATGCTGATTTTTCCATCGTTCAGTATTTCTTTTCTTTCTGTTGTCATTGTCATTTACTCTTCTTGCCTTTAGCTTTTTTTCCATTATTGAGTTTTAATGCAGGATTCAACTTTGGGTAGTTCTTGTCTTTCTTTTCAAATACTCCCCTTTGCCTTTGTTAGTTGCTGATTCTTTCTTCGCGACTGCTTATACCTGTGTATAGCTTTCTAACCTTTTCTTTGCTTTTTTATATTCATTATGCATATCGGAATGAACCCCACCCCCCGCCCCCCCCCCAAAAAAAAAACTTATGGCAACGCCATAGTGAATGCATAATATTTCCTTATAAATAATTTTTGTACCCCTGAGCCTAGTGAATAAAAAGGGATAGATAATATGTAAGCGTGAGATCTTCACGTCCATGTTGTTCAATTTCCTCGAGAACTGAGTCTCATAGAATTAGTTAGAGAGCTTTAGCCCACAGTAAGCTGAGACTACTTTAATACCCCTCACTACTGCTGACTACCAAAATGTACACTTAATACTGGCAAGAGAAACTGACAACTTAAAGAGTAGGTAAAGTTATGTACAACCTCCCCCAAATTTTGTAACTGCCCCTGCTGACAATAATTTCGTTACAAATTTCCAAAATTTCGCATATGATCATCATATACAGTAGTGGAATTTTTTTTTTTATGAAGAGTTGCATGCTATATTACCAAATTTTTATCCAGTACAACAATTGTGAGTTAGCCAAGTGTACATATATCCTTTAATTACAAATAAAATAGATTATGAAAGAATTGCATCTCTTAGTATTATATGATTAAACGTTCATTGTATTGTATCAGTTCAAATATCGTACAACGAATAAGTAAATAAAAGAGGAAAAAAAATTAGATTTATCTTTTCATAACTTAGATGCCAAATGATAATTCTAGAGGTATACAGCCTGATGTATGTGTCCAGTGACACGAGATGCTTCGCCATCAAATTAGATTGTGTACTCAGAGTTAAACTCTTCTAAAATAACCATGATTTTAAGCTTTCTTCAAGTTAATATTTGCCATTTATACAATCAACATTTCCTCTTGTCTTCCACTGCGTCTCAATTTTACGTGACGATTTCCGAGATGTGGTTTCGTTTTCTACCGCATATCTAAAATTTCAAAGATGCCGCTTTGCTCCTCGTTTTCACTTCCATCTTTACCAATTTCATTTTCATGAACCCATTAAATATGTTTTCGGTTTCATGTTATCGTCATGGTTCAGTCGATATGATTTTCTCATGCTGATTACCGTCATCGATAAGAAAAGTTTAGGAAACGACCGAAGTAAGAAATTGTCGTTCAGTATGGAAGAAATGCAGGAGAGAACGTCAATCAACATCCTCGATTTTCCCCTTCGTTTGTTTGTACAATGAACGTTCGTCCTTACGCACCATATAAGCAGTAAACAGCTCTAGTTTTCATGATTATGTTGTGTTGTCTTGCATTCGTCTTTCGCATTGTCCTGTAGCCTGCCTTGTAATGCTTACCTGTTCTGGTACTTTTAGTTTTGTTAAAACTAGCCCTGGTCAGGTGAGTTTATAAGAAAACTAGTTTCATGCAGGAACACTTTCGAGATTTGCTTGTTGTTTTGTTTCTTAATGGGCATTATTTTGAGTCGACAGGTGAGTCTGTTTAAGTAAATAAATAAATGCCTTATTAAGGCAGCTTAATAAACATAGTATATTAATACATTAACGGTAACAATTGAAAACTTTGTTCATTTCCGTATCACTTTTATTTGTAAATGAAATAAGTTGCAAAGTAAATCAGTCGACGACAATATTGTTTACATATATAACAAATCTGTATTCAAGATTTTGGGGTGTGGCCAGAATCTTGTTGTCCTACAACTTGAAGGCGATGTGTGGGCCAGCCTCTAGCTAACTGGTCCAGATATCATTATCATAATTATGAACTTCAAAGCAATGACGCAGTACGTTTCATACAGCTGTTCAAAGCACACGGCTGAATTGTATATTTTGCTTGATTGTTAGCTGTTATTTCGCAGTTAAGGAAATGATTCCCTTTTAACAGTGCAGATTTGCCAAGGAGTGCTTTACCCAACATCTCAATGTTAGAAGTTTGTCACGTTTGCCCTATAATGTGTGTTATTGGAATTTCATGATACTGGGAGAGCACCTCTCACTATTATTATTCCATTCGTAGATGAACGATCACTCTTTGGGATAAGATTAAAAGACTAAATTCTTCTACTCGTAAATAGATAAAAAAGTAAGAGAAGGAAGTAATAAACAATTAAAGATGAATTCAGAAAAAAAGCAATATTTCAAATACTGAAGCGATGGTAAAGGTGCTTTAGAGCTGCACTTGCGGTCTGAAGCTTGTGACCATCGGCCTTGGAAGACCGTTCCATAATTTCAAAGTAAAATGAATGGAAGACTTGTGGTGCTGGACAGTGTGACAACCTAGCACCTCGACAAAAAGTGAATGCTGATGGCTTGCAGAGCTGTGAGTGCGCAGACACTAGAAGGGATACTGAAAATTCTCTGTCGAAATATGGAATATGACCTAACAGGATATCTTTCTTGCTATGGTCAACTTTAATTCATAACTAAACTACCAGGTCAAGCAGTCTTCTCTCAAAGAAATAGATTCTGGAAAGCTGTTGACGCCTAGACAGAACAGTAATCCAATAATGGTGGATCAGAAGATATGAAGCAAGATTTTAGTGTTGTCATCAACTATTTAAAAACAAGAAGCCTTGCACATTATAACTTCTATTCTTTCGGCATTAGATGATACCTGCTTTTAAAATGGAAAGCTTCCAGTCTAGGGAAACAAATGTGAAATATTAAAAATAATTTTAGTATAGTATTATCTATGCAAAGCGAGTTAAGGAATGGGAAAATGGTGCAATATCGGCTAATCAGTATCGTAATCTTACTCGAGTTCAGCCTCATGCTACGCAAATTACTTCGCTTGCAGCTCTTTTCTGGCTTTATGGAAGACTGAAGCAACGACACCTCTCATTTTGATGAATGAATAACTGTAAGAACTGTAGACTTGTCTGCATAGCATGCCATTTTATTTTCTCATTCAGCAATAAGGTTATTTGTCAAAGCAGAGAAAAATAAAGGAATTATCCTGAGTTATACCAGACAAAATAGATTTAGACACCATCAAAAATAATTCTTTGTTACCAGTCACTTAAGACAGTCTGGCTGGCAAAAGTGCTGCCCACCAGCATTAAATAATGAAATAGATTTGTGCCTAACAAGATCAAAAGCAATACTTAAATCAATTAGAACAAGTATGGACTTAAAATTATCCAATTTCATGGATATGAACAAACTGAAGTCGATCATCAGCCCAGATTTTGAAAATTTTATTTTGGAATGACTGAAACTGAGATCAATTAAATTTCTTCGTGGCGTTAGCTTGTGCTTGTACATCTTTGGGACTGCAGGTTTTATGATTAACGAAGGTGTCCATTGCTGAGGCAAAACGGCCTGAGGTTAAAGCAAAATTAGAGGCTTTTACCTCAGCTAAAGCTGAAATATGTAATTATCGTAAATTTGGAGTTGGTTTCCCTCTTAGCTAGATAAAATCAGAAGACTGACAGAATCTCAAAGATGATTTTTCTTGGTGATGGGTCAAAATCAGAAGCAAACTAATCTCAGTGTTTATAATTGGTCTCTATTAATAAACGTGCAAATCTATAATAATTATATAAAAGTTTCCAAACCACACACACACATACATATGTATGTATGTATGTATGTATGTATGTATACAGAGATGTGTTTGTGTGTGTATGTTTTCTTTAAACGTCTGCTAATTTACATTCTCAAGGATGACTTACACACAAAGCAAGTTTTCAGTGGATACGTCTTTTATCAAAGAAGATTTTTAATCCTTTCCCCAGAAATTTGGAAAGAAGTCACCGAGCAAGTGAAAACCTAGATTTCTGAATGCAACGGATTACAACAGTTCTTATTTGGGAAGCGTGAAAGCCAGTGGAAAACAGTAGTAAGAATGCAATAAAAAGGGAAGGAAGATATAAAGCAGTTAGAGAAGACATGTCACGTATGAAGTGTAGATTTTGAACTCGTGTGATATCACGCAAGATTTCTTAGGGACTGTGTGCGGAGTTTGACAAGAGGTGAGACTTGAACTATGTTTTTGAAAGTCCTTGTTGAAGGAAATCTCAGGATGGTATAAGGAAATAAATAACAGTGATAATTGGGACTGAAAAATTGTAAGTCACAGATCTCCCAATTTGCAAGGTCAAGAACAGTGATTAGTCAAGAAAGATATGTGAAAGTTGGCTTAGGCTTACATCCCGCCCTTTGAGCTGAAATTTGAGTTGAAGTTAGGCATCAGTGACCATAACATTAAGAAAACTTTAAAACATGTTACAACCATATCTAAAAAGTTATCTTCGAGACCTTGTGAAGATAATTTGGTAGAAATCAGAATCTGGCAGATGACAAAAGAGGAAGGTTTAGAAATAATAGTGCAAGCATGACTCAAGAAATATAATTGGAAAGAATTATCGAAAAGCTTATTTTCAGCCACATCTGATGGGTGGATATTATCAATCCCTGAGGAAACATCTGATCACACGAAATTCATGTAATTTGTGGTTGGAAATTACCGCATCGAAAAGTATATAAAAAGCATATATATGTATGTATGTAAAACCCCGGCATCGTATCATTGAATTAGAGGATTCCTGTAAAACCCAGTCAGCCTACTGCCTTACCAGAGCTAAACATGAATTTGAATACGTTTAAAAAATTCAGGCATTCGTATTTCCTTTCTGTTACCCAAACTTGTAAAATGCATCCAACACTGGTCCTGTAAGTTGATATCTAACAATCTTGTATGATTTCCTGCACCTTTATACCTGTGAAAGCGATAAGAAAAATTCCTGTTTTTTGGACTTCCTGTTTTAAATACTTGAGGTTTCAGTCCTCACAGTCCTCAAGAAGATATAGAACCTTAAACCCAGGGGATCATCTTGAAATTATCTGTTCTATTTTTCCGCTGAATTAATGTTGCGTTAAATTGTGGTGGTGTTCTGTTGCAGTGTTCGCTCGTTCATTGGTTGTTCTTCCTGTTAACTCCATGGTCTAAATGTGTCTTACGCAGTTGCTTAAGTTTATGTTGTGTAGAATGACTTGACTTACTTTCAGTTCTTACCTCTAGATCACTTGAAACAACAACAATAACAGTCGTAATAATAAAAGGGTTTAATTTTCATTTCCTTTTTTTTTTTTTTTATTTTATTAATTTTTACTACAAAAAATGTCCCAGTATGTAGTGTAGATACTACGTAAATTCACATGCATATCTCTGATTCATATCTAATCTACCCCCTGGCCTATCACGCTTTTCTTTTCTGAAGGCACGAAAATTCTTCCTAAAATTTAGCAATAAAACTTAATATGTAGTAATGTCTTCATGATTAAACCTTGAATACCAACTGTTGTAAAAACATAAAGCTACGACTGACACAGTGATTAAATATGTACTAAATGTATTTCTACCCAAAAACTATGGTAAATCATTTTTTTTTTCTTACACATACCCATGAACCGATATGATGTGTGTGTTTATAGCTTAACATTTCCATAGGACTGCCTTTTCTTTTCATAAACAAGAGTTCCTTGCACTTTAATCGTTTCATATTGTTTGACAAGAAAATTTAAATTCCTTGAATGACGAATATGACAAATTTGGTCAAACCATTCTGCGTCCTCACCGGATCTCATCGATATTTTATGTCATCTTGGCCAAAGGTGACATGAGAACCGGCTGCTTGACACCAATAATGAATATTTGTCAGCAAAGATAATTCAACGAAAACTTTGCTTTCTCCTCACGCCGATTTAGGCTGTTCACCTTAACCCATTCTTGCACGATCTTTGAAATGCTTGACGCCACTTTTGGGGTTAGTTATCTCTCACTGAATTATTATCGTTACTCTTGTATTTCGTTTTAACAGATAAGATCCCAGAAAAGTGCACAGAGAGAGAGAGACAGACAGAGAGAGAGGGAGAGAGAGACATTTATATTTAATGTCTTTTTAAGCAAATCGGGAATCATTGCGTTGCCTCTCTCTAACTCATTTTGTAAAAAAAAAATTCTCA